>NC_057801.1:582417736-582729687 GCF_018294505.1 Triticum aestivum | reverse complement strand
CACCGCGGTTCGTCGTGGGGACGCACGGCGATCCTCTCACTCCCACAGTATGCTCTCGTAGACTGTCGTCCTCTAGCCGCGCCGCCACCTCTGGCTACGTTCTTGTGGAGGTGCACGGCGGTCAGCGCCACCACCGCTGGCGACATTCGTGTGGAGACGCACGGCGGTCAGCTTCTCCCATGGTACGCGCATTCTAGACCTAGGCCCCGTTCATGTCGGTGTAGCGCTGAATGTTAGCTGATAGACGCTGTTAATCTCACTGTTTGCCGAAATTTTTTACTGTCAATATGCTCTGCTTAAGAAGCTTCCTTGCCCTGTTCTGCACTCAATCTGCTTAGCTGAGATGGCATGCCAAGGCCGATTAGTTGCTAAAATATCCTGCCATATATTTATTGTGACGTAGATTTCCATGGTCTAGTAGCCAATCTGTTAGGTGAAATAGCTCTACACCTTTTTATACTCGATCTTTGTTGTTGCGATGGCCTTCGATAGTTCGATGGCTGCATGCTTGGCCTCATTGACTGCTGAAACAGCCTGCCATAATTTAGCACTCAAATCTGTTTGCTGAGTTAGCTTTACATATATTTCGTTACTTAGATCTGCTCGTCCAAATATCTCGCCATAGCTTTAGACATCGACCTCGGTATTTTTTTCTGGACTTCATAAAAAAGCATATATGTTTTTCCTGTATTATCTAGTAGAAGAACTAATTTGTATGTATAACAGATGGACAGGACTTGGATAACTTCTGCTCAAAGATTCGCCGCTGCATATGTCGTGGGGGATGAAAACTTCATGAACTTTATCAAAGCTGAGTACGGTGGTCCGAAATCAGATGTGCTTTGCCCGTGTAGCAGTTGTATGAATTCAGTTACAAAACCCAAATCAACTGTGCAAAATCATATACACTTGTATGGGATGTCATTCACATATACTAGGTGGGTTCATCATGGTGAAGCCGTGAACGTCAATGTTATTGACTACGTGGAAGCAGCAGATCACCATCTTGATCTGCCTGATGCTCAGGTGGAAGAGGAGGAGGAGGTGGTGGTGGCGGAGCCAGTGAGTTTGACCAACATTGAAACAATGCTACGAAATGCTCGTGCATTCCGTGAACTTTCACCTGTAGAAGAAAAATGGTGGGCCCGCATGTTGGAACAATGCAACGTTGCTGTCACCCCAGGAAATAAGCTGTCAGTATTCTCAGCTATGGTCACCTTTCTTCAGGTGAAGACATCTGAGCGGATGACCAAAAAATCATTCGATGCGATGTTGGCTGCTTTCCGCAAATCTTTCCTAGATGCGTCTGAGCTGCCACACACCTACAGTAAAATGAAGAATTTCCTTCATGCAATTGGAATTGGATATGATATGATCCGTGTTTGTAAGAATAATTGTGTTTTGTTCCGGAAGGATTATGCCAACTTAAGTGAATGCCCAAAATGCAAATCATCAAGATGGAAAGATGGCGATGCTGTGAAGAGGATTCCTCATAATGTTCTGAGACATTTTCCAATTACACCAAGATTGCAGAGGTTGTTTCATGACGCTGAAACAAGAGAGGATGTAATGTGGCATTCTAGGAACCAGGAGTACAGAGATCAGAATGTAATGAGCCATCCAACTCATGGTAGTGAGTGGAAAAGCTTCAATGATAAACACAAAACGTTTGCTGCTGACCCGAGAAACATTAGACTTGGCTTAGCTTCAGATGGATTTAACCCATTTCGCCACCAGAGCGCCACATATAGCATGTGGCCAGTGCTTGTTATCCCTTACAACATGCCTCCAAATGTCTGCCCCAAAGAATCCAACTACATGATGGCCTTGCTCATCCCAGGTCCAAAAAGTCCTGGAAAGGATTTTGATTTGTTTATGGAGCCTCTTGTGGAGGAACTTCAATAGTTATGGAAGGGTGTTCTCACTCGAGACCTATATAGAAGCCCACCAACTAATTTCTTTCTGCGTGCTATTATAATTTGGTGCATCCATGATTATCCGGCTTTGGGCACTATGTCATGGAGAATGACACATGGTTACAATGCATGTGTTTGCTGTGACATGAATCCGCTGTCATACGCAATACTTAGCAAGATCCGTTACATTGGACACCGCCATTTCCTTGCCAAGGACAAGCCGCATCCTAGAAAATACCGAAGACATGTGTTCAATGCAAAGCATGAAAACCATGATGTGCCAAAGAGGCTCACTGCCGATGAGTTGCAAGTGGAATTAGAGAAGGTCAGACATATTACACCAGGAAACCATCCTGGTAATGGTAGTGGGAAAAGGAAGTGTGCTAGGGCAGAAGAGAGATTATTGTTTACCCGCAGGTCCACTTTGTGGGACTTGGAGTATTGGAAAGATTTGGATATGCGGCATAATCTTGATGTGATGCACATCAAGAAAAAATATATGTGATAGCATTATCGGCACACTTCTTAATATTGAAGGCAAGACGAAAGATACCTTAAAATCTAGGATTGATTTGACACACCTGGGTATCAGAAAGGATTTGCGGGTGCAAGATGAAGGTAAACCACGGGATATGGCACCAGCTGTGTACGTCTTGGACAAGGTAAAAAGAAAAGAATTCTGCAAGGTCCTGTCACGTGTGAGATTCCCACATGGATTTGCTTCCAACCCTGAAAGGAGAGTCAGTGCAGATGGAAACAAGGTACAAGGGTTGAAAACTCATGACTGCCACGTCCTACTTCAAAGGGTTTTACTTGTTATCCTTAGAGGATTGGGCCGCCCTGACTTATACAGAGCAGTTGCAGAGTTGGGACAATTCTTCAGGGAACTCTGCAGTAGAAATATCAGGATAGATGCTTTGGAGTGTCTTAGAGACAAGATACCAACTATCCTATGCGACCTTGAGAAGATATATCCTCCAGCCTTCTTTGATGTGATGGTGCATTTGGATGTTCATCTACCAGATGAGGCACTACTTAGAGGTCCAGTACAGTATGGCTGGATGTACCCTATTGAAAGGCGGCTAGGCACTTTCAAGGGCTATGTTAGGAACAGAGCTAGACCCGAGGGTTCCATTGCAGAGGCCTATATTGCTACAGAAGCGTTGACATTCTGCTCAAAATACATTGAAACAGCTGATCAGCTTAGCAAAGAGGTGGGTGAGGACAATCCCGGGCTCAATGTTTTCGATTATTCTGTTCGAGTTACAGGGAAGAGTCGACAAGAGGACAAACCTAAAGATTTGGACAAAATGGTTTGGTATGTGTTGAATAACTGTCCTAAGATACTACCTTATATCAAGTAAGTGCAGTACTGCAACTTATACATCGTAATCTACTAAACTTGCAGCACATTCTTATATATTTAGATGTTTGACGCGATCACTATGTTGTGCAGCATCTACAAAGAGGAGTTACTGCCGCAAAATCCAAGAAACATTGACAAACTGGTTATGGCAGGATTTGCGAAATGGTTCAAGAACCATGTAAGCTTTTGAAGTGCACTGTCAGTTTTTTTAATATATTGAGTACATAAGATGATCAGCTTGTCTATTTTCTAACCATAGGTTAAGAAGATGCGGGAGGATGGACAGGCAGTTGATGATGCCCTTTACTCAGTAGCGATGGGTCCTGATACTCGGGTAAGACATTATGAATCTTGCGTTGTTGGAGATGTGCGCTACAACACCCTTGCACGAGACGAAGGCGGGAAGACACAAAAAAGTGCCATCATGAGCACGGATACGTATGCCAAAGAGACAACTCAAATGTATGCTAACATAATACACATTGTTCAGTTGCAGTATATCTCCAATTTCGAGGATCATCGGTGTGTGGTTCTGTTGTGTTGTCGTCGGTATAACCTGTTTTCCAGGATTATTTCAAATCCATCAATGTCAAGGCGGCGTACCAGACCAACGAGCCTTTTATTTTGGCAAATCAAGCAACACAGATATTTTTCTTGGAAGACACATTTGCACGTAGCGATGACTGGAGAGTATTGCAAAGGTTTGAGCAGAGGAATTCGTTTAATGAAGTTGCACAACAAGATGATGCTTACACTGCTCCTGATGTACAAGATAACACAGATGTTCCTAATATCTTTGATAACCACCACGTCAATGACGCCCGTGAAAAGATTGCATGTCGTGTTGTGGACATACAAGAGTTGATCAATTAGAAGCCAACGTTCGAGGATGTTGAGGACGAAGAAGAAGATGACACCGTGGGGAATTATGATTCAGACTGATACACATGGCGAAGATGTTGATGCTGCTGTTGCGGATGATGATTACATTGCTTTTGTCGTATTTACCTGTCAGAAGACGTTTTTTATCTACTATGTGAAATTGTGTTTGCTATGATAACTGAAACCTGATGAACATGTTGTTTAGTATTTTGCTGTGAGAACATCACTTGTTATGTATGCTGATTTGTGTTTGTGATTGTATGACAACTAAAATATGATGACATTGTTGTTTAGTTGTACTCATATTTGGCTGTGTAACTTGAATTTGATGACATAGTTTGTTGTTGGACTGCAATTTTCTAGACGTCTTCGAATGAGAACAAAGCTGACCCGATAGGGCCTCTACTATTTATTTATTTATGAGCAAAAGGGGATACCCCTGATTTCCATTAATAGAAATCATTAGATGTTCACAATACTACGCCCAGCCTGCTACACAGGTTTCATTCATTACTAGTTTCAGCAAAGTGCTCATGTTGTAGCCACTAAATACATCACGAGTGCTACATCCACTGCAAAAAAAGAGACAATCATCCTACAGAGCACATTAATTTTGCCCATTATCTTCACAAGCTCTTTAATCTCCTCATTGCTCTCAAGGCCGTTCAACAGCTGTTGCTTGGCCATGATCAGAGGAACTGCATCTTTAACCTTCTGCTCTGCATCTTCCTCTTCTGTCGTTCCTTCAGTTACTTGTCCAACACCCCAACCTGCTGGTATTGGGATTCCTCAGCTAACCAAATAATCAGCGTAGTTGCATTCCCCCACATCAGCAACTTCCCAGAAATACAAATCACATGAATGTTCCCTTTTCTGCACAAATCAAATTGGAAGATCATCAACCAAACTATTTAAAAAATCAGCAACTGAAAGCAGCAGAACAACACTTAAACATATTATTACCCCATGATTCGGGCATTTGTAGAAGACTCGGCCAGGGTTGAGGATTGTGGTTGAGACGCGACGGATGACTCTGCGTGATTTGCAGCAGTGGCACCACACCAACGGCAGCGGGTTGCGATGAGCAATCGGCTGTGGTGCGCATGCCAGCGGTGGTGTGATGAGACCCATAGGCGACGGTACGGGTGGCGACTTGGCGCATATCTGGTTGTTGCCTACTGAAGAGCAGGTGGACGAGCAGCCAGCGGACATGGTTGCTGCGGCCAGAGCTTCTGATGCTAGGCAGAGTAAGTAGAGAAGAGGAGAAGCGAACGTTGGATATGTCAGTTTCATTACTTGTAGAGTAGCATAGCACCATATATAGTCATAGTCTAGGTTTGGATTCGAACCAGCTACAGGAGCACGTCTCTCTTTTTTCTAAAACTTGGCAACATCTCTTTACTGGTACACTAGCTTGCTCTGTACGCCTTCCCAAGTCTTTGATTTTCTTTTCCTTTTTTGCAAGGAAGGAAGGAGGACAAAATTGAGAGTTCCTGGGACTCGAACCCAAGACCTCTCGGTTGAAAACCAAGGGTGCTAGTCACTTATATGGCGAACGTTCCCTGTGAGGAGGACGGCAGACGAACGCATTTTCCTTGAAGTTTTCTTCCTATATATAAAAAAGTATGCTACTTGGTGTCTGCTTAGTCAACAAACGATTGTGCCAACCTTGACCGTTGGATTGACATTCAACGTCTGTCGCATTTCTTCAGTCTCTTCTTCCTCGAGCCGCCAAAGCCAAACTAGCGCCGGCGGGACCGCCTGCTCCCGCCTCCCACGGCTGGCTGTGATCTTCCCCGGCTCTTGTCCGTTCTTGTTCGAGGCCTCATCATCGTCCTCCGCCTTGGTTCGCTCGCCGCGGCGCTGCCCTCCGGTGTTGTCAACATTGTCAACAACCGAGAGGAATAAGGAGATGACTGTACATGGTGAGGATGACAGTAGGGACCCAGCAGCGCGCGCAGTAATTTTGTTTTTTCAGGATGGAGAAGGGTATCAACTCGGTTGTGCGGGCAAGGCCCGTGTAGCCCAGGCTTTTATTTCATATGTTTAGCACATGACCAGCCCAGTTTGTTTTTTTCCTTTTTGAAAAATGGCTAGCCAGCTACTTTGTTTTTTGCAGAATAACCAACATAGGCCTACTTGTTTTTCTACGCCCTGCTGGGCCGGAAACCTTTCAAGACGAGGAGGGATGCATTTTGCCCAGAAAATGGGCTATAAGTAATAAGAAATGGGCTATAAGTAATAAGAAATGGGCTATAAGTAATAATAAATGGGCTGTAAATTGAAAAAATACAGCAAACAGGCAATTAGTTCCAAAATATTGTTTTCTTTCGGATTTTGATATTTTAAATTTCATTGTTTTTGAGCGGGTAAAATTTCATTGAATTTAAATTAAGGTATATTTAGATTTAAAATTAATTTGAATCTGGCTAGAAATTTCGGTTTGTATGCTTTTTGGGACAGATTTGGAGGCTAACTTGTGGGTCTACAAGGTTGACGTGTACTTTGGCTTTGTCAACTTAGTCCACAAACGATTCTACCAGCAGTGACCATTGGATGTTAATCCAACGGTCGTGCTGCTTCTTCAATATCTGATCTTCTTGCTCCAGCCGCCCAAACCAGCTCCGGTGGTACTGCCTGCTCCCGCCTCCCGTGGCCGGCTGTGCTGCTGCACAGGCCGCACCGCCCCACCCTACTTCATTGCTGGCCAGGCCATTCCTCTACTCACCCACACCTCCTGTTATTTTCCGGCAACGGCAGCCGGACCAGTAAACCCTCGTACTACCCACCGCGTGGGCAACCATTGCCGACTCTTCCCCGGCTCCGTGTCGTTCCCTTCCTAGGCATCGCGGTCGTCCACCGCCATGGTGCTCTCGGCGCGGCCTGGTCAACATGGTCAACGAACGACATCCATCGGCCGTGGACTGTACATGGACAGGCTGACAGCTGCGTCCACGGTCGCACACAAGGAAATGCCTCCTTATTACGCGCAAAATAATGATTCCTCCACCTGACAGCTGGGACCCACCGGAAGGGCCTCTGTATTTCGCGAAAAAATGTTCCCCCCGCTGATATGTCGCACCCACCAGCTATATCTTCGCACGCAAGGAAGTGCATCCTTATTACGCACAAAAAAAATGAATACCCCCCTGCTAGCTGGGACCCACCATAGTGGGAGGATGACTTGTGGGCCAACTAAGTTGACGGGGATGGAGGGCTTTGTCAATTTAGTCAATCTGAACGATTCTAGCTCTAGTGACCGTACGATGTCCATCCAACGGCCGAAGTGCTTCTTCAACCTCTCGTCTTCTTGCTCCAGCCGCCCAAAGTAGCGCCGGTCGTGCCGCATGGTCCTGCCTCCCATGGACAGCTGTGCTACCATGGAGGCCTCACAACCCCCTACTATTCCCACCGCTAGCCAGGCCCTGTGGCGACGGCAGCCTCACACTGCAGCCAAACCAGTGATCCCTCGTACTCCTCTCCGCGCGGGCTTCCACTATCGCGTCTTCCCCGGCTCCTTGTCGTCCCCTTCCTAGGCCTTGCCGTCGTCCACCACCGTGGTGCTCTCGGTGCGGCCTGGTCAACATGGTCAAGGAACGACTTCCATCGGACGTGGACTGTACGTGGAGAGGCTCACAGCTGGGTCCACGGCTGCAGCAAGGAAGTGCCTCCTTATTACGTGGAAAATAATGATTCCTCCACCTGACAGCTGGGACCCACCAGACGGGCCACTGTATTTCACGAAAAAAAACGTTTCCCCCTGACTGCTGGGACCCACCAGCTACATCTTCGCATGCAAGGAAGTGCGCCCGGGCAAAAAAACGATTCGCCCCTTGACTGCTGGGGCCCACCACCTACATCTTCGCACGCAAGGAAGAGCGTTCGGGCAAAAAAAATGATTCGCCCCCTGACTGTAGGGACCCACCAGCTACATCTTCGCACGCAAGGAAGTGCGTCCAAAAAAACGATTCTCCCCCCTGACTGCTGGGACCCACCAGCTACATCTTCGCATGCAAGGAAGTGCCTGATAGTCGGGACCCACCTGGTCGAAGCGTACGTCGCGTTTTCATTCTGGCCGCGAACGTGTAAGTACGTATATACTGGTGGATGTAGAGGCGCGCACGTATCGTAGTAGAGGCGCGCACGTAGCATGTACACGTACGTACAGCGGCCGGTGTGCAAGAAAGAAAATACGGCCACATATGTGTTCATACGGGTGGGGTCTCGAACGCCTACTCATGTACATGGCTGGGTCGGAACGGAGAAACAGCGTCGTCGTCGTGTTCATGGGGAGCCAACCGGCTGGGTCGGAACGGAGTGCGCCGTCGTGTTCATCGGGAGGGCTTGGACGGAACACGCGATGGAAATGAGGCCTGGCGTACTGTAGAACGGAGGAAACGACCTTGTGTTTGACCGGCCACGTTCGAAACGGGATCTTGTTCATCGGGAGTGGTCTGGCGTACCACAAAAAGGACAAAACGGACCTCCTATGGGGAAACGGGGGTCCTGTTGATCGGGAGGGGTGTGGCGTACCGCAAAACGGAGGAAACGGACCTCCTACGGTCGAAACGGGGGTCCTGTTGATCAGGAGGGGTGTGGCGTACTGCAAAACGGATGAAACAGACTTGTGTTGGAGCGCTACGGTCGAAACGGGGGTCCTATTCATCGGGAGGGGTGTGGCGTACCGCAAAACCGGACTCCACGAGATACTGTTCATCTCCACCATCGACCTCCTCCAGCCTCCACGGGCTACTGTTCATCCACCGTCGACCTCCTCCACATGTGACTGTTCATCCACGGGCTCATGTTCATCCAGCCTCCACCGCGCGCTACTCCACCGGCTACTATCCAACCACCGCTCTCCACAGGCTCCTGTTCAACCACCCCTCCACGGGCTACTGTTCATCTACCCCTCCACCATCTACTGTTCATCCAGCCCTCCACGGGGTCGTCCTTTTCATCCAGGCATCCATGGGGTCCTGTTCATCCAGCCCCAACCAGCTCGATCGATCGGGGTCCTGTTCATCCAGAGGCAACGCCACGGGTCCTGTTCATCCACTCCCACCGCTCACTGTTCATCCAAACCCCCCGCAACGATCACTGTTCATCCAGAGAGGCAGCATCGGTCGGCTTCAGTTAGCAGCAGTAGCGAAGGAATCGCTCGATCGGGTTCAGTTAACAACCATCGATCGATCGCTCGGATTTAGTAACGCGTAGCCTGCAGTGCAATCGCTCGGTTTTAGTTAGAGCCCAACGCCTCGCTCGGGTTCAGTTAGAGCCAACACCTCGCACACACGCGTGTACGTGTACGAGAGAAACGCGCATCGCTCGGCCCCCAACCACCCACCGTAACCGGGAACTCCCCGAAACTTTCCTCGCCCTCGCTTATACCACGGTTTTTTCCGTCATGGACGGCCCAAGGAATGTCATGCAGCTACGTCTCTGGCCCGCCCAGGATGAAAAGCCCATTTTCTGTCATGCTTTTTTTTCATAGAAGTAGGAGCCCACCACATCTATGATGATACCGGGTTTTGTCACAATTATCGTCATAGAAGTGTCATATGTATGACAGAAAAAAATGTTCGGCCCAAAATGTCACGGATGTGTCTTTTTTTTGTAGTAGGAGGCTCCGTCCGTTCGGTGTTAGATCGGATCTTCCGCGATTTGAATCGCTGCGAGTACGACTCCATCATCCGCGTTCTTGTAACGCTTCCGCTTAGCGATCTTCAAAGGTATGAAGATGGTCATCCTCTCCCTCTCTTGTTGCTAGAATCTCCATAGATTGATCTTGGTGATGCGTAGAAAATTTTGAACTTCTGCTACGTTCCCCAACAGTGGTATTAGAGCTAGGTCTATTGCGTAGATTCTATGCACGAGTAGGACACAAGTAGTTGTGGGTTTTGGTTTGTTTAATTTGCTTACGTTACTAGTCCTATCTTGTTTCGGCGGTATTGTGGGATGAAGCGGCCCGGACTGACCTTACACGTACGCTTACGTGAGACAGGTTCCACCGACTGACATGCACTTGTTGCATAAAGGTGGCTAGCGGGTGCCAGTCTCTCCCAGTTTAGTCGGGTCGGATTCGATGAAAAGGGTCCTTATGAAGGGTAAATAGCAATTGGCATATCACCGTTGTGGCTTTGCGTAGGTAAGAAACGTTCTTGCTAGAAACCCGTAGCAGCCACGTAAAACATTCAATAACAATTAGAGGACATCTAACTTGTTTTTGCAGGGTATGCTATGTGATGTGATATGGCCAAAAGAATGTGATGAATGATATGTGATGTATGAGATTGATCATGTTCTTGTAATAGGAATCATGACTTGCATGTCGATGAGTATGACAACCGGCAGGAGCCATAGGAGTTGTCTTAATTTATTGTATGACCTGCATGTCATTAAAAACGCCATGTAATTACTTTACTTTATTGCTAACCGCTAGCCATAGTAGTAGAAGTAATAGTTGGCAAGACAACTTCATGAAGACACGATGATGGAGATCATGGTGTCATGCCGGTGACGAAGGTGATCATGCCGCGCCTCAAAGACGGAGATCAAAGGCACAAGATGATATTGGCCATATCATGTCACTTTATGATTTGCATGTGACGTTTGTCATGTTTACATTTTATTTTCTTAGAACGACAGTAGCATAAATAAGATGATCCCTCACTAAAATTTCAAGAAAGTGTTCCTCCTAACTGTGCACCATTGCGAAAGTTCATCATTTCGAAGCACCACGTGATGATCGGGTGTGATAGATTCTAACATTCACATACAACGGGTGTAAGCTAGATTTACAGATGCAAAACACTTAGGTTGACTTGACGAGCCTAGCATGTACAGACATGGCCTCGGAACACAAGAGACCGAAATGTCGAACATGAGTCATATAGTAGATACGATCAACATGAAGATGTTCACCGATGATGACTAGTCCATCTCACGTGATGATCGGACACGGCCTAGTTGACTCTGATCATGTATCACTTAGATGACTAGACGGATGTCTATCTAAGTGGGAGTTCATTAAATAACCAGATGAACTTAATTATCATGAACATAGTCAAAAGTTCTTTGCAAATTATGTCGTAGCTTACGCTTTAGTTCTACTGTTTAAGATATGTTCCTAGAGAAAATTTTAGTTGAAAGCTAATAGTAGCAATTATGCGGACTGGGTCCGTAAACTAAGGATTGTCCTCATTCCTGCGCAGAAGGCTTATGTCCTTAATGCACCGCTCGGTGTGCTGAACCTCGAGCGTCGTCTGTGGATGTTGCGAACATCTGGCATACACGTTTTGATGACTATGTGATAGTCCAGTGCGTAATGTTAAACGGTTTAGAATTGAGGCACCAAAGACATTTTGAAACGTCGCCAAACATATGAGATGTTCCAAGAGCTGAAATTGGGATTCCAGGCTCGTGCCCACATGAAGAGGTGCGAGACCTCCGACAAGTTTCTTAAGCCTGCAAACAAGGGAGAAAAGCTCAATCGTTGAGCATCTGCTCAGATTGTCTGAGATAATCGCTTGAATCAAGTGGGAGTTATCTTCCAGATGAGATAGTGATGGTTCTCCAAAGTCACTGCCACCAAGCTACTAGAGCTTCGTGATGAACTATAACATACCAGGGATAGACATGATGATCCTTGAGCAATTCGCGATGTTTGACACCGCGAAAGTAGAAATCAAGTAGGAGCATCAATTGTTGATGGTTAGTAAAACCACTAGTTTCAAGAAGGGCAAGGGAAAGAAGGGATACTTCATGAAACGGCAAATCAGTTGCTGCTCTAGTGAAGAAACCCAAGGTTGAACCCAAACCCAAGACTAAGTGCTTCTGTAGTGAGGGGAACGGTGACTGAAGCAGAACTACCCTAGATACTTGGTAGATGAGAAGGCTGGTAAGGTCGACAAAAGTATATTGGATATACATTATATTAATGTGTACTTTACTAGTACTCCTAGTAGCACCAGGGTATTAGATACTGGTTCGGTTGCTAAGTGTTAGTAACTCGAAATAAAAGTTGCGGAATAAACGGAGACTAGCTAAAGGTGAGATGATGATATGTGTTGGAAGTGTTTCCAAGGTTGATGTGATCAAGCATCACATACTCCCTCTACCATCAATATTGGTGTTAAACATAAATAATTGTTATTTGGTGTTTTCATTGAGCATAGACATGATTGGATTATGTTTATCGCAATACGGTTATTCATTTAAGGAGAATAATGGTTACTCTGTTTATTTGAATAATACCTTCAATGGTCTTGCACCTAAAATGAATGGTTTATTGAATCTCGATCGTAGTGATACATATGTTCATGCCAAAAGATATAAGATAGTAATGATAGTACCACATACTTGTGGCACTACCATTTGAGTCATATTGATATAAAACACATGAAGAAGCTCCATGTTGATGGATCTTTGGACTCACTCATTTTTGAAAAGATTGAGACATGCGAACCATGTCTATTGGTATATGCATTAAGAAACTCCATACAGATGGATCGTTTGGACTCACTTGATTTTGAATCACTTGAGACATGCAAATCATGCCACGTGGGCAAGATGACTAAAAGGCCTCATTTTCGGTGAGATGGAACAAGAAAGCAACTTGTTGGAAGTAATACATTTTGATGTGTGCAGTCCAATGAGTGCTGAGGCACGCAGTGGATATCGTTATGTTCTTACTTCATAGATGATTTGAGTAGATGCTAAGTATATTTACTTGATGAAACACAAGTTTGAATTATTGAAAGGTTCAAGTCATTTCAGAGTGAAGTTGAAGATCGTCGTGACAAGAGGATAAAATGTCTATGATATGATCATAGAGATGAATATCCGAGTTACGAGTTTGGCACACAATTAAGACATTGTGGAAATTGTTTCACAACTAACACCACCTGGAACACCATAGTGTGATGATGTGTCCGAACATCATAACCACACCCTATTGGATATGGTGCATACCATGATGTCTCTTATCGAATTACCACTATTGTTTATGGGTTAGGCATTAGAGACAACCGCATTCACTTTAAATAGGGTACCACGCAATTCTGTTGAGACAACACCGTATGAACTATGGTTTAGAGAAACCTAAGTTGTCGTTTCTTAAAAGGTTGGGCTGCGACGCTTATATGAAAAAGTTTCAGGCTGATAAGCTCGAACACAAAGCGGATAAATGCATCTTCATAGGACAGCCAAAAATAGTTGGGTATACCTCCTATCTCAGATCTGGCGCAAAAGTGATTGTTTCTAAAACGGGTCCTTTCTCGAGGAAAAGTTTCTCTTGAAAGAATTAAGTGGGAGGATGGTGGAGACTTGATGAGGTTATTGAACCATCACTTCAACCAGTGTGTAGCAGGGCACAGGAAGTTGTTCATGTGGTGCCTACACCAATTGAAGTGGAAGCTGATGATGGTGAGCATGGAACTTCGGATCAAGTCACTACCAAACCTCGTAGGTCGACAAGGATGCGTACTACTTCAGAGTGGTACGTAATCATGTCTTGGAGGTCATGTTGCTAGACAACAATGAACCTACGAGCTGTGGAGAAGCGATGGTGGGCCCGGATTCCAACAAATGGCTCGAGACCATAAAATCCGAGAGAGGATCCATGTATAAAACAAAGAGTAGACTTTGGAAGAACTACTTGATGGCCGTAAGGCTGTTGGGTACAGATGGATTTTAGAAGGAAGACGGACAATGATGGTAAGTGTCACCATTAAGAAAGCTTGACTTGTCTCTAAGATGTTTTTCGACAAGTTCAAGGAGTTGACTAGGATGAGACTTTCTCACTCGTAGCAATGCTAAGAGTCTGTTGGAATTATATTAGCAATTACTGCATGATTTATGAAATCTTGTTGATAGGATGTCAAAACATTGTTTCCTCGACGATATTCTTGAGGAAATGTTGTATGTGATACAACCAGAAGGTTTTGTCAATCCTGAAAGATGCTAACAAATATGCAAAGCTCCAGCAATCCTTCTAAGGAATGGAGTAAGCATCTCGGAGTTGGAATATATGCTTTGATGAGATGATCAAAGATTTTGGGTTTATACAAAGTTTATGAGAAACTTGTATTTCCAAAGAAGTGAGTGGGAGCACTATATTATTTCTGATGAGTATATGTTGTTGACATATTGTTGATCGGAAATGATGTAGAATTTCTGGAAAGCATATATGTTTGAAAAGTGTTTTTCAATGGGAGACCTGTATTCAGCTACTTGAACATTGAGCATCAAGATCTATAAGGATAGATCAAAACGCTTAATAGTACTTTCAAATGAATACATACCGTGACAAGATTTTGAAGGAATTCAAAATAGATCGGCAAATAAGGAGTTCTTGGTTGTGTTATAAGGTGTGAGTATTGAGTAAGACTCAAGACCTGACCATGACAGAAGAGAGAGAAAGGACGAAGGTCGTCCCCTATGCTTTAGATGTAGGCTCTATAGTATGCTATGCCGTATACCGCACCTGAAGTGTGCCTTGCCATGAGTCAGTCACGGGGCACAAGAGTGATCCAGGAATGGATCACAGGAAAGCAGTCAAGGTTATCCTTAGTAACTAGTGGACTAAGGAATTTTCTCGATTATGGAGGTGGTAAAAGAGTTCGTCGTAAATGGTTACGTCGATGCAAACTTTGACGCTAATCCGGATGACTCTGCATAGTAAACCGGATTCGTATAGTAGAGCAGTTATTTGGAATAGTTCCAAATAGCGCGTGGTAACTGCATCTAGAAGATGACATAGAGATTTGCAAAGCACACACGGATCTGAGAGGTTCAGAACCGTTGACTAATAACCTCTCTCACAAGAGAGATATGATCAAACCCCATGGGTGTTGGATTCATTACGATCACATAGTGATGTGAACTAGATTATTGACTCTAGTGAAAGTGGGAGACTGTTGGAAATATGCCCTAGAGGCAATAATAAAATGGTTATTATTGTATTTCCTTGTTCATGATAATTGTCAATTCTTCATGCTATAATTTTATTAACTAGAAACCGTAATACATGTGTGAATACATAGACCACAACATGTCCCTAGTGAGCCTCTAATTGACTAGCTCGTTGATCAATAGATGGTTCTGGTTTCCTGACCATGGACATTGGATGTCATTGATAACGGGATCACATCATTAGGAGAATGATGTGATGGACAAGACCCAATCCTAAGCATAGCACAAGATCATGTAGTTCATTTGCTATGAGCTTTTCTAATGTCAAGTATCATTTCCTTAGACCATGAGATTGTGCAACTCCCGGATACCGTAGGAATGCTTTGGGTGTACCAAACGTCACAACGTAACTGGGTGGCTATAAAGGTGCACTACAGGTATCTCCGAAAGTGTCTGTTGGGTTGGCACAAATCAAGACTGGGATTTGTCACTCCGTATGATGGAGAGGTATCTCTGGGCCCACTCGGTGATGCATCATCATAATGAGCTCAATGTGGCTAAGTAGTTAGTCACGGGATCATGCATTACGGAACAAGTAAAGTGACTTGCCGGTAACGAGATTGAACGAGGTATTGGGATACCGAAGATCGAATCTCGGGCAAGTAATGTACCGATTGACAAAGGGAATTGTATACGGGATTGATTGAATCCCCGACATCGTGGTTCATCCGATGTGATCATCGTGGAACATGTGGGAGCCAACATGGGTATCTAGATCCCGCTGTTGGTTATTGGCCAGAGAACGTCTCGGTCATGTCTGCATGGTTCCCGAACCCGTAGGGTCTACACACTTAAGGTTCGGTGACGCTAGAGTTGTTATGGGAAATAGTATGTGGTTACCGAAGGTTGTTCGAAGTCCCAGATGAGATCCCAGACATGACGAGGAACTCCGGAATGGTCGGGAGGTGAAGATCGATATATTGGACGAAGGGTATTGGAGTCCGGAATTGTTCTGGGAGTACCGGGTGACGACCAGCGTGACCGAAAGGTGTTTCGGAGGCCCCGGCAAGTGTTGGGGGGGCCTTATGGGCCAAGGGGAGGGGGCACACCAGCCCACTAAGGGGTTGTGCGCCCCTCCCAACCCCTCTCACGTAACCTGGAGAGGTAGGGATGCCTCCCCTAGGGCAGCCGCCCCTCCCGGCTTGGGGGGGGGGGCAAGTTTCCTAGGGGTGGGGGCGCCCAAACCCATCTAGTGTTTCCCTTGTGGCCGCCACCCATCCCCTAGGGAACCCTAGGGCGCCTACTCCACCCCTTCCCCCTATATATTGTGAGGGAGAGAGAGGGCAGCCACACCCTTCCCCTGGCGCAGCCCTCTCCCTCCTCCAACACCTCGTCCTCCTCCGTAGTGCTTGGCGAAGCCCTACTAGAGAACCACGAGCTCCACCACCACCACGCCGTCGTGCTGTCGGAGTTCTCCCTCAACTTCTCCTCTCCCCTTGCTGGGTCAAGAAGGAGGAGACTTCCCCGGGCTGTGCGTGTGTTGAATGCGGAGGCACCGTCCGTTCGGAGCTAGATCGGATCTTCCGCGATTTGAATTGCCGCGAGTACGACTCCATCATCGCGTTCTTGTAACGCTTCCGCTTAGTGATCTTCAAAGGTATGAAGATGCTCATCCTCTCCCTCTCTTGTTGCTAGAATCTCCATAGATTGATCTTGGTGATGCGTAGAAAATTTTGAGTTTCTGCTATGTTCCCCAACATAAATATTGGGTTGTCTCCCAACAAGCGCTTTTCTTTAATGCCTTTCTAGCTAGGCATGATGATGACTGAGGGAGTCCTGGACTAGGGGGTGTCCGGATAGCTGGACTATCATCATCGGCCGGACTCCAAGACTATGAAGATACAATATTGAAGACTTCGTCCAGTGTCCGGATGGGACTTTCCTTGGCGTAGAAGGCAAGCTTGGCGATATGGATATGTAGATCTCCTACCATTGTAACCGACTCTGTGTAACCCTAGCCCTCTCCGGTGTCTATATAAACTGGATGGCTTTAGTCCGTTGGACGAACAACAATCATACCATAGGCTAGCTTCTAGGATTTAGCCTCCTTGATCTCATGGTAGATCTACTCTTGTAATACCCACATCATCAATATCAATCAAGCAGGACGTAGGGTTTTACCTCCATCAAGAGGGCCCGAACCTGGGTAAAACATCGTGTCCCTTGTCTCCTGTTACCATCCGCCTAGACGCACAGTTCGGGACCCCCTACCCGAGATCCGCCGGTTTTGACACCAACATTGGTGCTTTCATTGAGAGTTCCTCTGTGTCGTCACCGATAGGCTCGATGGCTTCTTCGATCATCAACAACGACGCAGTCCAGGGTGAGACCTTCCTCCCCGGATAGATCTTCGTATTCGGCGGCTTTGCACTGCGGGCCAATTCGCTTGGCCATCTGGAGCAGATCGAAAGCTACGCCCCTGGCCGTCAGGTCAGATTTGGAAGTTTGAACTTCACGGCTGACATCCGCGGGGACTTGATCTTCGATGGATTCGAGCCACAGCCGAGCGCGCCGCACTGTCACGACGGGCATGACTTAGCTCTGCAGCCGTACAGTAACCTGGAGGCCGCTCACGAATCCGCTCTGATCTCCAATTCGGAGTCGGCTGCGCAGATCGAGGACGGGTGGCTAGACAACCTCTACGGCAATAGAGTCGAACACTGACCTTGTCCCTCACGAAGCTCGTGACTCCGAGGTGCCGGACTCCTTGCCGGACTCCGAACCTCCCGCGCCCCCTCCAGTCAAATCCGATTGGGCGCCAATCATGGAGTTCACCGCTGCGGACATCTTTCAACACTCACCTTTGGGCGACATCTTGAGTTCGCTAAAGTATCTCTCGTTATCAGGAGAGCCCTGGCCGGACTGCGGTCAGGATGGTTGGGGTACGGACGACGAAGAAATCCAAAGCCCACCCACCACCCACTTGGTAGCCACTGTCGACGATATAACCGACATGCTAGACTTTGACTCCAAAGACATCGACGGTATGGACGATGATGCCGGAGACGACCAAGAACCAGCGCCTACTGGGCACTGGAAAGCCACCTCATCATATGACATATACATGGTGGATACACCAAAAGGAAGCGACAACGAGGAACAACGGGACCTGGCGAAGGACAACTCCCCCAACAAACAACCAACACGGCGACGCAAGCGCCGCCCGAAGTCCCGCCTCGATAACAACGGCACCCATACTAACCCAGCCTTAGAGCAGGGTGAAGCGGTGGACGACAAACATGCCACCAAGCAACCATCCGAACAGGATGGATTGGACAAGCAACCCATCCCCGGCGAAAACAACAGTCCAGACGATCTCACGCCCGACAAACCATCGGAGCATAAGAACCTTCATAAAAGGCTCGTCGCCACTGCAAGAAGTCTGAAGAAGCAAAAGCGGACGCTCAAAACGGCGGAGGACACACTCAGAATGAGATGGAGCAAAGTACTCAATACCGCAGATAAATACGGCAATAGTCAACAGGCGAAGAGCTACCCGAAGCGCAAGTTGTTGCCCGAATTTTACGAGGAGGCCGTAGAGCCCCCACAGTTAAAAAACAAAGACGCCGCCTGGACGGATAGACGACCAGATGACAGGCCAAGAGCAGCAAGGGGCGCCGCACACAAGCCAGAATACGATCCACATAAAGATCCTCGCAAAAAAGATGGCCCGGTTAGGTCCATCTATGGGCCAAAAAAGAAGACTCCAGGGAGCAATACAACCCGTCGAATATTTGAAGACAACGGCACACCTAAATACAGGGGCGCCGCACACCCACTATGTTTCACCGATGAGGTACTGGACCATGAATTTCCAGCGGGATTCAAACCCGTCAACATAGAGGCATATGACGGAACAACAGACCCCGGAGTCTGGATTGAGGACTATATCCTACACATACATATGGCCAGAGGAGACGATCTCCATGCCATAAAATACCTACCCCTCAAGCTCAAAGGGCCAGCTCGGCATTGGCTCAAAAGCCTCCCAGAAAACACCATTGGAAGTTGGGAAGAGCTCGAGGATGCGTTTCGAGCAAATTTTCAGGGGACTTATGTCCGCCCTCCGGATGCAGACGATTTAAGTCACATAACTCAACAGCCCGGAGAGTCAGCAAGAAAATTCTGGAACAGGTTCCTCACCAAAAAGAACCAAATAGTCGACTGTCCAGACGCTGAAGCCTTAGCAGCCTTTAAGCACAACGTCCGAGACGAATGGCTCGCCAGACACCTCGGCCAGGAAAAACCAAGAACGATGGCCGCACTAACAAGCCTCATGACCCGCTTTTGCGCGGGGGAAGACAGCTGGCCGGCTAGATGCAGCACCAGCGACCCGAGTACATCCGAAGTCAGGGATGGAAATGGGAAATCACGACGCAGAAAAAATCAGCGCCGGAGTAAGGAAAATGGCCCAAATAGCACGGCGGTCAACGGCGGATTCAAAAGCTCTCGGCCGAATAATAAAACACTGCCCCTCAAGGACAACAGTGACGAGCTATCCAACCTAAACAAAATTTTGGATAGGATATGTCAAATACATAGTACCCCCGGGAATCCTGCAAACCATACCCAGAGAGATTGTTGGGTCTTCAAGCAGTCCGGCCGACTTAACGCCGAACACAAGGGCTCTGACACACCAAGCGAAGACGACGAACCCCACAAGCAGCACGTCGAAAAACAGAAGACTTTCCCACTAGAAGTCAAAACAGTGAACTCACTCCATGTGATAACACGGAAACATAGTGCGGCACCTGCTATACCAAGACACCGTCCGCAGAATGGGGATAGACCCTACCGAAACTCACCATAGCAGCACTTCCTTCAAAGGAGTGATGCCTGGCCTTTACGCCAAATATACAGGCTCTGCACTACTAGAGGTCGTGTTCGGTTCATCCGACAACCTCCATTGCGAAAAGCTCATTTTCCATATCGCCCCATTCAAAAGTAGCTATCAAGCACTACTGGGCCGCGAAGCATTCGCCCACTTTAACGCAATACCGCATTACGCATCTCTTACGCTTAAAATACCTGGTCCATACGGCATAATCTCAGCAAAGGGTAAATCTGAGTGTTCCTCGACCACGGAAAACGTGAGACTGCTTTGACAGCCGCACACTAACCCGACCTTGCTGGTCAAAGCCCTAAAAAAGGTCATTCAGACCTTGCACACGGTTAGGCAAGTCCAGCATAAATAAACAAGGGGCTTCACCGCCGCATACCCCTTTACAAGGGGCTACACGTACAAACAATGAGAGCCAATAAAGCTCAAATTCATCATACTTTATTTTAACTACACCTTTTGCATGATACTTTTCCAAACTAAGTTCTTCTCTTCTACAGATGAAGCACGTGCTACACCCGTCCAGGATACAGCACAACGGAGACACAGGCGCAGACGTGCAGCAGGGACCCGTTACAAGGATTCTTTTCAGATTAAGACCCTGCGTAAACCTTTCTTACTGTCTCTTCTTGATACACATCCCCCGGTTTCTTACCATAACCGAGGAGGAGGCTGGCGTTTTGGCATCGGCCGCGTCAGAAGTTCCCGCCCGTACCTGGACACTAGGGGCTTAGGGCATTGTCATGCCCGGTATCATAAAGACCTAACACCTCAGGGAGTGTTCGGCGTCTCGAGTTAGGCCTTATATGCATCAGCTCAGAATCATCTCTTTTGTCAAATGTTGGGTTTGCCCGGCTCCTGTGTTTTGTTGCCTTACATTCCGCACCATCGGCTAACGCGGCACCAGGAGAACTACTGCGATTGTGCCCCAGTTTGGCCGGCCGAGCACCTCAGTAGAGAAAGCCGAAAACTGACTGTCATGATATAGCGAGAGACTGGTCAACCACTCGATCGACTACTGGATTGTTTAGAATTCCTCCGCTTTGACGAAGGACCGCTTCCCGGTCAGGCACATACGCGCCCGAGTTCGGAGAAGTGCGGTGCCTCTAGGGGCTATATAGTAGCCCCACCTTCGAGCTCCTATGGCTAAGTGAAAGTGATAAAGCATTATAGTTCGGTTGCCTAGTTTGCTATGCTATCACCTCCTTCAAAGGACCAAGACGTTGGATTAAGTGTGAAAAAGCGCTTTTCTTTTTGCAAACACCCCCGCACCATGTGCATGGGGGCTGAAGCCAAAGACTGCCATCTTTCAGGTTATACATACACGGCCGCACAGGAGATAGTTCAATACTTGAATGCACAAGTATAAAAACCTATTGCATTATAAACATGATCTCATAAATCATACATGTCATTTGAACATAACATCTTTCGAGCACTGTGACTCTATTAAACGAGCGCCCTGCAGGACTTCCTCAAAATAGTGCTCGGCGGGTAATCGGCCTTTGTCCAAACCCCGGGATGCAACAGTGGTGGCATCCATCTCCGCCGAGTATGTCTTAACACGGGCGAGAGCCATCCGTGCACCTTCTATGCATGCTGACCGCTTCATCGCCTCGATATGCGGCACCGCCCCAAGGAATCGCTGCAACAAACCAAAATAACTCTCAGGCTTGGGCCTTTCCGGCCACAGATGAGCGACCACACCTGTCATGGCAAGTCCGGACAATCTATTCAACTCATCCCACTCAGCCAGCCGGTCAGTCAACGGAAGTGGACGCTCTGAACTATGGAATTGAGACCAAAAAAGCTCTTCCATTTCGTGATCCTTCTGGCTTCGGAAGTGCACGACCGCGTCCACCGCACTCGGCGCCAAATCCAGATAAGGATCCTCCGCACCACACAATTGGCCCAACTGAGCATACTTCGGATCCGTGAACTTCCTACACAGCAGAAAGGGCTTTCCAGCCGCAATATCTCCGGCCTGACGCAGTTCCTCCATCATAGCCCGCATCGCACTACAGGCATCCTTGGCTTCGGCGGCGGCCCTCTTCAGGTCCTCTTGCTCCGCTCGGTGTTCTCTTTCAAGAACCTCATAGCGGTCGGTAGCATCTTTTAATTTCACGGCCATTCCGGCCATCTCCTCCCTGCTTCGGCAGTGAGCAGCCTTCTCAGCTTTTAGCTCTTCCGCTGCCTTCAAGGCAGCCGCATCACTTTTTCTGGCTTGCTCCTTGGCTCGGGCAAGCTCTGCTTGAAGGTCTTCCACAGCAGCGGCACCATCTGCATCAAGCATACTAATTGTAAGGAATGGGCATCATCTCCCTTACTAAGTGACCGCGGAGCAACCACCTACCTTGTGACTCGTTAAGTCGTTTACTGACTAGCGCAATGTCCGCATCCGCAACGTCGAGTTGCCGCTTCAGCTCGCCAATTCCATCAGTCCGGCTGGCCACCGAACGTTCTGCCACCTGCATAAGAAAGGCGACATCCTATAACTGAGATTATGATCCTCGGCACGCTATCGCTTTCGACAGCATACCAAGTCTCAGGGGCTACTATCTATACAGGGTGCACTCCATGTGCAAAACTGTCAAAAGGTATGTCATTTTTTGCGTACCTCAAACCCCGTCAGCAAACTTCCGGCGGCCTCATACAACCCGCACTCGGCGGATGAGATCCTTTCAATCACCATACTCATTAATGTGCGGTGATCTTCTGAGATAGACGCCCTCTTGAGCAAATCCTGCAGCTCCACCGGCCGTACTCCAGTGGGTGCCGAACTCCTTGGCCCCGTCGGACTCGGGGAGACCCTCCGTGACGACACCTCAGGGTCGTCCGCCCCTTCCGATGGGGCGGAAGATGGAGGCGTTTCGCTCTCCATCATCTCCGGACGAAGGTCCCCCGAAGATGAGCTCTGCTGAGATGGGCTGAGATCCGAACTACAAGGTGAAAACTTCGGTTACCCTTAGAAATAAAGCAGGGGTGTCCCCTATTACAAAATTCCCCCTTTTTACTTACGGCTCGCTGGAGGGCTGATTCCTCTGGAGAGACTGTGCGGCCGGGGCTCTCCCCTGCACAGGACCTTCCGGTGCGGATTTCTTTCCCCGCTTTGAGGCCTTGGCCTCCGGGTCTTCGGATGCGGTCCTCTTCTCCCCCTGGAAGGAGGGATTCTCGATTCCCCCCTTACTGAAAGCCTCCTTGGCAGAGGTGGTAGTTTCCCTATTCCCCCCCCCCACCTTCGCCCTCCTCCGAAGGTGCAACCTCCAACATTTTGATTAACACGGGATCCGGCGTGATCTCAGGGAGGGGGGCCAGACACCGTATCAGTTTTGCTTGCGCTATCCACTCCTGTCCAAGGGATAGCTGGTTAAAAGGCAAAACCCATGATAAATAAATGGACAATATGTCCGGACACAGGGCTACTTACTTGAGTATTCGGGCGATTGCAGCTCAGGCCAGCATCCTCGGTCAAGTTCGGACGCATCTCTTGCGGTCCGAAGAACAGTTTGTACATCTCCACGGGTGTCAAACCCATGAAGTGTTGGAGAGCTCGTGGCCCCTCCGGATTAAATTCCCACAGGCGGAGGGGGCTAAGTTTGCAGGGCAGAAGGCGCCGAATCAGCATAACCTGTGCCACTACGACCAGATTGATCACCCTTTCTTGGAGGTCTCGAATCCGGTCCTGCAACAAGGGTACGTCTTTGGACGGCCCCCAGTCAAGCCCCTTGTTGACCCATGGTGTCAGCCGTTGTGGAGGGCCCGGGCGAAAGACAGGCGGCGGCTTCTGCCTGCTGCCCCTGGGAGCAGTGATATAGAACCACTCTTGTTGCCACAAGCCGAGCTCCTCCTGAAAAGAGCCGTCGGGCCATGGAGCATCGGCCCTCTTGCTTATAACCGCCCCTCCGCACTCCGCCTGACGCCCCTCAATCATCTTCGGCTCCACGTTGAAGGTTTTGAGCCACAAGCCGAAGTGAGGGGTAGTGCAAAGGAAGGCTTCGCAGACGACAATGAATGATGAGATGTGGAGGATGGACTCTGGAGCCAAGTCATGGAATTCCAGCCCATAGTAAAACATGAGCCCCCTCACGAAGGGATCCATCGGGAAGCCTAAACCCCGACGGAGGTGAGACACGAACACGACGCTCTCGACGGGTTCGGGAGTAGGAATAACTCGCCCTCGGGCAGGCAACCTATGCGAAATCTCGTAGGTTAAGTACCTGGCATCTCTCAGCTTTAGCACGTCCTCTTTCGTGACGGAGGAGGGCATCCACCGGCCTCGTAGGTCGGAGCCGGACATTGTCGAAGGTCGAAAGTACCCGAATCTGGAGCCCTGGGTGTTGGAACTCGGGGCGAGGGGCGGATTCGATTGAGGATTGAAGAAAAAGAATGGTCCTTGGTCTCATTATAAAGAGGAAGAATACCAAGAGCCATCCCCATAACCGTTTGGAACCCGCCTTCGATGGAGGGGGCGTGGCAACGGGCGCGGTTGGGTTACCCACGTCTGTATTTATGGGAATCCCGGAATAGGGGGAACACGATCTCTGCTTCGACAAGACGTGCCAAGGGAACCGCTTCGCTAAACACGCTGAGGTGGTACAATAAAAATATTATTCTCTGAGTAAAGGCTTGGTAGTGGTGTGACGTCACGCCACGAAATACGTCAGCAGATTGAACTTGTGTAAATATTATTCTCTCTACGGTGGTATGTGGAATTTATTTTGCAGAGCCGGACACTATCCTGGTGTTCACAATCTTCTATAAATTGTTCGGAGAAGGAACCCGCCTTGCAATGCCGAAGACAACATGCGCGCCGGACTCATCGTCATTGAAGCCTGGTTCAGGGGCTACTAAGGGAGTCCTGTACTAGGGGGGTGTACGGATAGTCGGACTATCATCATCGGCCGGACTCCAAGACTATGAAGATACAAGATTGAAGACTTCGTCCCGCGTCCGGATGGGACTTTCCTTGGCGTAGAAGGCAAGCTTGGCGATACGGATATGTAGATCTCCTACCATTGTAACCGACTCTGTGTAACCCTAGCCCTCTCCGGTGTCTATATAAACCGGATGGCTTTAGTCCGTAGGACGAACAACAATCATATCATAGGCTAGCTTCTAGGGTTTAGCCTCCTTGATCTCGTGGTAGATCTACTCTTGTAATACCCACATCATCAATATCAATCAAGCAGGACGTAGGGTTTTACCTCCATCAAGAGGGCCCGAACCTGGGTAAAACATCGTGTCCCTTGTCTCCTGTTACCATCCGCATAGACGCATAGTTCGGGACCCCCTACCCGAGATCCGCCGGTTTTGACACCGACAATGACAATGATGCTCACATAAAAGATAAGAATTGAAACAGGAGCATCATAAAGCATATGACTAGCACATTTAAACCTAACCCACTTCCTATGCATAGGGATTTTGTGAGCAAACAACTTCTGGGAACAAGAATCAACTAGCATAGGAAGGTAAAACAAGCATACCTTCAAGATTTACAACACATAGAGAGGAAACTTGATATTATTGCAATTCCTACAAGCATATATTCCTCCTTCATAATAATTTTCCGTAGCATCATGAATGAATTCAACAATATAACCATCACATAAAGCATTATTTTCATGATGCACAAGCATATAAATTTTATTACTCTCCACATAAGCAAATTTCTTCTTATTCAGAATAGTGGGAGTATCATAAGAAACTCGAATACTATAAATCGTTTCCACATTAAAAGAGTAATGTTCAGAAAAAGGGTAATCATAATCATGACAAGTTTTATAAATATAATCATCACTACCTTTTATAGCATAAGTATCATCACAATAATCATCATAAGTAGCAACTTTGTTCTCATCATAATCAATTGAAACCTCTTCCAAAATGGTGGATTCATCAATAAATAAAGTCATGACCTCTCCAAATCCACTTTCATAATTATCACAATAAGATTCAACACCCTCCAAATAGTGGGATCACTAATTCCTAAAGTTGACACTCTTCCAAACCCACTTTCATCAACATAATTATCATAGGTAGGAGGCATGCTATCATCATAATAAATTTGCATATCAAAACTTGGGAGACTAAAAATATCATCTTCATTAAACATAGCATCCCCAAGCTCGGGACAAACATTAATTGCAGCAAATAAATTCTCAAACATGTCATTCTCATAAAACATAGCATCCCCAAGCTTGGGCCTTTGCATATCATAAGCATAATCACTCTCATCATCAATAGTATGGATAGCACCAATAGTATACCAATTATCATCATCACAATGAGTAAAAGGAGCAACATCATTTGGGAGGGATACCTTTTTACCTTTGCTTCTCCGTCTTTTCTTTTTCTTCTTCACATCATGTGTGGGTTTAATCCTCTTTCTGGAGCTCCTTATTAATGAGATTGGTTGGATAGAAAGCTCTTTCTCATTACCTGATTCATCATAAGAGAGAATAGGAGGATATTGGGAAATCTCTTCCCTTTCATTAGAATTCTCTTCATCTTCTATTTGTTTTCTTGTCTTTATGTAATTGGCAATACAAGGATTTTCAATGCAATTCACCGCACAATACATATAAATTTCCTCTAGATCAATATCAAGGAATTTCTCAAGCTTGTATTCTTGAATATGCTTAGTTATACGTTTCATTTCTCCACAACCCAAAAGCAAACTAAGTTCATTATGATGTGCAAGGGAAATCAAGTCATCACAATTTTTTGACACGATTTGATCATGACACAATTTGCATTGGGGATTTAAATGGCCACGTTCAATGCAAAGTTCACAAGTATGCCAAAGAAATTTTAAATTTTCAGCACAAACAGCTAGCCTCTCTTGCAGCCATTTAGTTTCTAAATACTTATGCCTCTTGCAAAATCTATCTTCCCTATTTGGTGTGTGTTTGCAAGCTCTATGCACTCCACAAAAATTGACATGCTTATAAGAGACATTTTTATCATTACTAGTGCAATCATCATTAGTACTATGGATATTCAAAGAGTTCATACTAACAACATTGCAATCATGCTCATCATGCAAAGATTGTATGCCAAACATTTTATTGCATTCTTCCTCAGCAATTGAGCACAATTATCAGAATCCTTATTTTCACGAAAGACATTAAAAAGATGAAGCATATGAGGCACCCTCAATTCCATTTTTTTGTATTTTTCTTTTATATACTAAACTAGTAATAAAAAAGAAACTAAAAGACTCGATTACAAGATCTTAAGATATACCTTCAAGCACTCACCTCCCCGGCAACGGCACCAGAACTTAGCTTGATGTCTACTACGCAACCTTCTTCTTGTAGACGTTGTTGGGCCTCCAGGTGCAAAGGTTTGTAGGACAGTAGTAAATTCCCCTCAAGTGGATGACCTAAGGTTTATCAATCCGTGGGAGGCGTAGGATGAAGATGGTCTCTCTCAAGAAACCCTGCAACCAAATAACAAAGAGTCTCTTGTGTCCCCAACACACCCAATACAATGGTAAATTGTATAGGTGCACTAGTTCGGCAAAGAGATGGTGATACAAGTGCAATATGGATGGTAGATATAGGTTTTTGTAATCTGAAAATATAAAAACAGCAAGGTAGCAAGTGGTGAAATTGAGCGTAAACGGCATTGCAATTCTAGGAAACAAGGCCTAAGATTCATACTTTCACCAGTGCAAGTTCTCTTAACAACAATAACATAACTGGATCATATAACAATCCATCAACATGCAACAAAGAGTCACTCCGAAGTCACTAATAGCGGAGAACAAACGAAGAGATTATTGTAGGGTACGAAACCACCTCAAAGTTATCCTTTCTGATCGATCTATTCAAGAGTCCGTAGTAAAATAACACGAAGCTATTCTTTCCGTTCGATCTATCCTAGAGTTCTTACTAAAATAACACCTTAAGACACAAATCAACCAAAATCCTAATGTCACCTAGATACTCCAATGTCACCGCAAGTATCGTGGGTATGATTATACGATATGTATCACACAATCTCAGATTCATCTATTCAACCAACACAAGGAACTTGAAAGAGTGCCCCAAAATTTCTACCGGAGAGTCAAGACGAAAACGTGTGCCAACCCCTATGCATAAGTTCACAAGGTCACTGAACCCGCAAGTTGATCACCAAAACATACATCAAGTAGATCGCGTGAATATCCCATTGTCACCACAGATAAGCACATGCAAGACATACATCAAGTGTTCTCAAATCCTTAAAGACTCAATCCGATAAGATAACTTCAAAGGGAAAACTCAATCCACTACAAGAGAGTAGAGGGGGAGAAACATCATAAGATCCAACTATAATAGCAAAGCTCGCGATACATCAAGATCGTGCCAAATCAAGAACACGAGAGAGAGAGAGAGAGAGAGAGAGATAAAACACATAGCTACTGGTACATACCCTCAGCCCCGAGGGTGAACTACTACCTCCTCGTCATGGAGAGCGTCGGGGTGATGAAGATGGCTGCCGGTGAGGGATCCCCGCTCCGGCAGGGTGCCGGAACAGGGTCCCGATTGGTTTTTGGTGGCTACAGAGGTTTGTGGCGGCGGAACTCTTGCTGTAGGTTATTTTCTGGAGGTTTCTGTATTTATAAGAATTTTTGGCGTAGGTCTCACGTCAGGGGCGTCTTCAAGCAGTCCACGAGATAGGGGGGCGCGCCCAGGTGGGCACGCCCCCCACCCCCGTGGGCAGCCCGGGACTCTTCTGGCCCAACTCTTTTACTTTGGGGGCTTATTTTGGTCCATAAAAAAACATCAAAAATTCACACGTTAATTGGACTCCGTTTGGTATTCCTTTTCTGTAAAACTCAAAAACAAGGAAAAAACATAAACTCGCACTGGGCTCTAGGTTAATATGTTAGTCCCAAAAATCATATAAAATAGCATATAAATGCATATAAAACATCCTAGATGGATAATATAATACTATGGAACAATAAAAAATTATAGATACGTTGGAGACGTATCATACCTCTCCGATGCACGGAGTGACAAATCCTAATCTCGATCCATGCCAACTCAACAGACACCTTCGGAGATACCCGTAGAGTATCTTTATGATCACCCAGTTACATTGTGACGTTTGATAGCACACAAGGTATTCCTCTGGTATCTGGGAGCTGCATGATCTCATAGTCGAAAGAATATGTATCTGGCATTAAGAAAGCAATAGCAATAAACTGAACGATCATATGCTAAGCTAACTGATGGGTCTTGTCCATCACATCATTCTCCTAATGCTATGATCCCGTTATCAAATGACAACACATGTCCATGGTTAGGAAACCTTAACCATCTTTATGTATTCACACATGTATTTTAGTTTCCAATCAATACAATTCTAGCATGAATAATAAACCTTTACCATGAATAAGGAAATATAAAATAACAACTTTATTATTGCCTCTAGGGCATATTTCCTTCAGGGGACGACCCACATAGGAATCTCCTGTGTGTAACCTCCGGCCCAAGCCTTCAGGCGATGGGCCTTCGCTCCGCTCATCTGAAGTTAGCTTTTATATACACCATGGATCATAACATAACACGTGAGATATGTCATGAGAACAACATAAAAAAATGAATAACAAATACACATAGAATTAATACAAAACACCCTAAATATGGCTGTGAAAACTTACAACAATCATATGAGCATGCATGCCGCTCTACCATGCTCGTCGTTGCCAAGCCACCCAAAACGAACTCCCTGTGTGGCCAAAGCCAACGTTCGAGAGTACGTTCATGAGCTCATGGGGGCATCATGCACATGTTGCAATGGAGAAATTTCCCAATAAAAATTAAGACAAATACCCGGGCAGCGACCGTATTAGCGAGAAGGTAACCCAAAAAGTTACAAAGACCAGCCTCGCACCATATCGCATATGGTAAACCGATATTCGCGAGAAGGTAACCGATATTTTTGTTTCTACTTTTCATTCGCTCAATTTTGACGTATGTTTCCATAATTTAACCCTATCTCCACTTGTTTGGGAATAAATGGAATGTTTGCTCTATTTTCATCCCTACCACTTACGATAGCAAATCCCTAAGTTGTGCAAAGGATTCTCTTGACCACCAGTAAGCAACACTCTTTTAGGAGTGGCTTGAAATCTTACACAAATATACACACCTAGCATGATATGGTGCCTAGAAGCACAAAGATGAACCGAAGATCCAATCATAGAGTGGTATCGTGGCTTTACCTTCTCTGTCAAGGTTGAAGTGCCCATTGGTAGGCATGGGAGTCTTGATCCAAATCAGCAATATCTCAAACTTCCTACTCGATCGATCATTAAATTCTTTGTTAAAAGTTTTGTAGTAGTACTAAATATGATATCATCAACATAGGTTTGGCATACAAGCAAATCACCTTAAACACTTTTGATGAAAATAGTGATATTGACTTTCCCAACCACAAACGCATTGGTAACTAGAAAACCTCTAAGGCACTCAAACCATGTTCTTTGTGCTTGTTTAAATCCATATAGTGCCTTATTGGTTTTATAGACACGACGAAGGTATTTAGAATCCTAAAACCCAACAGTTGTGCAATGTGCAATGTATGTCAGTTTAGTAGCCGGTCCATTAGGAAGTGCACTTCCACATCCATTTGATACAATGATTAGCAAATGCAACAACATGTGAATGTCCTCTCGATGGACAATGAAATTTTAGCTTTCACTAAACTTCATTCATTCAACTAGTCGTGAAGTCTTGTGCTACCAACCTTGCCTTAATTATAGTGACTTGTCCATGCTCGTCTCGATTGATCTTGAAATTCGACTTTGTACCCATGACATTATAGTGCATACCATCATGTCTCTCTACACGTGACCAACCCCTTGGTGTGGGTGAAGTTGTTGAACTCTCTGTGCATTACATCCACCAATTAGGTATCTTCCAAATCCTCATATGCCTTAAGAGATCCAACAAAAGAAACAAAGCGTGATGCTCCCAAAAATTTACTAGTCTTGAGTGAGTATACTCCATTTGATAAGCTTCCGATGGTGTTTTTTAAGGTGACATTCCTTGGTTTTGCACATAAACTGATGAGGAGATTGACAATCCTCATTACTTGACACTTGAGATCCACATTGAGCTTGTCAGTGATCTTGATTATGAACTTGTCTTAATATTGGGGCGCGGTGGAGTGCATGACTTCACTTGCCTTGGACTTGATGCATATACTTTCTCCCTCATAGGATTACTTGATATAAGGATATCCCCAAATGACTCGCCCTTGACGCCCTGAGAATGATTATTGTCAATTAGATCATTTAGATGAACTGTCTATACCTAGGGGCCATTAGATGCATCAAACTTCACATTGCTAGACTCCACAATGGATATGTTGGATTTGTTGTAGAATATATATGAGTGTGAGTTTGTACCATACTCAACTACTAAGTTGTCAATAGTCTGTGAACCAACCTTTGGTTGGATGGTTACGTGGACTCTTGTATCACCAGCCAACCAGGGTTCAAATCGTGGTGCTCGCATTTATCCTGGATTTATTTCAGGATTTCCAGCGATACACGTTCAGTGGGAGAAGATGTTCCCATCGACTATGAGGCGCCTATGGTGACTTCATAAAATCTCAAGATGATATGTCGGTTCAGTCTCTCGGAGGTGATCGTAGGGGTAGGGTGTGCATGTGTACGTTCACGGGTGAGTGTATGCGTGTATATATGAGTGCTTCCGTCTGTACTGTGTTCAAAAGTTGTCAATAGTCTCAGGAGAAAACTTGATAGGCTTGCGACCAAAGACCACTACAAGGGAAACAAGCAAGTTTACGTTCATAATGGAAGATGTGTGTGTATCTTGTTCATTGCTTGTATGTCTATTTCTGGTTCATCTAGACCTCTGAAAAAAATAAAACATTCTCCTCATTTTAATTATTCACAAATTTCATATTTTAGTTTGCAAACTTGGTACTGATAATGATGTTCTTGAGTTTCACATGCATGGTTTATTTGTTAAGGACCAAGCCACAAAAACAACCGGCACCAATGACCGTGTAAGGGTGGTGTCGTGGAATTGTCACGCCAGATGTCCTAGTGTGAGGACTTAGTCATGGAGCCATCGCAACGAGATTAGCTTAAAGGGGTTAAGCCGAACAGAGGACACGGGGAGTTTATACTGGTTCGGCCCCTTGCGGTGAAGGTAAAAGCCTACGATCCAGTTGTGGTGGAATTGATGGGGTTTCGATGACCAGGGAGCGAATCCGCTTTGCCTGGCTCTCGAATTGTTGTTTCTTGTCCTCGAACCGCCGCCGGGTCGTCCCTTTATATACACAGGTTGACGCCCGACGGTTTACAGAATCCCGGCCGGCTCAAACACATGTCTGGCTCGGTTTATACCCTTACCTACCTTACAACACAAGTTACACAGTATATGGCGGTTTATGTCTACGGGCCCAAACCCGCCCTGGGCCCTGGGCCTTTAAGTCTCTATAGTAAACCGCCATACTCATTGTCTTCATGGGCTCAAATATGGATAACTCATTACGGGTATAACCCGGCCCCACCTAGGCAGTTTATACTCAGCAGTTATATCCCCAACATTAGGCCCCAGATTGATTTGAACCTGTTCATGTCAATCTTCAACACTTAGGAAAATTCCTTCTTCAACACCTTCGCATAGACCTTGTAATCCGCCATGACGTCATCTTCCAAGATTATAGTAAATCGCCATGACATCACCTGCTTATTAAAAAACCATACATACCTCCCCTTTGTTAATGAGCCTCCGAAAATCGAGGCGACAGCTCTGTCACATATCGTTTTTTGGGCTCCTCGATTCTCGTGCATGTCGCTTATCCCTTCGCCTTATAAATAAAGTCAAGGGTCATTTTTACCTTTCCCCCTCGTGCCTCTTTACTTCTTCTTCCTCCTCGCGTCGACCTAGCGTTCAAGCTCAGCCGCCGCCGCCAATTCTTCGTCCTCGAGCTGAACTCCGGCCACTGCATCACCCTGAGCTTACTAGAGAATCGTGGTGCCTCTCCGCCGCTCCCGTGACACCGGTAAGTCTTCTTTCCTTCCACCCTAGATCTGTCATTAGGGTTTCTGTATCCATCGGTGTTCATCAGTGTTCATCATTATTAGTTTATGCGCTACAGTTCTTGATTTAGACCTTGATATTTATCCTGTATAAAGATAGCCATGATTCTTCCTTTCCATTAGTGCATCTCATTTAAGTAGAAAAACCCCATCTGGATCCTTCAACTGTTCCGATGTCAGAACATTTAACCCTGAATATTTTTCCATTTTCTAACACACGGTAGATCCAGATTTGTAATGTCAATTTGTGAACCCTATTTTTTCATCACTTAGTTATTTCAGATCTATACCTCCATACCAATGTAGGCGGTTCAACTTTTAGAAAACTATAACCTGCTAGGTACCATTAGCCCTCTCTTAAGCCGTCGATTCGTCATTTCTATAAGCCTGCCAATGTCAGAATCCGGTTTAATATGTATATACGCCTCAACATCTTCTCCCTATGACCTTGCAACGCATTATACTTGTCAGTCATGAATCTTAAATCAGCATTGATCTTTTTCCAGCTTTTCATTCAAATGGACAAACAATTTTATGCTTGCAACTGGGTTCCTTCCCGGGTTACGGAAGAGCAGCTAAACGGATGTGTTGCAACCGGTGCTTTAGCGAGTAAGGAAATCATCCACTGGAGGGTCCCCGGTCTAGAAAATCCTCCTGAACCCAAGGATGGAGAAGTGATTGTATTTACTGATCATCTGGGTCGAGGGTTTAGCCCTCCCGGATCAAAATTCTTCCGTGACGTGCTTCCTAGCTACCAAATCCGCCCTCAAGATATTGGACTGAACTCCATGTCCAATATTTGCAATTTTCAAGTGTTTTGCGAGGATTATCTGCAAGAAGAACCTACCGTTGAGTTATTCAGAGACTTCTTTTACTTAAATCGTCGTACTGAATTTACGAATGGGCCCAATACTGAACTTGGCGTAGTTTCAATTTAGAAAAGGAAAGATGTCAGTTTCCCTCATGCCAAGCATCATAGCCACCCCAAAGACTGGAATCAAACTTGGTTTTATTGTCAAAACACAACTCCAGCTGACGAAAATCCTCTACCGGGTTACCGTGCTCACTAGCTTACCAATACACACCCATTTCCCCAATGACTCACTGCAAAGGAACGAGCTAAGTATGCACCACATCTTTGAAAGCTCCGAGCCTTTATGGCGAATGGTTTAACTGGCATCGACTATGTCCGTTGTTGGGTCTCTTGCAGTATCTTGCCCTTAAGCCGTCGCCTCGGTTTAATGTGCGGGTACATAGGGGATGTCAAAGACCCTCAACGCCACATTGATATTCAGCTAACTGACGACGAGATTACTAAATCTATCAAGAAGATGTTGGATGAACCGGTATCTGAATGCAGCAAGACAGGGCTTAGTCCCTTCTGTGTTTCCAATAAACCGCCAGTTGTAAGAATTGCATCATTCTTATCTTAATCCACCCCCTTTTACATATTTACTTATAACTTTTTGTCCATATTTGCAGGGTGATGATCAGTTCTGGAAGAAGAAGCCGTAGGATAAACTGCGAAACAGCAGGATAAACTGGTGAAAGCGCCTCGCCTTAAGAATAAAGCTACAAAGAAACCTGCGAAGAAGAAAACTGTCAAATCCCCTGACCCAACCAATGATGAAGACCTTGATAATCCGGAGTCAGAGGTAGAACTTGATTCTCTTGGTTCTTTTTTCATACACCTCATTGACAATGATCATTATCAGGATGATGCGGAGGCTAGCCGTGCTGGTGATGAAGAGGTAATTATTCTTTCTTCCGACTCAGGTCCTCTGCCAACACCGAAAACCCGTCAAGTAGTCCGGAAAGTAAGATTTTCACACCCTCTAGATTATTTGGATCCGCACTTTCTTTTGAAGACATAGCAGCATGAAGCTCGCCGCACAACTCGGCATAGCGGCCAAGTGGTTACTTCCTCCGGTTTACCGAACACTCCGGTTCGTAAACGCCGCCAAGAGGTCTCTTGTACTTCTGATACACCTTGTCCCAGGGCGGGTTATTTCCGATATCCTCTTAATCCGTCTGACTCGAATTACCAGGGAACCTCCCATTCATCTTCTGGTGAATCAACAGGGACGAAGCTTCTAGACCTTAAAACGGTTCCTGGGTGAGCAGATTTTGCTAATCCGTCATACCTTTATACTTTTGATCCTTGCACTGTTCCGATGCATACTTCTTACTTTCCAGGGCCAAAGCCAGAGCCAGCAAGAAGGCCAAGCTGAACAAACTGGCTGAAGACCCCAATCGGGATGAAATGGAAAAAACTCCTGAACCGTCACATCCAGATGTTGACAATATTCCTGATGGCCCGTCGTTGCCGGATCAAGCAACTGAAGCTGTGCACATGGATATTGATCCATAGGCTAATGCTGATGGTCCGGCAAGCCCGGCTAAAGGTGTTGATGATGATGTTGTCATTACTGGTATTGGTTACACCTCCCCTTGCAATCATATCGCTTTATCAAAGCATAGTGCCAAGGAAGAACTTTCTGCTACAGATAAGTGCAAGTGGAAAACAGATTTATCAAGCTATGCCCACCTCAACGCCCAAGACATTCATTCTGGATTCTTAAACTTCCTGTACACATGCCGCGACTATGAAGCCGGTTTAGTGGGCCTGATGAAGGAGCGGTATGAGGTAAATATCACTCACTCTGCATAACTTGTCTTTCGTTATCACCGGCTTAGACTATCAATTCCAGTAGCCCCCAAGGGTCGGTTCATAATATTAATGTGAACCGGGACTTGTAGTATAACAATATTTAATTTTGCTTGCGTAGCCCCTAGGGACCAGTTTATACCTTTCTGTCATGAAGCATCCAAAATTCTTGATAATCATCTTTGTAATCCGATTAAGGAGGAAAAAACCATAACCTTGACTTGAGCAAATATGCATTAGCCCCCAAGTGCCAAGTGTATAACTTGTTATGTGCTTGGGACTTAACATGACAGTTGATAAGAAGCAATATGCATTAGCCCCCAAGTGCCAAGTGTATAACTTGCTATGTGCTTGGGACTTCAAATATGCACTACCAACTTATTAAATATCTCTTCCAGGCTGATCTGAGCAAAAAGGAATCTCAAATCGCCTACCTTCAAGAAAATATCAACTCCCAGCAAGCAGAAACTTCCAAGGCTAAAGAAGAGCTGACTAGCGCTTTAACAGCCATGGAACAATTGAAGGACAACTTTAAAAGCGAACGGCCTCAGGATGGGATGCTGAAAAAACAACCCTGCTAAAGCGGGCGGAGGACGCTGAGGCAGCCCTTAATCCGGTAGTAGAAGAACTGACTGGCTTTAAATGGCAAATCAATGCTATGACCAATGATGTCTTCGGTAAATATCCTCTTCATAAGCTTTAAATAAGCAACATCCATGAAACTACCGGTTTACTAATATTTTAACCATTGCAGGAAGCCGCGTTACTCATCTTCGCTCAGATATGCGTAAAAAACTGAAGGCTGCTTATACACTGATAGAGCAATTATATACCGGAGTTCAATGGGTCATCTGCACAGCTTCACATAATAAAACGCCCCCAACTTTAATCAAGGAAACATTGGAAAAATTATCTATGATGCCTGCCGGGCTTGAGGAATTGAAGAAATCAGCTGCTAGGGCCGGTGCTCTTACTGCATTGACTTGGGCCAAGGCATGGATATCTGACCTTGATATGGAAGATATTGGAAACGGCTATCCAGAGCAAAAAGAGGACGGGTCAGATTTTGATAATGACGACCTCAGGGCCCGGACAAGGCAAATGCGTCCACTGGCAAGCAAACTGGCTGAAGACACTGATTTGTCATTTACCAGACGATTTATGATGCCAACAACAAACGGGTTAACGCACCGACTTATGATGTGCGAAATCTTATCCTGCCAATCTGTAAGCATACCTACGCCCCTGATGTTGAACCGTCCACCCTTATAAGTGATGAAGTTGTCTTCCAAGCCTTAACTGGGATTGACTGGGCAACCATTGACTTCCAGCCACTGGGTGGAGAGGAGGTGGATGAACCCACGCAGGATGATCCACAGCCTTCAAGTCAGCCTGGTGAAGAATCATGATCCGGAGGCCGGTTTAGCTTCTACACACTGCAATCCGTGTGATAAACAATTATCCTTTTGGGGCATCAAAGCGCCTTGTAATAGGCTAGTTTAAACACTTGGTCTGCTATGCCATCCCTGCATATTCACTTTGCATAATTATGTTAATCCGTCATGATTATGCTATGTCTGCTTATGATCCTTAGGAGCTTTATTCAATCCTGTTTCTGCATGCAACAAGTTTAAAGTGTCCTGGTGGTTTATCGCCGGACGGGTCATAACACCCAACATGAAACCAGGGTATATAACCAAGGTTGTACTTTTAAGAAAATATGAAATATATCATACCTGTGACAATGAATCACATCGTTTGTTTACCAATTTATTGTAGTAAGGGTGATAACCCAAATTTTGAGTACTGATAACTCCCCCCATGTTTGCCGGTTTATAATGAAATCGTGTCGGGTTGTAATAAACACCTGATTATCCGTATATCATCATGGCGACTTGTAGTCGAAGCCACACCGGGTCAGCAAACACCGGATTATAACTGATCGTGCCCTTATAGTTGAAAGTCAAGCCGGGTCAATTGACACCGGTCATCTTGTAATTTTGTACTTGGCAACTCAAAAACCAGACCGGGTCAGTAAACACCAGTTTGAACATAAACCTTATCAAAATACACTGCTAAAAGAAAGATTTGAGAAGAAAACATGCAAAAAGGCGAGGCTTTTCATGGGCTGCCAGGCCACTGAGTTAAACCATTTTACAAAGCCTTATAAGATGGACCTCCATTAACCAATCGTCATTTTAACTATGATGGGTTCAGGGTCTTTATAAGATTGACTTGTCAAACATTCGATGGGTCTTACCAGGATTACCTGGGAGGAGTGACTTACTTAAAAAGGCAGGATAACCCGGGGTTTTAGGTGAATACACCTGGCTTCCAAGCCTGGCTTTTATAGCCTATTACAAGGTTATAGACTCTTTGTTCTTGTAGAAGCAAAGAGCCCCCGAGCAATATTTTAAGCTGTGCTCAGTGGGCGCCTATGTTTGGGTTGTGCTTTGCAACAAACTCGCTTTGGCTCCTTATTATTTTGGGTATGAAGCCCCCAAGCTTTTTTGTGGTTTATAAGCCGGATTAATAGACAATCAGAACTCTGCTTTATAAACAGAAGCCCCCATGTAACCAAAAAACTTTTAAGGAAGAACGGCAGAGGCCCCGCTTTAGCAGGGATGCCGGTTTATTATATTGATCATAAAATAGACATTGTCAAGAATATGTACATAATATGAGCCTATGGATCAGGTGTAGTAAGGTCGAAGATGAGCAATATTCCACGGTCGGCGGGTCTCCTCCTCCGATTTGTGTGAGTCTTTGTGCTCTCGAACATCGATAAGGTAGTATGACCCATTGTTCAGATTCTTGCTGACCACAAAGGGTCCTTCCCAAGGTGGGGATAACTTGTGCATATCGGTCTGATCCTGGATAAGCCGAAGCACTAAGTCGCCTTCTTGAAAAGCTCTGGTTTTAACAATGTGGATGTGATAACGCCGCAGATCTTGCTGATAAATCGCCGAACAAGCTGCCGCTATGTCCTATTTTTCATCTAACGGGTCCAATGTGTCTTGGCGTGCTTGTTCATTGTCCTCTTCAACATAAGCTGCCACCCGAGGCGAGTCATGGCGAATGTCACTGGGGAGAGCTGCTTTTTCTCCGTAAACCATGAAGAAAGGTGTATAACCCGTAGATCTATTGGGGGTGGTATTAATGCTCCACAATATGAAAGGCAACTCTTCCACCCAACAACCCGGCGTCCTATGCAAAGGAACCATAAGCTGGGGCTTGATGCCTTTCAGAATTTCTTGATTAGCTCTCTCAGCTTAACCATTAGACTAGGGGTGAACCACTAATGACACATCAAGCCGGATGTGCTCACATTGACAAAAGTATTCCATAGCACCCTTGGAGAGGTTCGTGCCATTATCTGTTATGATGCTGTGTAGAAAACCAAAACGGAAAATCACCTTCTTCATGAATTGAACTGTCATGGCTGCATCACACTTGCTGACTGGCTCCGCCTCTACCCACTTAGTGAACTTATCAACCGCCACCAGAAGGTGGGTCTTCTTATCCTTGGACCTCTTAAAGGGCCCAACCATATCCAGCCCCCAAGTTGCAAACGGCCAAGTGATTGGAATCATCCTCAATTCTTGAGCCGAAACATGAGCTCGGCGTGAGAACTTCTGACAGCCATCACACTCTTTCACCAAGTCTTTAGCATCAGCATGAGCCATCAGCCAATAGAAGCCGTGACGAAAAGCTTTAGCTACCAAGGATTTTGAACCGGCGTGGTGACCACAATCTCCTTCATGGATCTCACGCAAAATCTCACGGCCTTCTTCAGGAGATACGCAACGCTGAAATGCCCCTGTTACACTACAATGATGCAATTCTCCATTGACGATGGTCATTGACTTGGATCGCCAGATTATCTGCCTGGCAAAAGTTTCATCCTCCGGTAACTCTCCCCAGTTCATATACGCCAAATATGGGACCGTACAATGTAGGATAATATGAAGAGCCGCCACCAACTGAGCCTCCGGATCAGGAACAGCCAAATCCTCCTCTGTAGGTAGCTTTACCGACGGGTTATGCAAGACATCCAAAAAACGTTGGGCGGAACCGGTTTACGTTGGGAACCCAACCGGCTTAAAGTGTCTGCCGCTTTGTTCTTTCGCCAGTCCACATGGTCAACCTGATAACCCTTGAAGTGACCAGCGACAATATCTACTTCCCGATGATACGCTGCCATGAGTGGGTCCTTGGAATCCCAAGTACCAGACACTTGTTGAGCCACCAGGTCCGAGTCACCGAAATACTTAACCCGGCTTAAATTCATCTCCTTAGCCATTCAAAGACCATGGGGTAAAGCCTCATATTCAGCTGCATTGTTAGTGAAAGGGAACATTAAACGGAGAACATAACAAAACTTATCACCTCGTGGGGAAGTTAACACGACTCCAGCCCCCGAGCCCTCCAATTTCCTGGATCCATCGAAATGAATAGTCCAATAAGTATGATCCGGCTTTTCCTCCGGCGCCTGCAACTCTGTCCAGTCATTGATGAAATCCACAAGCGCTTGGGACTTGATTGCTGCTCGAGGCACATATTTTAACCCGTGAGGCCAAAGCTCAATGGCCCACTTGACAACCCGGCCAGTTGCTTCCCTGCTTTGAATTATATCTCCCAAAGGGGCAGAACTGACCACAGTGATGGGATGAACCTGAAAATACTGCTTAAGCTTTCGGCTGGCCATGAAAACTCCATACACCAGTTTCTGCCAATGTGGGTACCTCTGTTTGGACTCAATAAGCACCTCACTGATATAATAAACTGGCCGTTGAACCGGATACTCCTTCCCAGCCTCCTTGCGCTCTACCACAATGGCCACACTGACAGCCCGGGCATTGGCAGCCACATATAACAACATCGGCTCTTTATCAACCGGAGCAGCAAGGACAGGTGGCTTGGCTAACTGCTTCTTCAAATCCTCAAACGCCGCATTAGCAGCATTACTCCAGACAAAGTTGTTTGTCTTTTTCATCATCTGATATAGAGGGATAGCCTTCTCTCCCAACCGGCTGATAAACCGGCTTAGTGCTGCAATACGACCCGCCAGACGTTGAACATCGTTGATACCCGCCGATTTAGCCAGAGACGTAATAGCTTTGATCTTTTCCGGATTAGCTTCAATGCCCCTGTTAGACACCAGAAAACCCAAGAGCTTGCCTGCCGGTACACCAAAAACACACTTGGCCGGATTAAGCATCATCTTATAAACCCAGAGATTATCAAAAGTTTCCTTCAAATCATCTATTAACGTCTCCTCTTTTCTGTACTTCACCATGATATCATCCACATAAGCATGAACATTGCACCCAATCTGATTATGAAGACAATTCTGCACACATCGCTGATAAGTCGCCTGGGCACTCTTGAGCCCAAAAGGCATAGATACATAGCAGAAGGCTCCAAAGGGAGTTATAAAAGTTGTCTTCTCCTGGTCCTTAACTGCCATTTTGATCTGATGATAACCAAAATAAGCATCCAGAAATCTCAAACGCTCACAACCCGTTGTAGCATCAATAATTTGATCAATACGAGGGAGAGCAAAGGGATCAGCTGGACAAGCCTTGTTCAAATCTGTGTAATCCACACACATACGCCAAGTGTCGTTCTTCTTAAGTACTAGTGTCGGGTTAGCTAACCACTCAGGGTGAAAAACCTCCACAATAAACCCTGCCGCCAAGAGCCGGGCTACCTCCTCACTGATGGCCTTGCGTCTTTCTTCATTGAAGCAGTGGAGAAACTGCTTGATCAGTTTAAACTTGGGATTGATATTAAGAGTGTGCTCAGCGAGTTCCCTCGGTACACATGGCATGTGAGAAGGTTTCCATGCAAAGATGTCCCGGTTCTCATGGATGAACTCGATGAGCGCGCTTTCCTATTTTGGATCCAAGTTAGCGCTGATGCTAAACTGCTTGGATGAATCGCCATGAACAAAATCAACCAGCTTAGTCTCATCAGCCGATTTAAACTTCAAGGCTGGATCATGCTCTGTAGTTGGTTTTTTCAAAGAAGTCATATCCGCCGGATCAACATTGTCCTTGTAGAACTTCAACTCCTCTGTTGCACAAACCAACTCAGCATAGGCCGCATCACCTTCTTCACATTCCAAAGCGATCTTACGACTCCCATGTACCTTGGTGGTCCCCTTATGACCCGACATCTTGAGCTGCATATAAACATAACAGGGCCTTGCCATGAACTTAGCATAAACCGGTCGCCCAAACAGGGCATGGTATGGGCTCTTGATTTTCACCACCTCAAAAGTCAATGTCTCTGATCTTGAATCATGATCATCTCCAAAAGCAACCTCCAGAGCTATCTTGCCAATTGGATACGCCGATTTACCACGCACCACACCATGGAAAACGGTGTTTGACGGTTTGAGATTTTTATCTGTCTATCCCATGCGACAGAAGGTTTCATAATACAAGATGTTGATACTGCTCCCTCCATCCATGAGCACCTTGGTGAACTTATACCCTCCAACCTGAGGCGCCGCCACCAACGCCAGATGACCTGGATTATTAACTCGGGGCGGATGATCCTCTCGACTCCACACAATAGGCTGTTCAGACCAGCACAAGTAGCGGGGCACCGCCGGTTCAACGGAGTTCACTGCCCTTTTATGAAGCTTCTGATCGCGCTTGCACATGCTAGTGGTGAAGACATGATACTACCCACTATTCAACTGCTTCGGGTTGCTCTGGTAACCTGACTGTTGCTGCTGCTGACTCCCCTGATGATTATAACCACCCTGGTTGCCCTGACTACCTTGATTGCCATGTCTGCTTTGATTACCTTGAAATCCTGAGCCAGAACTGCCTCCACCATAACCCGGCCCATGAGACCCGGGTCCTAAACCGTCGGATGGTCCCTGATCATATCGGAAAAGATCCAAGTTTTTGAAATCCCGCATAATAAAGCAATCCTTCCAGAGGTGTGTAGCTGGCCTTTCTCGCATCCCGTGCCTTGGGCAAGGCTGGTTTAACAGGCGCTCAAGATTGACACCTGATCCTCCACTCCGCGGGGACGGTTTACCCTTACGACATAGACCATTATCCTGCACGTTGGTGTTAGCCACAAAATCTAAACTATTATCCGCTTTATGCTTAACATTGTTTCCATGGCCCGCGGGCTATGCTGCTGCCCTTTGCTGTTGCTGCTCTTCTTTCCCTTCCCCGACTTTTCATCGTCAGACTCGGGATCCTTGGTACTATCAGAGTCGGCATACTTAACCAGAGCTGCCATAAGCGTTCCCATGTCATTGCAGTGACGCTTGAGCCGTCCCAACTTCAGCTTCAGAGGCTTGAACCGGCAATTGCCCTCCAACATCAAGACTGCTGAATCGGCATTCATGCGGTCCAATGAATGCAAGATTTCCGAAACCCGACGCACCCAATGGTTTTTCGATTCACCTTCTTCTTGGACACAGGCGGCTAGATCCACAATTGACATGGGCTTCTTGCACGTTTTCTTGAAATTCAGGATAAACCGGGCCTTTAACTCGGACCATGACCATATGGAGTTAGCTGGCAAACTTTTCAGCCAAGTGCGAGCTGTTCCTTCCAACATCATGGTGAAGTATTTAGCACATGCCGCATCATCCACATCCAGCATCTCCATCGCCATCTCTTAACTTTCAACCCATGACTCAGGGGGTAAATCATCAGTGTAATTGGGCACTTTACGAGGACCCTTGAAGACCTTGGGCAGCCGCACATTGCGTAGAGCCTGGGTGAGACACGGCACCCCCCAAGAACTGAAAGCAACACCTGGTTCCACTTAAGTTGTTGGACGAACCGGAGTAAGCTGACGGTCCGCATACTGTGCTGCTAACTCGGCTTCTCGACGTGCTCTACCATGATCCACCACGTCCTGAGCATTGGCACCACCGCCCGCCGGGTTAGGCCCTCGAGGGGGGTTACGGTTCCGCGCACTGCTTGACACAGCCAGTTCATCAATATGCATGTTGTAACTCCGGCTCGGGCGAGGGGTTGAATGAACCCTGTCTCGACTATACGATTAAACCTGCTGCTGAACCAGAGCCGTTTGAAGGAGATCTCTGGCCCACCGCGTCTCAACCGCTGCTAGGGATTCGCCTTCAATTGGAATAGCTGCCAATCGCGACGCCGCAGCGATCATGTTATCCAAAGGGTAGAAAAGTGACCCGATGGTGTTGGCACGTATTGAGGCGGGTCATGGTTCTGTTGAGGCGGGTCCATCGTCCATGGCTGACCCGGCGCTCTTGTCAAAGGCGCTTCAACCCGGTTCACCGCTACCGGGTTACTGGTTCCTACTCCTGGTGTGTTAAAGAGATTCATTGGTTCATAAACCGGTGGTAGACGAGACCGATGTCTCCTCCTCATCACGTCGTTTGAAGCGTTCTGATCCAGCATGAGCCGGTAATTTTGTGCCCGAATCTGCTGTGCCTGAGCATCCAAAGTGGCCTGCTCCTCGGCCATCCTGGTTTCCTCAGCCGCCAAGTCCTCCTTGGCCTAAGCTATCTGATCTCGCAACTTCGTGACCTCCGTGTTATGCTGATCTCGATTATCCGAGTTAACCTTTGTGGTCAACAATGTTATCCAAGCGTCCAATAAACCGGACAGGACTTGAGTCGGGGGGCACGCAGGGCCTCCTGCGCCGGCTGCCATTGCCGCTCCCGATCCGGAAATTATTGCTGCCGCAATTCAGGAGTGTTGCGCGGCCTGCGTACCGGCCATGAAGATCGCAACCCGGTTTGTCGGCTCAAGGGGGTCTGGAATACTGTCGCCATCGCAACAACCCCCAAACTGGCCATCTTGCAGTTGGTACAGTGACTCGGTCTCACCGGTGGATGATTCGCCATCTGAATAGACAAACGTCTCACCGTCGGATACCGGTTCAGATTCCGCACCATTGATGAATCCTATGAATGCATGCTTCATGGCGGGCTGAACCCAGGCGGGGCTTGCACGCTGAGCCGTCTGGATGAGGTTGGCGCAGATGTCCAGCTTAGGGCCCGGTTCACCGATCTTGCCAATAAAGACATGAATTCCTCCGAAGAGGACCCGGTACCCATACTCGATTGAGTCGGCGTCGGGGCCCCGGCCTGCATCGTCGATGTAGAGCTTGCCGCGACGACTCTTGGTCATCTGGCCCACTGCGTATCCCTTTAGTCCTTCGAAATTCCCCTCTAAGAACTTGAAACCATCGTGCGATAGCCCCACGGTGGGCTCCAACTATCGTGGAATTGTCACGTCGGATGTCCTAGTGTGAGGACTTAGTCGTGGAGCCATCGCAATGATATTAGCTCAAAGGGGTTAACCCGGACAGAGGACACGAGGAGTTTATATTGGTTCGGCCCCTTGCGGTGAAGGTAAAAGCCTACGATCCAGTTGTGGTGGAATTGATGGGGTTTCGATGACCAGGGAGTGAATCTGCTTTGCCTGGCTCTCGAGTTGTTGTTTCTTGTCCTTGAACCGCCATCGGGTCATCCCTTTATATACACAGGTTGACGCCCGGCGGTTTACAGAATCCCGTCCGGCTCATACATGTGTCCGGCTCGGTTTCAACCCTTTCCTGCCTTACAAGACAAGTTACACAGTATATGGTGGTTTATGTCTACGGGCCCAAACCCGCCTTTGGGCCATGGGCCTTTAAATCTCTATAGTAAAGCATCATACTCCTTGTCTTCATGGGCTTCAATATGGATAACTCGTTATGGGTATGACCCGGCCCCACCTGGAAGGTTTATACTCAGCAGTTATATCCCCAACAGGTGGCCTTTTCCCCCTCTTCAATTCAACACTTATTGCTTTTCAACTTCTAGAGTTGACCAAGATCCATGGCACCGTAGGCTCGATCATCCTAGCATCTCTTAAAAATATTACTTTTAATAAAGGAAAAACATGTATTGATGCATGCCACCAAGAAAATCTCATAGATTGCCATATTAAGTGCTAGAGTTTCAACTTGACCTATGAGTAGAATAGTGGGGAATGTTGCATAGAAAATCAAAAAATTCTACGCACAAGCAAGATCTATTCATGGAGATGCATAACTACGAGAGGGGGAGATCATCTTCATACCCTTGAAGATCGCTATGCGGAAGCGTTTATCAACGCGGTTGATGTAGTCGTACACCTTCACGATTCGTCCCGAACTCCCGATCAAGTACCGAACATATGACACCTCCATGTTCAGCACACGTTCAGCTCGATGACGTCCTCGTGTTCTTGATCCAGCAAGAGGGGTGAATAGTAGATGAGTTCCGTCAGCACGATGATCTGGTGACGGTGGTGGTGAAGAACAATCTCCGCAGGGCTTCACCAAGCACAGCGAAAACTATGACAGAGGGTAAACTAGAGGGGACGGGGTTGCCAGCACACGGCCTGGTGAATCTTGATGTGTTCTGGGTGCTAGCCTTGCCCCTCTATTTATATGTTGAGCCATGGGGTCGTAACTTGGAGAAAGAGCCTCTTCGGAGTCGGTTTTACCAGCAAGGCAAGAATCCTTCTCAGACTCGAGGACCAGACGCCAGGGTCCCTAGCGTCTGGCCCTGGCCTTCGCAAAACTTCCTTTTGCACCTTCCTAAAGCCTCGTGGGCTTTACCCCTTGGCCCAAATAAAGTTTTCTTGTGCCTGAACATTTCGGGATATCTGAAACTCCTTCTGGTTAATTTCGGAACCCTTCCCAAGACCAAATACTATTATCCCATATATCAACCTTTACCTTCGGACTACTTCAGAGCTCCTCGTCATGTCCGTGATCTCATCTGGGACTCCGAACAACATTCGGTCACCAACATGCATAACTCATATAATACTATATATCATCAACGAACGTTAAGCGTGGGGACCGTACAGGTTCAAGAATGATGTAGACATGACCAAGACGCTTCTATGATCAATAACCAATAGCGGCACCTGGATGTCCATATTGGTTCCTACATATTCCATGAAGATCTTTATCGGTCAAACCTTTATGACAACATACATAGATCCCTTTGTCTATCGGTATGTTACTTGGCCGAGATTTGGTCGTCGATATCTCCATACCTAGTTCAATCTCGTTACCGGAAAGTCTCTTTACTCGTTCTGTAATACATCATCCCGTAACTAACTCCTTACTCACTTTGCTTGCAAGCTTATTGTGATGTTGTATTACCGAGAGGGCCCAGAGATACCTCTATGTCATACGAGTGACAAATCCCAGTCTCGATCGATGCCAACTCAACAGACACCTACGGAGATATATGTAGAGCACCTTTATGATCACCCAGTTATGTTGTGACGTTTTATGGAACACAAGGCATTCCTCCAGAGTCCGGGAGTTGCATGATATCATGGCCCAAGGAACATGTATTTGACATTAAGAAAGCAGTAGCAATAAACTGAACGATCATATGCTATGCTAACGGTTGGGTCTTGTCCATCACATCATTGTCCTAATGATGTGATCCTACTATTAAATGACAACGCATGTCTATGATTAGGAAACCTTAACCATCTTTTGATCAACGAGCTAGTCTAGTAGAGGCTCACTAGGGACACGGTATTTGTTTATGTATCCACACATGTATTTAAGTTTCCGATGAATATAATTCTAGCATGAATAATAAACCTTTATCATGAATAAGGAAATATAATAATAACAACTTTATTATTGCCTCTAGGGCATATTTCCATCAGTCTCCCACTTGCACTAGAGTCAATAATCTAGATTACATTGTAATGAATCTAACACCCATGGAGTCTTGGTGTTGATCATGTTTTGCTAGTGGAAGAGGATTAGTCAATGGCTCTGCTACATTCAGATCCATATGCACTTTACAAATTTCTATGTCTCCATCCTCCACATATTCACGAATGGAGTTGAAGCGTCGCTTGATGTGTTTTGTTCTCTTGTGAAACCTGGCTTCTTTCACTAAGGCAAATGCTCCAGTGTTGTCACAAAAGATTGTCATTGGACCCGATACACTAGGTATTACCCCTAGATCGGATATGAACTCCTTCATCTAGACTCCTTCATGCGTTGCTTCCAAAGTAGCTATGTACTCTGCTTCACATGTAGATCCCGCCACGATGCTCTGCTTAGAACTGCACCAACTGACAGCTCCACCATTTAATATAAACATGTATCCAGTTTGCGACTTAGAGTCATTCGGATCTGTGTCAAAGCTAGCATCGATGTAACCCTTTACGACGAGCTCTTCGCCACCTCCATAAATGAGAAACATATCCTTGGTCCTTTTCAGGTACTTTAGAATATTATTGAGCATTGTCAAGTGATCCACTACTAGATTACTATGGTACCTCCCTGCCATACTTATGGCAAGGCACACATCAGGTCTGGTACACAGCATGGCATACATTATAGAATGTATGGTTGAGGCATAGTGAATGTATTTCATTCTCTCTCTATCTTCTGCTGTGATCGAGCTTTCAGTCTTATTCAAATTCACACCTTGCAAAATAGGCAAGAACCCCTTCTTGGATAGATCCATTTTGAACTTCTTCAAAATCTTATCAAGGTATGTGCTTTGTGAAAGTCCTATTAAGCGTCTTGATCTAGCCCTATAGATCTTGATGCCCAATATATAAGCAGCTTCATCGAGGTCTTTCATTGAAAAATTCTTATTCAAGTATCCTTTTATGCTATCCAGGAATTCTATATCATTTCCAATCAACAATATGTCATCCACAAATAATATAAGAAATGCTAGAGAGCTCCCACTCACTTTCTTGTAAATGCAGGCTCACCATTAGTTTGTATAAAACCAAATGCTTTGATCACCCCATCAAAGCGTTTATTCCAACTCCGAGATGCTTGCACCAGTCCATAGATGGATCGCAGAAGCTTGCACACTTTGTTAGCACCTTTAGGATCGACAAAACCTTCCGGTTGCATCATATACAACTCTTCCATAAGAAACCCATTAAGTAATGCAGTTTTGACGTCCATTTGCCAGATTTCATAATCATAAAATGCGGCAATTGCTAACATGATTCAGACAGACTTAAGCATCGCTACGGGTGAGAAAGTCTCATCAAAGCAACTCGTTGAACTTGTCAAAAACCTTTTACAACAAGTAGAGCTTTGTAGGTAGCACTACAAAAAAAGACACATCCGTGACATTTTGGGCCGAACGAAATTTTTTTCTGTCATACATATGACACTTCTATGACGATAATTGTGACAAAACCCGGTATCATCATAGATGTGATGGGCTCCTACTTCTATGACAAAAAATCATGACAGAAAATGGGCTTTTCATCCTAGGCAGGCCAGAGACGCGGCTGCATGACATTCTTTGGGCCGTCCATGACGGAAAAAACCATGGTAGAAGCGAGGGCAAGGAAAATTTCGGGAAGTTCCCGGTTACGGTGGGTGGTCGGGGGCCGAGCGATGCGTGTTTCTCTCGTACACGTACGCGCATGTGTGAGAGGTGTTGGCTCTAACTGGACCCGAGCGAGGCATTGGGCTCTAACTGAACCCGAGTGATTGCAATGCAGGCTACGCGTTACTGAACCTGAGCGATCAATCGATGGCTGTTAACTGAACCCGATCGAGCGATTCCTTCACTACTGCTGCTAACTGAAGCCGATCGATGCTGCCTCTCTGGATGAACAGTTAGCATTGTGGGGGGGTTGGATGAACAGTGAGCGGTGGGAGTGGATGAACAGGACCCGTGGCGTTGCCTCTGGATGAACAGGACCCTCATCGATCGAGCCGGTTGGGGCTGGATGAATAGGACCCCGTGGAGGGCTGGATGAACAGGACGACCCCGTGGAGGCCTGGATGAACAATAGACGGTGGAGGGATGGATGAACAGTAGCCCATGGAGGGGTGGTTGAACAGGAGCCCGTGGAGAGGGGTGGTTGAACAGTAGCCGATGGAGTAGCACGCGGTGGAGGCTGGATGAACAGGAGCCCGTCGATGAACAGTCGCAGGTGGAGGCTGGAGGAGGTCGACGGTGGATGAATAGTAGCCCATGGAGACTGGAGGAGGTCGACGGTGGAGATGAACAGTATCCCGTAGAGTCCCGCTTTGCAGTACGCCACACCCCTCCCGATGAACAGGACCCTCGTTTCGACCGTAGTGCTCCAACACAAGTCCATTTCGTCCGTTTTGCGGTACGCCACACCCCTCCCGATCAACAGGACCCCCGTTTCGACCGTAGGAGGTCCATTTCGTCCGTTTTGCCATACGCCACACCCCTCTTGATCAACAGGACCCCCGTTTTGACTGTAGGAGGTCCATTTCGTCCGTTTTGCGGTACGCCAGACCCCTCCCGATGAACAGGATCCCGTTTCGAACGTGGCCGGTCGAACACAAGGCCGTTTCCTCCGTTCTACGGTACGCCAGGCCTCGTTTCCATCGCCTGTTCCGTCCATGCCCTCCCGATGAACACGACGACGCATTTCGTTCCGACCCAGCCGGTTGGCTCCCCATGAACACGACGACGACGTTGTTTCTCCGTTCTGACCCAGCCATGTACACGAGCCCTGGCTGTACGTATGCGCGAGTAGGCATTCGACACCCCGCCCGTATGTACACATACGTGGCCATATTTTCTTTCTTGCACCCTGGCCGTTGTACGTACGTGTACATGCTACGTGCGCGCATCTACTACGACACATGCGCGCCTCTACATCCACCAGTATGTACTCGCAACCAGAATGACAGCGCTACGTACGCTTCGACCAGGTGGGTCCCGACTGTCAGGCACTTCCTTGCGTGCTAAGATGTAGCTGGTGGGTCCCAGCAATCAGGGGGCGAATCGTTTTTTTTCTTGCGTGCGAAGATGTAGCTGGTGGGTCCCAGCAGTCAGGGGGAAATGTATTTTTCGTGAAATATGGTGGCCCGTCCGGTGGGTCCCCGCTGTCAGGTGGAGGAATAATTATTTTGCGCGTAATAAGGAGGCACTTCCTTGTTGCGGCCGTGGACCCAGTTGTCAGCCTCTCCATGTACAGTCCACGTCCGATGGAAGCCGTTCCTTGACCACGTTGACCACGCCGCGCTGAGAGCACCAGGGAAGTGGACGACAGCGAGGCCTAGGAAGGGGACAATGCGGAGCCGGGGAAGACGCGGCAGTGGATGCCCACGCATAGAGGAGTACGAGGGTTCACTGGTTCGGCTGCGGTGTGAGGCTGCCGTCGCCGCAGGGCCTGGCCAGCGGTGGGAATAGTAGGGGGCGGTGAGGCCTCCGCGGCAGCACAGCCGGCCACGGGAGGCAGGAGCATGCGGCACGACCGGCACTGCTTTGGGCGGCTGGAGCAAGAAGACCAGAGGTTGAAGAAGCACTACGGCCGTTGGATGGACATCGTATGGTCGCTGGAGCTAGAATCGTTCATATTGACTAAAGTTGACAAAGGCCCCCGTCCCAGTCAACTTAGTAGGCCCACAAGTCAGCCTCCCACCATGGTGGGTCCCAGCTAGCAGGGGGAGTATTCATTTTTTGTGCGTAATAAGGAGGCACTTCCGGTGGGTCCGAGCTGACAGCGGGGGAAACGTTTTTTTCACAAAATACGGTGGCCCGTCCGGTGGGTCCCAGCAGTCAGGGGGGAAACGTTTTTTCGTGAAATAAGGTGGCCCGTCCGGTGGGTCCTTGCTGTCAGGTGGAGGAATAATTATTTTGCGCGTAATAAGGAGGCACTTCCGCGGCCGCATGGACCCAGCTGTCAGCCTCTCCACGTACATTACTCTTTCGATGGAAGTCGGTCGTTAACCACGTTGACCACGCCACATCGAGAGCACCAGGACGGTGGACGACGGCGAGGCCTAGGAAGGGGACGACGCGGAGCCGGGGAAGACGCAGCAATGGAAGCCCGCGCGGAGAGGAGTATGAGGGTTCACTGGTTCGGCTGCGGTGTGAGGCTGTCGTCGTCGCAGGGCCTGGCCAGCGGTGGGAGTAGTACGGGGCGGTGAGGCCTCCGCGGCATTACAGCCGGCCACGAGAGGCAGGAGCACATGACACGACCGGCGCTGCTTTGGGCGGCTGGAGCAAGAAGACCAGAGGTTGAAGAAGCACTATGGCCGTTGGATGGACATTATACGATCACTGCAGCTAGAATCATTTATATTGACTAAGTTGGCAAAGCCCTTGGTATGCGTCAACTTAGTAGGCCCACAGCTCGGATTTGGCAGAGAACATATAGCCCATTTGCGATTTGTAAGAATGTACAACCCAATTTTTAATTCTAATGGAATTTACTACAGCACATTTACAGTTTGTTAAAAGTACAGCCCAACTTCTAGCTAGGACAACGATTAATAATTTCAAACAACCGCTCAAAACAGAATTCAAAAAAAAATTCCCACATTTTGATGGGATCCGAAATATTTTTATCCGAAATTTCGAGTCAGGTTAAATATAATTTCAAAATAAAGTTGTATTACGTTAAAATCCAACAAAATATTGCGCGTGCAACAAGTAATGAAATTAAAAATTTTAAATTCCAAAAATAATATATTTTTTAAACTAATTACATGTTTGGTGCATAGTTACTGCCCAGTTATTATAATTACATCCCATTTATTATTTCTTAAAGTCCATTTTCTTGTTAAGACTAATGCATACCTCCTAGGAAAGTTTGTAGCCCAGCGGGGCGGAGAATAACAAGTTGACCCGGATACTGTGTACAATTGTCGGCCCAGTTGCATTGCTGATGTTCAAAAAAAAAGGCATGTGTAGTACAGCACAACCTAACATGGTTACTCAGCCCACATTCAACGACGCCGCAAAGACCCAAACAAGGCTTCTGTACAACTTTTTGAGGTCACTAAGCTCAATTAATAACTTAAGAAAAAAGTTAGATTACAGTGGAACCTAATTAAAAGTTGTCACGAGCAAATAAATAATTCAACGGGTCCCACTTGTGTGTGTTCATGTGTGTGTGTGTGCGTGTGTGTGTGTGTGTGCGAGAGAGAGAGAGAGATAGAGATAGAGAGAGAGACCCATTGGTCGATGCTCGTAAATACATCTTTCAGCCATATGCATTGCTGATGCTCAGTAAAAACTTATATAGTTGACACAATCATATAGAACATCATAGCACACTGAACTTGCATACAAAAATTTCACGCAGGCGGCACAATCAGGGTGGAAGCAGTGGATCGCTACGGGAAGGGCTATGTTGAAACCAACGAAGTCGTACATAACGGTTCATCGTCTTTATCAATGACGGGGAAATATCTTGAATGTTGTGCAAAGAAAACAGATAGACAACACAATAAGTTCTGCTAGCACATTAAGTTAACGTACAGCCCTTTCTAAAAAAAGTTCAGGTACAAAATTAGAACAGGTCACAATCAAATGTACTGGCATATAAGTGCTTCACACCCATAGCTCGGATTTAACTAGTATCTGACAAGATTCAGTTGTTACCTCAAATTAGAGCACATCCAGGCAGCCAGCCCTGCCTCTTCTCCCAAAGAAGCAGTGGCCTCCGCCACGCGATGGAGTAGGCCCTGTGCCATCCATCGTTCCGAGCAACATGGGGAAATTCTGACGTTGACTCCTGTAATGGACGCCATCGACGGACCCTGGCACCAGCGGCGGCGGCAGGACTTTGATTGATGGATTGACCACTTCTTTGACATGCACGAACACTCGATACAGGTACATCCCTAATGTGGTCCGCGGCAGCCTTGGTGGCAACGAATAGTACAACCCCGGTTCCTCCACCGGTATCTCAACACCAATCACCTTCGGTATGGTGGACGGCTTCTTCATCCATGCCATAACCGTCAGAGCCCAGCTGTCTGGAGGAACAAACATACTTACGAGCTCACCTCCAAGGTCGTTGATAAGCTCGTTCATGGACTCGCTGTTCCAAAAACATCGAGGCATGTCGTGGAAGGTAAGCTTTGTTAAAAACTCAAGCTCAGAGGGCACCGTGCCCCATCCTAGGTGCCACCGATCAAAGCTCACCAGCGCGCCATCGCAGAACAAACGCCGGGAAGATTCGAACACACGACTGCAGTCGAAAGTTGTCCGGAACCTGACGAAGAAATCAGCCGGTGGCGGACAGACTTCGACGAGCAAGTCACTTATTTGGGTGTCGTGCGTAATGCCAAGAGCTTTGACAAGGTCATCCGGCGAGACGGGAGGCCGGTCGCCGTTGATGGTTACCATTAGCACTTTGCCGACAAACTGGTCGTCAAACGCCGCCATGCCACTGTTGAGCGACAGCATGCAGCGACCGAAAGCAGGACGGACCTCAGGATTTCCGGCTCGGAGATCCGCATTGACCGGCGACATGATAGTGCGCTTGAGTACAGGGAGTACAGGAGGGGGATTTGGGGGAACCGGAGCAGGAATCTAGATTCCAGAGGTGGGGGAGGGGCAGGAGACTGGGGATGAAAAGGTAGTATGAATTTCGAGCACGCACCAATATGCTCTCGGCGTGCAAGCACATGAAAACACCGGTGGCGCCCACATGTCAGCTTAAGAGTCCTTATTCTTTATTTTTTGGAGAGCCTGGCCTTTTTTTCAGGATCTTTTGAGAGCCCAGCCTGAGAGTCATAATTGACCTGTTTGGCATTGCGTTACTACTCGGCCCATATTCAACGACACCTCACTGGCTCAAACAAGTGTACATCATTGAAAAGACACTGAGCTCAAATTATATAACTTGCAAAAGGAGATATACTCTGAACACTGGAGAATGGTGATGCCCTCATTTAGCCCACCAGTAGTTTGAGACAATAAACAGTTCGAAACAACGATATATACAACATTCAAACACTGACTAGTGACTACTACTGACATAAACAGCAAGACATGATAGTTCATAAGAAGTCTTGCTACACCACCAAAACGCACCCATCTGCAGCGCTCAGACTCTCGTGATCCAGACGAGAATGACATTATAAACAGAAGCAACTATTACATAGTAAGAGTGACATAGACGAGGATGACCAAATGACAAAGAACATGCATAACAAAAGAAAGAACTACCCATCCAGAACCAGCAGCAAAGACAACAGTCATTCGAAGAGATGATCCAACACCATCATAATTTGCAGCCCCGCTTCAGCGACCAGTGATCCGGAGACACCAGTACTCCACCCTTTCGATGCAACGGCCCAATTACCTATCAACCTGAAGGCTTGAACCACATCACTGCCTGTCGTAATTGAGACATCCAAGGATCAAAGTTAATCCGGATGCCTTTGTCATTCTCACCTTCTTTTGGCCGCAGGCTGTATCGTTGACAATCAGGGGAGTTTGCTCCCGAACTCCTAGGGCTCACCGTATAGACACAGTTTTCCATAGCAAACAGAGCCTATCTTCCATCAAGGTCCTTGCCAACGGTGATCTCCTGGTTAATCGGATAATTGAGTCCGAGAAACAGAGAGTGTGAACCAAGGTTGTTTACCCGCCTCCAACTAAAAAATCCTAAAGGCCCCAACAAGTTGGTATCCTGCTCATAGACGTAACAACCACTGTCCGGATACTCATGTATTACAAGGTGCTTGTATACAGTGGGGTTTTTGCAATATAACTTTTCCGGCTCATGTGTCCGAATGATCATCAGTCTTTTGTCGTCGTCTGATCGAGCGAGGAACCAGTTGTGCTTCCCTGTTTTTGGCAAAGGTGGTGTGATTACAAAGGGCAGTAATTGTAGGGACACTACATCATATCAAAAATGACAGGCATTGTTAATGTAAGATCAGCATTGTTCAGAGTATGAGTAGGACAATGCAAGAAACAGCATTGATATGTCCCTGTTGGAACTGGGAGGAAAATACAGGGAAATGTATACTAGGTTTGAAAATATAGAAGTGCCATGCATGGTGATACTCATGTTATCTCGCAATCGATTCTTCACACGAAACTACCATGTCATGCATGTTATGTAATCATGTTCTGTCCTCACAAACAGATTCTTCAAGGTAACTAACAGACCATGCATTGTTATATACTCGTGTTCTGTGGGCAAAAAATTTGTGAGGATATTATTCTAGCCATTGATTGCTAAAGGGCGAATATAGGTATGTACACATGGTAAACATTGCAGGATTTCACTACTTCCAAATATAGAGTTCTCCATATGCACATTTACTTCCCTAATGTATGGTTAGTTGAAACCAACAGTGTGGTGCATGTTTCTACATCATGAAAATGAGGAAACTAACATGGCCATTGATACACACTCATATTTAGTAGTAGTATATAGATTACTGTAAAATAAGGATAATATCTATATATTGCTAACCGTTTGATTATTCAGGGTACAAATTGGTTGTAATGACATGGTCACAATCACATGAATAAACTCATTCCAAATATAGCTGATTTACGGCGTCTCTAATACATTGTCGTAGTTCTACTCCAATTCTGCTCAAACAGGGATATGCCAATCATCACAAAAAGTTCAAACAGTGTCATGGCGTCATCATTAACATGAGATGGAAACAACTTACATGCGCCGTCCCAGCAATACGTGGTGCCATCTTCTTTGTCAATCGCGTAGATGATGCCATTGTGTTCAATAGCATCACAGAAGTGTGTATCAGCTTTGACGATGATCCACTGCGAGCTAGGTTCTCTCCAGCTAAAGAAGGCACCGACGTAAAGATAGGCGAGTGCACGGTCGAACAAGGCAATTAGCTTGAAGTCTGCATAATTTGCATGTCGTGTGGGCACTTGGCAGATTACAACCTTCTGCAAAACAAGGTCCATCCAACTGACGTGGTAATCTAGATGACTTGGACCGCGATGGTAATACTCTATATAATCCAACGAAGGAAGGATAATCTCATGGGAGGTCTGGAAGTTCACGAGCACCAACTTTTTACTGTCTTCTCTGAAGGCAGCCATCCAGTGGGAGTTCATGCCGACCCAGTACATACCTGCCAAGAAGTTTCGGGCGATGGTGATCGGATCGATGCCGAGGGAAATGATGTACGGCGACCCACTACATACCTACAAAGAAGTTTCGGCTAATGGAGATCGGATTGAAGTCGAGGGGCATCATGTACGCCTCTGTATCAAGGTGAGCCAATCTCGCAAGACCAGATAGCAGCAAGCAGGGTGTCTTGAAAAGCTTAGGCCTCGCTTCGACGATGGCCGTGTGCATGTCCCTCGAGCATGCAGCCAACCGCAGGGCGCTCAAGATATCCATACACGAACAACAGAGGTCGAGGATGTCACTGGGGAGATTGCTCCAATCACGGCTCATATGGATGCTACGCGGTTCGCGTTCGGCCATGGTGGAGTTTGGAAGGTGGGGGTTTTGGGGGGCTTGATTTACGGGGGAGAAGGATGTCGGTGCTGGAGCGGCTAGCGAGGGAATAGTGGTACTGGGGGAGGCGAGTGAGGCGACAGTGCACGGGGGCACAGTGAGATGGAGACGGAGACAGAGAAGGAGATGGAGATGGAGTGGTGCTATGGGAGCGGAGAGGGAGACGAGGCGAGGCGCTAATGTGCTGTACAGCAGCGGTGATAGACTGCATAGTGCATAGGGTGAGGCTGGCTTTGGTAACCCGAACACGCCGCCTGGACTAGTGTCAGGCGCAAGGTGTTGTCACTTCACTGTGAGGACCGGATGAATAGTATTTTGACCATCAAGTGTACCACAGTTGTACTACTACTACTAGTAGTAGGAACATGAGTACTCCAGTATTGTATAGCGGAAATAGGTCTCCCATGCTAGCATGCATGTTCAGTTCATCGTTCAGGTATCATCCATATTGCGAGCAGAACCAAATTCTCGTGCATGCCCAATCAATGCCATGCCGTGATACATGTAGTGGTCGTTTTGGTGCATCAAGGATGGCATGCAGATCATTCCACACTTGAGAAGAGGAAAAATGGAAAGGTAGAACGTGGCAGCAGAGGAAGAGAACGCTGGCTAACGAGGCTGGGAGGGGATCGAGCAGGAAGTTAATGCTCCACGCCTAAAGGTTTTGGGAAAGCCTGATTTTCATAAGGTGACTTATACTCACCTAAACGGAGGGAGTATTCCTTAACTAGAGAATGTTGTGTCTCCCACTCACGCGCTCAAAAAAAAGAAGCTACGACACATTTTCTTATCTGTTTGCATAGGCCCACCTATCAGGAAGGATGGGCACGTACACGAATAGGTACGACTCATCAGTCTACCCGCATAGCCTTTTCGTTTAGTCTACCTAGTCGTCTAATCAACTGCCTGCACGCCACTTCTCCCATTTACTTCTCCATTGGGAACCGATTCTCCTCGGCTTCTTCACCTCCCCTTCATCTTCATTTGCATCGAAACCCCACTGCGTTCACATTGTTTTAACCTCTTTAAATAATCATCTACTACTTCAGTTAGACTAGCCATCTAATCCTAATTCTCCAAACCATAGCCCTCCGTTCTAGCGGTTCCAAATGGCGAAAGAGATCGAGATGCAGGTTTTTAGCGTCCAACATGTCCTTGTCAAAGGCTCGATGCGCATAGTTGCCACCGTCACCATCCACCCAAGGGTTGTTCGGCAGTGGATCAACAATGTATCCAACTCCCTTGAAAAGGTAGAGACGAGCGTCATCGTTCTCGACGCAGGGTACACAGAGTGTGCCCCTGGGAAGATCCAGCGCACCGCCGTCCTTCAGTTGTGCCTCGAAGATGATGTTTTGGTGTACCACATCATACACTCGCCCTCCATACCAGGTGAGCTTCATGATTTCTTGTCTTGGGTGGACGTCTACTTTTGTGGGGCATCCATCGAAGGGGACAAACAGAAGCTGGAGCCATACAACCTTTATTTGAAAAGCATTGCTGACCTACAAACCAGAATCAAAATTCATGTAGAAGATTGTGATAAACAGACACCATCCCTATTCGACGTAGCAAAATTTGTGCTCGGTACAAATCTTTAGAAGGGTGACGAGACGGGGGCATTAAGGTCGTCTAGATGGGAGAATTATCCCTTGATGTACGAGCGGATAAAATACGCTGCCCTTGATGCCCGTGTGAGTTTCGAGATAGCTGCAAGGTCCAAAGAGCTTGTTGCGAAGCCGTCTCCCATGGAGAATGAGAAGAAGAAGAAGAAGAAGAAGAAGAAGAAGAAGAAGAAGAAGAAGAAGAAGAAGAAGAAGAAGAAGAAGAAGAAGAAGAAGAAGAAGAAGAAGAAGAAGAAGAAGAAGAAGAAGAAGAAGAAGAAGAAGAAAAGGCTGCACCAGCAGGAGGGCATTATGGATGGATGAACTATTTCCTCTCTTGTAAAAAAAAGTATTCCCTCTCGGTGTATATTGATATAGATGGACTATTTCGATGGTGTCCATGTCTTTGGAATAGAGTAGTAGCATGGGTCCACTTGACTATAAGGAACTATTTATCCGCATATATAGCTTTCTCTGCTACTCCTTCAGTGATCAGTATGCAGTGCATGTGTCCGTAGACATGACAGCTTGTCCATGGAAGTTCAACTATGGCGACCATCACGTTTCATCTCGCGATTCCCATGACGCCTCTCCAACCCACGACACCACGCCCCCCGACGTGCGCCTCACCCCTCTCAGCCACACCGCCTCTCTGCCTTTGTGTGCATGACATGTGGGCCACCTAAAATGCGGTGAGCATCAAGTTTCTACCACAGCCACACGTGATTCCCACGACGCCGCTCGAACCCATGACACCACACGTCCCCAGACCTGCGGCTCACCCCTCTTGGCCCCACTGCCCCTCTTCCTCCGGGAGCATTACATGTGGACCAGTCACCTATCGGGTCCACATGTTATTGACTCAAAGGCGTTGAAGCTCAGTCCCGACGGCCCTGAGAGGGAAATGTAACTCCTGCGCCAGGGCTTGTGGTGCTCCCGCAGCACGAACTCGTGCCAAACTCGAGATTTGTTTCTTTACTATACATGCACGCAACGATTTAATGGACATTGTAATCTCAACATGTGATGGGGAGCTCTAAATTTGAATTTGAAACTTATAAAATGAAAAGATTCAAAACAAATAAACTAGGAGAGAGGGAATATGTCGTAGGATGTGTCCCATACAAAATAAGTCCCCTGGTTTGTCACCGCGAAGATGCGGTTAGAAAGGAGCACAGGGTCTTCCTACTCGTACGGCAACAAATCGGCCGCAGATAGCATGGTCTGCCTTTGACCGCCATGTGCAAGGTTTGTGCTATCTTATTCAATCTCACAGTGGTTCCATCGTACCAATTCATGCGGTGGCCCGTTGCATGGCTGATCCCAATGCTGGACAAAGGTTCTACGGGAATGGTGTAACCGTTGTAAATGTTGTGCAAGTTGATGTTGGTACCCTCCCGTACATATGCAAGCCAATCTCCACTTGCACCGAGCCTAACCTGTGAAACAGTGGGCAGGGGCGAATTTGGAAATGGACACAGAAGTAGTCTTTAGAATGCATTTACTACATGATCAAACGCATCTTACCTACTCATTGGAGGAAATCCGAGTGCCCCTCAACGTCGGCATCTCAAGGGGCGTCAACTTGCAACTACGGCCACGCCACACTGGAGAGACCCCCAAGGAAACATCCTCGTGCGTTCCATGGAATATCAAGATGCATTTGTATGAGTAGTTTATCTTGTGAGAGAAAAGGATGAATGAGGGAAGGCCTCTAGAGATAGAGATGGACACTACTACTACCAATGTGCTGGCCCGTGCGTTGCTATGGATCCAAAGTAGTAGAATGATACTTGTTCACGTGCTTGAAATATAAACACTCTAGTTTTGATATACATGTGTCAGCAGACATGACAGCTTGTCCATGGAAGTTGAACCATGGGGACCATCACGCTGGAGTACTTATGTACTACAGGTAGTACCCACCGGTGTGGCCATCTACGCCTCGTAACGCCCCAACACCTAGCTGTGGCACCCTCGCCACGGCCATGCCACCACCGGCTGGTTCATCTCAAACAAGTGAGTCGCGAACCACGCCACCACCATGAGAATGACATGTGGGCCAGCCGCATTTAAGGTCCGCATGTCATTGACTCATAGGTCGGGCACTAAGCCACTGAAGTTCGGTCCCGTGGGCCCCGAGAGGGTAATGTAACTCCTGCGGCGGGCCTTGTGGTGCTCCTGCAGTATGAGCTCGTGCCAAAACTGGAATTTGTTTCTTACTACTACCAACTAGTACTAGTAAGGTACACGTGCATTGCACGCATGAGATTCTGGTGGTTTGTGCATTATGCTTCTACATGTGGATTTTTTTGGATTCTAACATGTGGCAAAATCTGGTGGAATGTAAGGTTAGGCAAGTTTGATTAACTTAGGTGAGTGTTTGATTCAGGACACACCTTAGGCAAGCCACACTAAGGCCCCACATGACATACACACACAAAATGTGGCAAGATTCCCTTAGGCTTGCCAACTTGTGGCTCTCATTTTGAAGAACTAATAACTTTGCCTAAGCTTAGTTGTGGCAAAGTTAGTCATGAATTAAGGGACTATTTGGTACCTAGCCACACCTTGCCACACTTTGCCACACCTAACCTTAGGCAAGTTTGACCAAGTTAGGTAGGTGTTTGGTTCTAGCCACACCTAAGGCAAGGATTTTTTTTATGAGCAGTAAGCCCCACATGTCATAGACATAAAAAGTGTGGCAAGATTCCCTTAGGCAAGCCAAAGTGTGGCTAACAATTTGAGCAACTCAACTAAGGCAAGTGTGGCAATATATGGCAAAGATAGTCACAATCCAAACAACCCCTAAGTTCAACCATGGAGTCTTCTAGATTATACATGTGGCAGAATCTGGTGGATGATATCCAACGGCCAGTAGTGCTCGGATTTTCCATCTTTGTACCATCGGATTGGCTTCATCCAACGACCAACTTTCAAAGTTTTTCACACACTATATAGGGGGTATAAACATAGATGTGCCGATCCGTTGCAATGGATCCAAAGTATATCTATTTAGTGGAGTGCACTCTAAACACATTACCTATTTATTTTTCTCTAACCTTTTGTAGCCATGCAACCAAGCTACATAAGCTTCATGGGTGCCCCCCCCACATCATATTATTCATACTACGTTGATTGAAAAAAAGATAAATCACCCAAAACAAGATCTTCCGGTTTTTTGTTCCTACGATGTTGTGCCGTGCACGTACCTACTAGTTGTAGAGTGGTAGTACTAGTAATATAGTTAGGAGTACAAACTTGGTACTAGTAGGAGTAGTACTAGTACGGAATGCTCCTACTCTATCAACGAGCCCCCTCTGACACCAAATTTCTTGGCTTCCGTGCTACAGCTAGATCTTCCCCTCGTTTCTGTTTTCCAACCCGGCGGCGGGCGGGGTGTCGGTTTGCTCAACGGCAGTCCCACATGCAAGTGAAAATGCTAGGCAACACGCCTTCCCTAAGCTATGTGTCGTGCCGGACGGGCCGTGGAGTACTCCCGATTCCCGGGGGTGTGGGAGTGCGACGCGAACGCGGCAGGCCTTTTCCTTTTACTAGCAATGTGCCCGTGCGTTGCGACGGATCCAAAGTAGTAGAATAGTAGTATTTGTTCACAAACTTGAAAGAAATCACTATTGTTTTGATATACTCCTAATATATTACTCCCTTTGTGCCTAAATATTTGTCTTTTTTGAGATTTCAAATGGACTATCACATACGGATTATATAGACATATTCTAGTGTTTCTAGCAAGATGCCCGCGTGTTGCACGAAGTTTATGGAAAAGGTAAGCACAACTTATAAATTAACGGATGGAGTACTAGTTACAGTGATGCATATAATTAAGCAAAGGGATCGCACATGTCGGTATTGACTAGAACGAGAATGCAACAGCACAATAAGAATTAAGGCCACGATGATGCGATCGCAGTGGTGGTTACAGAAGGCAAGAAGAAAGATGGATCCATGAACGTACGACCTACTCCTCCTCAAATTAGTGCGTCGGGCCACCGACCGGCGGCTAAGGAGCGGCGGCTTTTGTGGCGAGGTCGAGGTGCTTCTCAGCAAAGGCATCCAAGGCTTCCAGCCAGTTGAGGAAGGCCAACGTCATAGCGTCCTCACTGGCCTTGTAGATACCTATGTACATGATTTGCTCATACACGTGGATGTGTAGGTCGATGAATTCTTGCAGGGCGAGGTGCCTCGCGGCGAGTGTGACCTCCAGGTGGACATTCTTCGTGGCGTCGGCGGGCGGTCGCAGGGCCACCAGTGCTTGAAAGAGGTTCTGGCCATGGAGGCTGATTAGGGTGGTAGGCAATGAGGAGCCTGGGCGCGTGGGCTGGAGGAGTACGGCGATGTCGTCCATGAGCTTCTTGAGGACGGTGAACTTGTTGCTGGTGGCAACGATCATCTGGTCCAACTGAGAGTCATAGTTGGCGTCGACGGCGGCCATCCACCAGCCGGTCTCCAACACCGTCTGGAGACGATCCTCGGCGCCATGCCGCAGGCCTGCGTTGTGGACCATCTGGCCTCTCACGCGCATCGCCGCCATGGGTCTGGAGTGAGCTCTTTTGCGCTTAGTGTAGGTGCCTAGGCAAATGTTGAGGTGCGTACGATGTGGTAGATGCATTGGAATGGAGGGGCGCCTTTATATGAGGGCAATGAGGGCAAACTGCATTGCATTCACATCGTGCAGCCTCTTTTCCCGGACCTTCTCCCATTACTTCCCTCATGCATTAATTGAAGGAGGATGCATTGGCCGTTCAACATATCGGGAACCGCTACTCCCTCCCTCGTCTACATTAAAGTCGTATCGAGAACTGCGTCGCCCACTGTCAAATCGAATACTCCCTCCGTCTAGGTGAGTATTAAGTCATCTTACAAAAACCAAATAGTAAACACATAGGCGTGGTGCATTAACTCTCATGTTGTTTCTTATTTTTTGACATAAATAGAGGAATCAACCAATAAGAGATGTGGGGCTTGTATGCTTTTAATGACTTGAGACTATCAAACATGACATGCAGTGGTCAGTTCGTTGCACAAGAACAAGTACAACCCACGTCAACACACACGCATCTTATAGCATCACATCCAATGGCTATAAAAGATTAATGAGACCAAATTATATCTCATCTAGATGAGTTCTAGCAAAAATGTATTAATAATACTTAGTACTCCTGCGCCATGTATCATATATTAGTATCATGTAGTACTTTATTTATTGCCATGTATGACACATAGTACTCAACTCTCTCTCTTTCTTCATTTAATTCTATGACACCTCATCAAAATTGCTAAGGCTAGTACCATTAGAACCAGCCTTAGCAAATACTCCCTAAACATTAAGTTCTCTCATTTTCCTCTCCACCTTGGTTACCTAGACGGAGGGAGTATACTGCGCGGGCTTTTCCTGCGCGGTAGGCGGGGCAGTTCCACCTAGTCGGTTCGACAAAGACGCGAGAAGACGAGGGAGTAGGCTGCTGCAAACGTAGGGCTGTGTGATTTGACATCAAGTTACTGCTGGATAGGTTGGGCCCCGTGATTTGACTTGCCATTATCATTTTAACTGTGGCGCTACGACCGGCGTGAGTCTCCTGATTCCTGACCACCTCCATACAGGTGCCTCTCCCAATGCTCCACCATGTAGTAGAGGCTGGCTCTTGCATGAGAGCCCACTTCTCAACTTTTTCCTTGCCTCTCTTTCCTCCACATATGCAAAAATGCCATGTAAAGTGCACTATTGTACTTAGGTTGGTCGTAATGGAGAGTATCATATACTAGAATCATGCATATGATACTTTTGTAAGATACTACATCCGTAATGCATAGTATCATGTGTTGGTATCATAGGATAGTTTATTTATTGTCATGCATGACACATAGTAGCACATCATTTAATATGATACTACAGTATCATATTATGATACTCAACTCTCTCTTTTTTTCATTTAATTCGACGTCACCTCATCAAGATTGCATAGTTGGCATGCATGATACTACTCCCATTACAAGCAGCCTTACTTGCTCCTACGGGTGCTAAGCCTGCCACATAGGCATAAAGTCGGATGTGGCAAGTTAATCAAGAAGAGAGAGACTAGTTTGGTGACCCAAGGAAGAAATGGTGACAAGCGCGTGTACCTACGTGAAAAGACAATTTTGAGTCTATAGCTAATTAAATGAAGCAAACTTAGCAACACCATTTCATTGGAAGAGGTCACTCCTTGGCAAATGCAATAAATACTAGTACTCCCTTTGTCGCATAATATAAGAATGTTTTTGGCACTACACTAGTGTCAAAAACGTTCTTATATTATGGGACGGAGGGAGTACGAAGAAAGAGATAGAGAGGAGTAAAAAATACACTTACAGCCAACCTTATAGCTAACCTTGTTGTAGTATGAGTGACTAAGTGATGACTATGTATGACATGCCAACATCGGATAGCCTAACACACCTTGTTAAATCTCCAAGGGCGTGATTGTGCGAGCGACGCGACGGTCATGGTAGGCGCGGCCATGATACGGGCTGCTGGCAGCCCTTGAATCTGAGATCAAACGGTCGCATGCTAAGTTGCTGAAAATTTGCAGAATAACCCTCTAGGATAGGATATTCACCCATAGGTCTAGAATCACGCCATGCAACCGTTCGATCTCAAATCCAAGGGCTCTCGGAATCCCGTATCATGGGAGAATGCAAAGCCACTACCCTGCCGTTCGCATGCTGGTAGTTCGCTCCTACTCATCCCCGCACGTCCTTCAATACTACGGCGGTTTGCTCCTAGTCGTCCCGTCCATTCACATTACAGCAGTTCCACTAATCCTAACCCTCCTCCCAAATCCATGGCGTCCCAAATCTCCACGATCGGCGGTGAGTACAAGGTTAGAACCATCACCGGCGATGAGTTCGACGTCATCTACACCCGTTCTTCTGCGACGGTGAAAGGATGCCTTTCTCGCTCAGACGCATGTTCGAAGACTCAGATGATGAGCGGGTCGCTGGGCTAGATGTTGAGTACACCACAGTCCTGGGACGAGAGAAGGATCTAAAGGACAAAGAGAGGAAGAAGCCCGTCGTGATCCAGGTTTGCGTGCATGACTTATGCTTGGTCTACCACATATGCCATGCCGACGTTGAATGCCTGGATTTTAAGGACTTCCTCAAGAGCAACCTAGTCAAATTCGTTACTGTAGACTTTGGTAATGACAAAGAAGTCTTGGGTCGGATAGGCCTCGTTGTAGGCAACACCTTCGACCTCCAGAAGAATCGGCTGGTGTCCTCTCGTCAGCCTTCAATGCTGACCCTGGCAGGAGCCATGGTTCATCCTTCGTACGGTAAACTGGAGAAACCTCCATACACGTTTCATCGTTATGCATGACAGCGGAATGTACTAGATATAGACCACATCGACTATGCTACAATGGATGGCTACCTTTGTTTCAATATCTACAAGGGTTGGATGAAGAGCAAGAGCCAAGTGTGCGGTTCAAGCAAAGAAGTATCGGCCAAGAGGAAGAGGGACAAGGACGAAGTCGAGGACGTGGATGAGGACTCCGAGTAAGGTGGCAGTGTCATTGCTCATGGTGGTTCTAATGCAGTGTCTCTGGAATAGTTGCAAAGTTTAATTTCAGGTGTGCTTAATTTAATTTGAGGGGTGTGTTGTGCTGAGCCCCCAGCAGAACTATATTATGTTTCTTCTCGTTACTTTAACTCTTCAGTACGTACATACTAGTATTTCTTACATTTTATCTTTTAGTTGGTATAGTACTACCACTCGTTTCTTCATATTATATACGTACAATATATATGGCCAACATCATATAGCCAGCAATTTAGTTGTCAAAGAATTTCAGGGTGCTTAGTTTTGTGAAAGAATTCCAGGATGCTTAGTTTTATTTGAGGGGTGGGTTGTGCTGGACACCATTATTGTGACTAGCCTTTTTAATAGTACTATATGCATAATTTGGCGACGAGCGCTCTCTATATGTACCATCTTTTTTTTAATTTCAAGTTTTGCTCAATGGCGCAATCCATCGATACTACTGTTGTACAAAAGTATACATTTTTTAAAAGGCTAGAGGGCGGGGCAGTCTAGCTCGGTCGGTTTCATCAGAGGCGAGGGCATTTGTGATTTGATGGCTCATTACTGCTGTCAACTCAAATAGTATTGCGCCCGCTGCACGCCCGGCGCCTCCATTAAACCCCTCCGTTAAACCCGCATGCAAACCGAGAATCCTACTCCGGCCACACGTCCGTTCATGAGCGGGCCGGAATTAAACGCAACACTGTCCGAGCTCCTCCCGTCCGCCCTCAGTTTAAACGAGGCCAGACGCCGGCCAAGCTCCTACCGTCCACCCTCTATTTACACGAGGCCAGACAAACAGCGGGCAAGAATCACACCCCTCCGCCGCTCCCCTATCTCCTCCTTCACCATTTTCTTCACTCTTTCGATGGCTTTCGATGAGCCGTTCTCCGGCATATTACCTGGTTGGGTGGCCTGCCGAGCCCTCTAGATACGAGCGAGGCCGCTCGATGCTTCACCAACCTCGCTTGGCCCGACGGAGCCAGTTGCCGCCCAAAGGAGGCGCGTGGTTCAGCAACTCTCCGCTCCAGTTTAGCTCGATGAGGAGTGGCGAGTTGCTCCACGCCGGCACGGCGGCGAGCATGCCGATACGGGCACCGTCGCTGCCGCGTCGTACTGCGCCACCAGTGTCTGCGGTGGACACCTCCCATGTCTCTGGGCGCGCCTCCCGTGCCTGCGGCAGCGCCATGCAGGCAGAGACAGAAGCCGGGTGCGTGGAGAGCGACGAGTCGGTGGCCAACTTCTTCGTGTCCGCCGCCATCATCGAGGAGAAGTAGAACATGGGAGGCCGCCGCCACTTGGGACCCATGAAGGCCACCGCTGAGGGGACGACCGCGGGTTCAGGTGGTTTCTTTGCTGCTTCGTCTCTTCCGAGGACCTTTGTCGACCCCGCAAGTGTCTGACGGACATGAGGAAGACAAAGGGATCCGCGAGCAGCCATTTAGAACTAAAATAAGTCTAGATACATCCATTTCTAGGACAAGTATTTCCGGACGGAGGGAGTATTAATTATACAAGAGAGCCGGATTGGCACCTCTTAGTTCATGTAAATGTAATAAAATCCATCATGTTTATCTGAAGATCCAGCTTTTTATACGAAATCCTTCATGCTTATATGAAATCAGTCCGTGTTTGCACGAATTTCATCTGGTTGGTTAGAGTTGTAAAAATGTATGCCGTTGGCGTTTGATGCCGTCCTCCGCAGAAGGAAGCGGGAGCAAATTTGCCGGCTGCCGTTGGAGATGCTCTTTATGCTGGAAATAACAGAGTGACATCCAATCCATTTGAGTTAATTGCTTGTATGATTGTCCCTCTATAAAAAGTTAATTTCATGTACAGTGTACACGTGACTTGCAGGGTGGCTACACCTTCGTACAGAAAGTTAAAAAGAAACAAGTCCATCCTTAATCTTGTATTCTAAGTACTCTGTGGGTTCCACTGTCAGTACAGTAGTGAAAGAAGTATATATTAAATAAGTAGAGTAATATATAATATAAAAATCTGAAGTTAAAAGATAGAATTTGAACTCATGTCATCGCGTTGCGAGCATCCAGCGCTAACCAGCCCAGCACATTTTTGTTGTAGACCATGCTCGAGATATATCTCCATGTCTACTCTTATATATACTCCATTCGTTCCTAAATATTTGTCTTTTTCAGATTTCAAATGGACTGCCACATATGGATATGTATGTAGACATATTTTAGAGTGTAGATTCACTCATTTTGCTCCGTATGTCTTTTCAGGAAGGGGTCAGATTTGTCCTTGATTTATTTATGAGGTACCCAGATGGCACCGCACCGCCAAGAAAAGAGGGTAACATCAAAATTATGGACTACTTTTTTGAGTATGTTGGTAAGGTCCGGTCATAGTCACTTGTTGAAATCTCTAAAAAGACAAATACTCCCTCCATCCGGAAATACTTGTCATCAAAATGGATAAAAGGAAATGTATCTAGACTTATTTTAGTTTTAGATACATCTCTTCTTATCCATTTTGATGACAAGTATTTTCGGACGGAGAGAGTAGAAAACAGAGTTGGTGATGATGGTGTGCGTGCCATCCTGCAATATAGGCTGTCGGATTTATATCTAACGGATAGGAAAGAAACTATGGCAATTTTGCAAATATATACCCACACGTCTCTCCACGTTCGCAAATAAGGCCTTCCCTCGTTCAGCCTTTTCTCTCACAAGATAAACTACTCATACAAATGCATCTTGATGTTCCGTGCAACGCACGGGCAGCTAGCTAATTTCTTTTAAAATAGTTGCTGCAATAATTGGGTTGAAGTGATATATTTTATGTCTACCCTGAATGATTTCAGATTCACTAGTAGTAACAAAGAAAAGGTTGCCTTGTTAATTAACAGAAAATAGGGTGAAAACTATCACATGAGGCCGATAAAAACAAGGCACACTGGGTTCAGCGTCATCGTCACTACAGCTGTGCGCGCGCGAGAAGTATACATATCGAGGGGGATGCCGAGCGAGGCACCGAGACACAATGTTTGAGAGAGAAACCAATTGACAGATTATGATCAGATCGAGTTGTCACCCTTCTGCTATCATTGTTGGGGGGAGGCACAGAGGCACAACTAGCGCGCGTGTGTGTGTGTGCGTGTGTGTGTGTGTTTGAAAGAGGAGTAGATAGATTATTATCAAGATCGATGTGCCACCCTACTCCTTCGGTGCCGGGTAGTGTGTGTGTGTGTGTATGTTTGATAGAGAAGCTAGTCGATAGATTAGTATCAAGATCGAGGTGTCACCCTACTCCTTCGATGTTGGGAAGTGTGGGTGTGTGGGTGTGTGTGGGGGGGGCAGTGACACTCACAAATCTCTACTCTTATAAAAAAAAGTTGGTGATGATGGTGTTCCTGCCATCCTGCAATATAGGCCATCTGATTTATATACGACGGATAGGAAGGAAACTCAAAAAGATACCCACACCCCTCTCCGCATTTGCAAATAAGGCATTCCGTCGTTCATCCTTTTGTCCCACAAGATAAACTTCTCATACAAATGCATCTTGATGTTCCGTGCAACGCATGGGCATCTTGCTAGTACGGACAAGGAGTTTGTGTGACACATATCTAGCTATATTAAGGGATAGGTAGATAGCATATGTGTGAGAGACATTATTATACTTTGAGACATTAGTGGTTGTGGGTGGGCAGAATTAAAGGGGTGGGCATGTTAGACATAGAGAGCGTGTGTGTTTCTGTGTGAGAGACTTGTAGGATGGGGTAGAAAGACGAATTTAACCCTGACGGAGGGAGAGAAATACACGAAGTGCGCGTGTGTGATTCCGATGCCCACAGGGAAATGAGATATGTATGCGTGTGAGAGAGATTGCACAATTCATTCACATATCACTATCTAGCGATCGTGGACATGCATCGCTTGAACATTAGTTAATATCTACTTCGTATCGTGGCCAAAGGTACAATATCGATTCAACGCTATAAAGATTGGACACTCACATATCACATCTTTTTTCTATTTAAATAAACCTTTTCAGTTGTGCATGCCAAAGTTACAGTGATGTTTCTTCAAAAAACCAATGTAGCTATCATGTACATGCACCATTGTTACTCTTGGATTCAAATTCATTAGTCTTGGATGATTTAGGTTTCTATTTTGAAGTAATTTATGTAATATTCATATATGAATTCAACGGGTACGCAATTTATGAAATGGAGGCTATGTAATAATATGAGGTAACACTTTTAAGTAGCTAACTACAATATCCATTTCTTTTTGTGCGCCTCTACACTAACACGTAAATGCATTATGTTTAAAGTAAATAACCAATGGCACTAAATTATCTATTTACACGAGAAATACATAGGCTGAGCGTTTGATCCCTTTTTTTTTGAACGCGTCACTACACCCGTACGATTGGCTGCGCCCGTGTGAATTTCCAACTTATCGGCACATCATCCCGAGTTATTGTCTTTTTTTCTGGTGTGGACTTCACACCAGTTATTAACTGCTGACGCGTGCCCCGTGTACACAGTCTAGCATGACCTTCCCGCTAGCACGGTCCAAAATTAGTTGAAACCGGATACGAACGATCCCGCAGGCGGCAAAATCTCCCGCCTCCTTCTAAAATTTCCGCCACCTTAGTCTTTAGCATGCGAAATCCCCCTTTTGTCCTTGGTGCACGGAGACCAACAATTACAATACCACCCTCATCTACATGATAGGTCGGGGCTGCTTTGGTAACTTCCGGTTCCCCCCACTACACGGCACCCCCATTTCCTCTCCCCCTCCTGTAAAAACGACTAACTCCACAGCACCAGAGCATCTTACATCACGTCGTCCGTACTTCATCGCCCTTTCTCCCCTCCCCTCTCGAAACCCTAGACTGCTCATCCACCGGCGTACCATAGCCCATTCACTACCAGCGGCGTCCACCTCGCCGGATCTGCTTTTGCGGCCGCATCTACCCCTCCCACCTCCCCTAGAAACAAGTAAACTGCTCATCCAGCACTGTACCACAGCCCATTCAGTGCCGGCCTCGTCCACGGCGCCGGATCAGCTTCGCCGATACTCTCTTCAACCGTCGCGCATCTGCAGCAGCTCATTCGTACTCCCCATCGGAGACGCTTCGTCCACACACCCCGGAGCCGCCCCACCGACGCCCCTGTCGACGGCCTCCAATCCTCTTTGCCGACACCTTCCTCAACCCTACCGGAGCCGCTTCGCCGACACCTTCCTCAACCCTACCGGAGCCGCTTCGCCGACACCATCGTCAACCCTACCGGAGTAGCTTCGCCTATACCATTCTCAACCCTATCGGGGCTGCTTTGCCTACTCACAAGTCCACGGCCTCACACCGCTTCCTCGCACCCTCATCCAACCTACCGGAGCAGCTTCTGACGCCACGTCCACGGCCGCGGATCTGCATCGTCGACACCACCCTTAACCCAACCACCGGAGCAACTTCTGACGCCCCGTCCATGGCCACAGATCCGCATCGTCGACACCGTCCTTAACCCAACCACCGGAGTAGCTTCTGATGCCCCATCCATGACCGCAGATCCGCGTCGTCGACACCATCCTTAATCCAACCACCGGAGCAGCTTCACCTACGCCCTCGTCCACGGCCACAGATCTGCTTTGCCCACACTGTAGTCCACCCTACCGGAGTCGCTCCACAAACACCCTACTCGGCGGTTCTAGATCTCCTTACCGGACCCTAACAGCCAGCGCAGCATCGTCACCCTTCATGTTTCTAACCTAATTCCCACCGTCTGGAGAGATGCCAAGCACCCGCCACGGCCTAGGTACTTGTCACCTTTAAACCCGTCCAGCATCACCTGCCGATGTACTTCAGATATACTAACCGGTCGCTGTTACCTATTATGCAGCTGGGAAAAACTACAAGGACGATGTTTCTTCTAGATCTAACAACTTGGCCAACCAAGATCCTGGACTAAGGCATTGCTATGATCTTGTAAGCGCGTCTCTCTCTCTTGTATTGTTCTGTGCCTGCCAGCGTGCTTTGATAGGATTTTCAACCAGTAATCCCTTTGGGCAAACAATGATTTCTACTACTAGCTGCTAAATTAGATATGTAGATGTCCTACATGATACTACCTCGTACCTCCGTTCCTAAATATAAGTCTTTCTAGAGATTCCACTATAGGCTACATACGGAGCAAAATGAGTGAATCTACACTCGAAAATGCATCTATATACATCTGTATGTGGTCCATACTGGAATCTCTACAAAGACATATATTTAGGAACAGGGGCAGTACATTAAACAAAATCGTAGGTGGCATGTAGGAATTCCAGTGCACTACATTAGGCTCCCTTAGAGTGCCTGCTAGTCCAACATACAGAGTCATGGCTAGTTTATGGTATGCACACAATCGTTAATTGGTGGTTTAAATATGCGCAAGGGATATGCAATGTAGTATCATGTAGAGATGTCTGAAATTAACTGTGTCAACTTGCAGATAGGGTTACACAATGAAAAAGTACAAGATGTATGTGGCAATTTCATGGAACATCGCAAAAAAAGGAGAGGCAGCGGTGAGCCTATACAGTGTGCTATGGTACGTCACTACTCCATTGCAATCATCGTGACATGTTATTTGTATGCCAGTTCTATTAGCCAAGTTTCTTAGGGACAGTTATTACGAGTTATCCTAAGAAAATAAGCACCTGTGAATATAAGCTCCATGTAATAAGCCAACCAGTTCTTTTCATTGCGTTTTCAGCTTATCTTTGGTATGATCAGTGGAAAGTCTAGATTGCATTATATATTTTTCATTTAGCTGCCCATATGGAAATTAATTTGACTTGCAAACATCACAAATTGAACCCAATGCAGTAATTAATATGATGGGAAAACAGACCATCACTATTTGCTCAAAATGCAAATACAAAGATACCATCTACTTGGCACAATCTACTTTGGTCAATGTTTTCCATAGAGATCCCATTGTCTAATTTAAACGAAGAACACATGACCCACATTTAAATGAAGAACAATTATTTATTGAAATTCGATGGTCCAAGTGGTTGGTTATTATCATATAGCAGCAGCACCTGGAAGCATCATATAGCAGCAGCAGCAGCTCATAGCAACTCATCATACACCAGCAGCAGTCTGCAATTCATCATATACCAGCGGCAGCTCATAGCAATTCATCATATAGCAGCAGCAGGAGCAGCTCATAGCAATTCATCATATAGCAGCAGCAGGAGCAGCTCATAGCAATTCATCATATAGCAGCAGCAGAAGCAGCTCATAGCAATTCATCATATAGCAGCAGGAGGAGTAGCTTATAGCAACTCATCATATAGCAGCAGCAGCTCATAGCAATTCATCATATAGCAACAACAGCAGCTCATAGCAACTCATCATACAGCACCAGCAACTCATAGCAATTCATCATATAGCAGCAGCAGGAGCAGCTCATAGTAATGCATCATATAGCAGCAGCAGAAACAGCTCATAGCAATTCATCGTATAATGGATCAGAATGAAAATTTGGCAAAAAATCAGAGGAGATCCTCACCTTGTTGGATGAGCTCATCCTTCAACAGCACCTCAAGGCCATGGCCTGGGAGGAGGGGAGGGGGAATAAGGTGCCTTCTGCCGCAGTGTGGCATCAACTATAGTTGTGCAGTGCCCACCGGAGTAGTGTGTTGGACGAACCAAAGTGAAGCAGCTGCTGGAGACCATGAGAATGAGGGGCGGCGCCAGAGGGAGGAGCATCCAGGGAGATTTGCCCCTACCCGCAAGCCATGTAGCCTAGCTGGACATTGCATCATCGAGGACCAGGCCAGATGGGACCAGTGGCGATGGCTTGCTGGAGGAACCCTAGTGCTGCAGACAGGGGATCGAGGTAGAGGGAAAGGGGAGAGCAGATGCAAGCGGGCAGGCAATGAATGCTTGCGTGTTTGTTTTTACTTGAGGGTCAGGTGTGACACGAGCGTCGACAGTTGCATTTTGAGTGTAATATAGGCAGACAACAGAGTCATTTCACTATTCCCCTTCCCTTCAATTTTTAGTGAGGTTCTACCTGAAACACCCCCCTCCAAAGCGAAATTAGTTAAGCCCAAGCCCATAACTCAAAAATGACTTCTTTACATCTTTTATGGCTTATTTTGACAATATGCCCTGAAAAGGCGAAATCAAACTGGCCCTTAACCTGTAATTCAATTGTGCGTGCAATGATGAATCACTCTTGCCTGCTATCTGCACATTTAGGCATCATCATACATGGCATAACCTAATACATGTGCATTCCACTGTAGAATTTGGAATATGCAATGTTTATGTTAGTTCATACGTTGCACATGATGTTTAAATGCCCCTTAAATCTGGTCAGTCAAGTGATGGTCTTTAATCCTACTTCTTTGCTTGTTTTCTTGATATGTAAGATTTGCTCACACATCTGTTCAATTGCTTGTTTGCATCAGCCAGCCATACTAGGACTGTTTGCTTTGATTACTTGTTGTTCTTGACCTAACACTCTAACAGAGCTTGTCAATGATTTAAACACTAAGGGCTGCTGTAGTGGGGCCTTGTCTAACTCATAGGTGACATAAAGGTTTGGTTGTACACTATAGTAGGCTCTCCAAGAGTACCTGGAGATCCAGTTCGAAGGTATGCCTAGTTTTTACATAGTGCAGACATAGTAAATGCTCATTTCATTGTGTGCAAGTGCAAGAGATGTGGCATGTTTCATTATGTGGTGTTGTTTTGTTATAATATCATCCTTTTGTGTTCACAGACTGGAAAGTATGCATATTTATCTTCCAAGGAGACGAGTAACTAGTTTGTGTCACCTTGCAGAGGGGGTGCAATGAAGATAAGATTGAGGATTTCCAAGTACAAGATGTTAGGAAGGAGCCTTGCAAGAGAAGTAGGAGCTGTGTTGAGCCTCTTCAACCTGCTAAGCTAAGTCACTGTATGCAACTCAACAGTTCAATTCCTTATTTGTTTCAGGCATAGTTAATTTGCTCTTTTCAATTGCTTTATTTGTCCTCAGTTAATGAGATGCCAAAATAATCATGCCTAATGTTCGGTACTTGTATAACTATCAGTTGACATAATTAAAGGCCTTACCATTTAATTACTCTGCCAAAGTGTGCCTGAAGCTTTGAAGTCTATTAACCAACTATTATTGCATGAGGCTCACAATCTAGTTTATACTACGCTAATGATTGCATAGTTTTGCCTGCTGTAGTATGTTTGTATGAAACCCTCTGCTGTTCATTATGCTCCCTAAGACTTTAATTGAGATACAGAATGGCCAACTGCTTGCTTATACGCAACGTGTTGCCTAAATTTGTAACTTGTCTGTGTTTTCGATTGGGCCCCAACATCATGCTCCTCTGGTGAACTAAAAGGGATTTCTGTATGCAGGCTGCACAGACTATCTTTTTTATAATTTTTAAAATATCACCCGCTTATGCTTCATGACGTGTAACATTTTTTTAAAGTGACGTGTAACATTATTGTTAGTCCTATTTTTCCATGTAGTACAAAATAGTGGCTTGCTCGCTTCACTGTTGTAATTATATTTTTGCCCTGGTCATGTGTACTTACAGAAACATTTCAGGATGAAGTGACATCAACACAAAGATCTGCGAGCAGTGCGGCATTGCCGTTACCGAATGATTATGGATCGGAATTGGAATGTGCTGATGTTCTTGAGCATCAACTAGAGGTGGCAAGACAACGTGTACATGATTGTCAACATTTAATCAACAAGTTGAGACTGGACATGCAGGTATTAGATGCAAGAGTCAAAAAATGAAACAAGACACTGAGGTAACCATGAAGGAATTGGAGATTTTGCAGACTGAAATTTGTGCTACCTGAATCCGGCCAATCGATTATAGTTCAAATGGAGTTAAGTTGATGCGCGTCCATGATGTATGAGCTGTATTTGCCCAGCGTATGTAATTTGCTGTTTGTGTATGCTTTATTAACACCTGTGCCGAACCATAATGCCCAGTGGGTATAATCGGCTGTAATTTCTTTATTGTATAGTGCAGCATTATTCTACCTTTCTATGCCTTGATCTCTTTGTTTTATAGTGTATGCTTTTTAGAGGTGATAGTATTGAGTAGGATAATTCTTTGAATATGCTATATCGTTCAAACAGGGGCCAACTTGCCTGACCATGGACCTTCATGGGCCGTATGATCCATGGGTCATGTACGGGCCATCTGATCCATGGGCCTTCATTGGGCCGTCGGATCCATGTGCCTTCATTGGGCCATCGGATCCATGTGCCTTCAATGGGCCGTCGGATCCATGGGCCTTCAATGGGTCGTCAGATCCATGGGCCTTCAATGGGCCGTCGGATCCATGGGACTTGTACGTCTTGTAGGATCCATGGGCCTTCTATGTCTCGTAGGATCCATGGTCCTTGTTAGGGCCGACTCATTTATGGGTATTGTATGGGCCTTTAATGGGCCGTAGATGGGCCTTTAATGGAAATTGTACGTTTTATGGGCTGACCATAACGGGCCGTTAATAGGCCGTATTTGGTGATGCTATGAAAATGGCCCAACAGATTAACGGGCCACAAACGGGTCGACTATAACAACGGGCTGAATATGGCCCACAAGCAGAAGATGACAGTAACGGGCCGTAAGTAACCGAATGCTGGAAATGAGCCCAAGAAGATATGGGCCCTGAGAAGGCCGAAAGATAACATGGGCTGGAAACGGCCCATTGGAATAATGGGTCGTTAATGGGTATAAAGTGATACATTGTTCATTACGGGCCAGTTTCACCACGGGCCCTTTATGGGTGCAAAGTGATACATTGTTCATTACAGGCTAGTTTCACCACGGGCCATTAATGGGCCAATAGTTACAAAGGGCCTCAAATGGGCCGAAAGACGTCATGGGCCATACATGGGCCAGAAGTGAAAATGGGTTGGAATCATATTGGATGGCCCAGATGACGCTACTGGGCCTAATTCGGATAGGGCGTAACGGGCCTTGGGTTAGCGGGTTGTAAATGGGCTATATGTGAACAGGCCATTAACAGGCTTTCCATGGGCCGGCCCGCCACCTTTTGACCAAATCAAACGGGCCGGCCTTTTCACAGGAATGGGCCACTATTGGGCCATGCCACGTGTCGATGTATCATAGGCGCCTTCTATCCAATGAGTGGATCACATCTGTCCCAACGATGAGCAGACACATGTTTCCTCCAGCCAATGATGATTTTACATGTGGAAAATCGCCATTGGTCGGGGCTGTTAACGGGTTATCGGATCCAAAACCTGACCCGATAGCTTAACGGCGTTCCGTTACGGTGGATGCCACATGTCGGTCACCCTTGACGAAAGCACTTCTGTGACGCGTGATTTATCGTCATTGAAGTGGACACTTCCGTGATGATAATTTTAGTAATGTCATGGAACACTTCTACGACAACACAGGTATGACTATCTTGATTCTATCATAAAATCGTCATGGGTGTACATGCATGACAAAAAACGCGACCTACTCTAACAAACACGTATCATCACGGAAGTGTATTTTTTTGTAGAGTAGTGATATTACCATCAGCGTTCGTCTTCTTCTTAAAGATCCATTTATTCTTAATGGCTTGTCGATCATCGGGCAAATCCACCAAAGTCCACACTTTGTTCTCATAATGGATCCTATGTCAGATCTCATGGCCTCAAACCATTTTCCAGAATCTGGGTTCATCATGGCTTCTTCATAGTTCGTAGGTTCATCGTTGTCGAACAACATGACTTCCAGGACAGGATTGTCGTACCACTCTGATGCGGAACGTGCTATGGTCGACCTACGAGGTCCAGTAGTAACTTGATCTGAAGTTTCATGATCATCATCATTTGCTTCCTCTCTGGTAGGTGTAGGCATCATGGGAATGGTTTTCTCTGATGTACTACTTTCCAATTCAAGAGCAGGTACGACTACCTCATCAAGTTCTAATTTCCTTCCACTCACTTCTTTTGAGAGAAACTCCTTATCTAGAAAGAACCCATTCATAATAACAAAAATTTTGCCTTCGGATCTGTGGTAGAAGGTATACCCAATACTTTCTTTCAGGTATCCTATGAAGATGCACTTCTCCGGTTTGGGTTCGAGCTTACCAGCCTGAAGCCTTTTGATATAAGCGTCGCATCCCCAATCTTTAAGAAACGACAGCTTAGGTTTCTTGCAAAACAATAGTTCATACGGTATCGTCTCAACGGATTTAGACGGTGCCCTATTTAACGTGAATACGGTTGTCTCTAATGCATAATCCCAAAATGATAGTGGTAAATCGGTAAGAGACATCTAGAATGCACCATATCTAATAAAGTACGGTTACCACGTTCGGACACACCATTGCACTGTGGTGTTCCAGGTGGCGTGAGTTGTGAAACTATTCCACATTGTTTTCAATGAAGACCAAACTCTTGGGTCAAATATTCGCCTCCGTGATCAGATCGTTGAAACTTTATTTTCTTTTTATGATGATTCTCCATTTCATTCAGAAATTCTTTGAACTTTTCAAATGTTTCAGACTTATGTTTCATCAAGTAGATATACCCATACCTACTCAAATCATCTGTGAAGGTTAGAAAATAACGATACCTGTTGCGTGCTTCAACACTCATAAGACCGCATACATCGATACATATTATTTCCAATAAGTCATTAGCTTGCTCCATTATTCCAAAGAATGAAGTTTTAGTCATCTTGCACATGAGGCATGGTTCACAAGTATCAAATGATCATAATCAAGTGATTAAAAAAGTCCATCCCATGGAGTTTCTTCATGCACTTTACACCAATATGATCTAAACGGCATTGCCACAAGTATGTTGCACTATCATTATCAACTTTGCATCTTTTGGCATCAATATTATGAATATGTGTATCACTACAATCAAGATTCAACAAGAATAGACCATTCACTTAAGGGTGCATGACCATAAAATATGTTACTCATATAAATAGAACAACCATTATTCTTTGACTTAAATGGATAACCGTCTCGCAATAAAAAAGATCCGGATATAATGTTTATGCTCAACGCTGGCACCAAATAACAATTATTGAGGGATAATACTAATCCCGAAGGTAGACATAGAGGTAGCATGCCGACGATCACATAAACCTTGGAACCATTTCCGACACGCATCATCACCTCATCCTTAGCCAATCTTTGTTTATTCCACAGATCCTGTTTCGAGTTACAAATATGAGCAGCCAAACCAGTATCAAATACCCAGGTGCTACTATGAGCATTAGCAAGGAACACATCAATAACATGTATATCAAATATACCTTTGTTCACTTTGCCATCCTTCTTATCCGCCAAATATTTGGGGCAGTTCCACTTCCAGTGGCCATTACCCTTGCAGTAGAAGCACTGAGTCTCAGGTTTGGGTCCAGCCTTGGGCTTCTTCATGGGAGCAGCAACTTCCTTGCCGTTCTTCTTGAAGTTCCCTTTCTTTCCCTTTCCATTTTTCTTGAAACTGGTGGTCTTATTAACCATCAACACTTGATGCTCTTTCTTGATTTCTACCTCCGCCGATTTTAGCCACGCGAAGAGCTCGGAAATCGTTTTCGTCATTCCTTGCATATTATAGTTCATCACCAAGCCTTTGTAGCTTAGTTGCAGTGATTGAATAATTCTATCAATAACACACTCATCTGGGATCTCAATTCCTAGTTGAGCAAGTGGCTGTGATACCCAGACATTCTGAGTATGTGTTTACTGACAGAACTATTCTCCTCCATTTTACAGTTGAAGAACTTGTTCGAGACTTCATATCTCTCAACCCGGGCATTAGCTTGAAATATCAATTTCATCTCTTGGAACATCTGATATGCTCCATGGTGCTCAAAACGCTTTTGGAGCCCCAGTTCTAAGCCGTAAAGCATGGCACACTGAACTATAGAGTAGTCATCAGTCCGCGTTTGCCATGCGTTCACAACGTCTAGATTTGCCGGAGCGGGTGGGTCACCTAGCGGTGCATGAAGGACATAGTTCTTCTATGCAACAATGAGGATAATCCTCAAGTTACGGACTCGGTCCGTGTAGTTTCTACCATCATCTTTCAACTTGGCTTTCTCTAGGAACGCATTAAAATTCAACGGCACTATAGCACGGGCCATTCATCTACAACGTAGATTTGCAAAGACTATTAGGACTAAGTTCATGATAAATTAAGTTTAATTAACCAAATTACTAATGAATCACCACTTAAATTAACATCCCTCAAGTTATCTAAGTGATACATGAACCAAATCAACTAACCCATGACCGATCATCACGTGAGATGGGGTAGTCAACAATGGTGAACATCTCTATGTTGATCATATCTACTATATGACTCATGTTCGACCTTTCGGTTTCCAGTGTTCCGTGACCATGTCTGTACATACTAGGCTCGTCAAGTTTAACCCAAGTATTCTGCTTGTGCAAAACTGGCTTACACGCATTGTATGTGAACGTAGAATTTATCACACCCGGTCATCACGAGGTGCTTAGAAACGATGAACTTTAGCAACGGTGCATGCTCGGGGAGAACACTTTTATCTTGAAATTAAGTGAAGGGGTCATCTTATGATGCTATCGTCGTTCTAAGCAAAATAAGATGCATAAATGATAAACATCACATGCAATCAAAATATGTGACACGATATGGCCATTATCATCTTGTGCTTTCGATCTCCATCTCCAAAGCAACCACATGATCTTCATCGTCACCGACGCATCACCTTGATCCCCATCGTTGGGTCGGGGTCGTCTTGCCAACTATTACTTCTACGGCTATTGCTAATGCATAACGATAAAGTAAAGCAATTACATGGTGCTTAATGATTGACACGCAGGTCATACAATAATTTAAAAACAAACCTAAGGCTCCTGCTGGTCGTCGATATTACAAAACATGATCACCTCATACATCAACATATATCACATCACGTCTTGACCATATCACATCACAACATAGCCTGCAAAAACAAGTTAGATGTCTTCTATTTTGTTGTTGCAAGTTTTACGTGGCTGTTATGGGTAACTAGCAAGAACCGTTCTTACCTACATAAAACCACAACGGTGATTATCAAGTTTGTTGTTTTAACCTTCTGCAAGGACCAGCCTTAGTCAAACTCGATTCAACTAAAGTGAGAAAAACAGACACCTACCAGACACCTTATGCAAAAGAAGTTGCATCAGTCGGTGGAACTGGTCTCATGTACGTGGACATGTAAGGTTGGTCCGGACCGCTTCATCCCACAATACCGCCGAATCAAAATAAAACATTGGTGGAGTGATAACCCACAAGTATATGGGATCACAACAGTTTTCGAGGGTAGAGTATTCAACCCAAATTTATAGATTCGACACAAGGGGAGCCAAAGAATATTTGCAAGTATTAGAAGCTGAATTGTCAATTCAACCACACCTGGAGATTAATTATCTGCAGCAAAGCGGTGAGTAGCAAAGTAGTATGATAGTTTTGATAATAGTAGCAACAACAATAGTAATGGTAATAGTGACAGCAATGGTTTTGTAGTAGCAACAATAGCAGTAGCAGCAGTGGTAACTTAGCAAGATCAATATGTAGGAAAATCATAGGCATTGGATTGGTGATTTTTTGGATGATATTCATCATGAGACAGTCATAACCTAGGGCGATACAGCACTAGCTCTAGTTCATAAATATAATGTAGGCATGTATTCTGTAAACAGTCATACATGCTTATGGAAAGAACTTGCATGACATCTTTTGTCGTACCCTCCTGTGGCAGCGGGGTCCTACTGGAAACTAAGGGATATTAAGGCCTCCTTTTAATAGAGAACCCACATGATGAATACATAAACTCCTCAAACTACGGTCATCATCGGGAGTGGTCCCGACTATTGTCACTCCAGGGTTGCCGATCATAACACGTAGCAGGTGACTATAAATTGCAACATCAGATCTAGAACATGAATATAATGGTGATAGCATAAACTGTTCAGATTTGAAATCATGGCACCCGGGCCCAAAGTGACAAGCATTAAGCATGGCAAAGTCATAGAAACATCAATCTCAGAACCTAATGGATACTAGGGATCAAGCCCTAACAAAACTAACCAATTACATGATCAATCTCATCCAACTCCTCACCGACCAGCGAGCCTACGAAGGAATTACTCACTCCCGGTGGGGAGCATCATGGAATTGGCAATGGAGAAGGATTGGTGATGACGAAGATCGAAGATCCCCCTCTCCGGAGCCCCAAACGGACTCCAGATCTGGCCTCCCGATGAAGAACAGGAGACGACGGCAACTCCATCTCATGAAACGTGATAATTCTTTCTCCTTGATTTTTTCTGGAAAAATAAGATTTTATAGCGTCGGTTTCAAGGTGTCTGGGGCCACCAGGTGGGGACAACCCACCTGGGCGCACCTGGAGTGGGTGGCGCGTCCTGGTGGATTGTGCCCACCCAGGTGCCCCTCTCCGGTGGTTCTTGGCTCCAGAAATTCTCTTTTATTGTATAAAAAATCCTCGCAAAGTTTCGTTCCATTCCGAGAACTTTTATTTCTGCACAAAAACAACACCATGGTAGTTCTGCTGAAAACAACATCAGACCAGGTTAGTTCCATTCAAATCATGCAAATTAGAGTCCAAAACAAGAGGAAAAGCGTTAGGAAAAGTAGATACGACAGAGACATATCAACTCCCCCAAGCTTAAACCTTTGCTTGTCCTCAAGCAATTCCGTTGATAAACCATTTCCCTCTGCAATGACCAGTTCATCAAATATAGTCATTATTGCCTTTCACTTGCACGACCGAACGATTTGAAAATAATAATAGTGCAAGAGTGTTGTGGACTAAGTTGGAATCTACAAACATTTTATTCAAAAGGAGAAGAGAAGGTAATATGGGCTCTTCATTAGATCAACAATAATGCAAATGAGAGCCACTCAACATTTTCATCGTGGTCTTCTCCTCTGTATGACTCAATAAAAAGAAAAGAAATTCAGAGAAACACATAGAAATATTTTTGGAGTTTTTGGTTTTTCGTAAACAAGCAAATAAAAAGGGAAAAGAAAAAACGAGAAAAACTATTTACACGGGAAAGCTCCCAACAAGTAAAAGAAGAACAAGGAAATCTTTTTGGCTTTTCTTTTTAGTGCTACAACAATTTAAACTAGGAAGAAAAATAAAAAGAAGCAAGAAATATGTTTTTGGACTTTCTCAAAGTTTTTCAAACACACAAGAAAGCAAGAAAATAAATTTAACATGGATAATAGAATGAAAAAGTGTGAACACCGACAACTGGAATGAAATGTGTGAACATGAATGTAATGTCAGTGGAAATACGTACTCCCCCAAGATTAGGCTTTTGTCCTAACTTGGTAATCACGAGTCGTAGAAGTCATGAGGTCCTATGTTGAAGTGTTGGGGAGCGGGCACCTGAGGGTCCCACTGCTGAGCCTCCTCCTGTGCTGCAGCCGGGTTGTTCCGGTAAGCGGCAATGTCCTTAGGCATAATCCTGTATCCGCCCATGTCAATATGATCAAACAAAGCAGGTGTAGGCAGTGGAATAATATCATGAGTTTTCTCACTATAAACTAAGTTATAAGGAATATGAATATCGAGGTAATCGGCAGCAATAAACTGGTGGTCTTCCATAGCCACTTGATCTAGGTAAACCTTGGGCAAAGGATGATCATGTTAGCGTATATGAACGTTAAAGTGAGTCACTAAGCGAGTAGCATAAATGCCCCCATGTATTTTACCCTTGGATCTGTTAATGTGAAGGCGGCGTGCCACAATAGCTCCCAAGCTATAAGTGTTGTTGCAATAAAGTGCGTGACGTAAAGCAGCAAAATCTGGAGCACTAAGTGCACCTACCTTCGCTTTAGCAAGTAAGCACTTTGCAATGAATAGAGCAAAATAATGTACAGCAAGAAAAATGCAAGCTAGTAGCGGTGACACCCGATGCCCCTCTCTCATCTCCCACTGTCAAAGTACGGTAAAAACCGTCAAACTCCGCGGGCCTAGGCTCTACCAAACCACCATCAGAAGGAAGCATGCATATGTCACAAAATTCAGTAAGTGGTATCTGATGGTTTTCAGCACATAAACTAAACTACACCTCAGGGGGATTATTCCTAGAATGGAAATGAAAATTTTGCACAAAGGAATTTGTGAGGAGATGATACTATTCGCATTCAGTTGCGATGAAGTCGGTGAGGCCAGCATTAGCAGCGTATTGTGCAAACTTTTGAAGGATTCCGGCCCCTTCCATGAACAGATTATGCAGCCATTCGCACGGACGTAACTCCGCCAACTCCGAGTGTGGAGATCACTGTCAGATGACTCCCCAATGACTCCCTTGGAGTTCTTCTTGGAAGCAAATTTCCTAAAGAAACTTATGTTTTTCCTATGAACAAAATTCTGAAATTTTTAGCCCACATAAATTTTCTCAACAGAACTTTACAAAAATGATAATAACTACTCATAGGGATGTATAGAGGCCATAGCAAGCATTCAAACTACTTAGAACTCTAAGAATTCAACATGCAAGCTCATGTATAGCAGCACCAAGAGTAGCTAATTATTTAAAATATAAACCACTAAAGCAAAAACTAATTGGACACATGGTGGAGTCACATACCAAGCAACAGTTCCCCGAAACAATTTTGTGAAAAGGAGCTTCCAGCAAAGAGATCGGAAATTGCGGTTTTGGGAGCAAGAACACGAGAGAGAGAGAGAGAGAGAGAGAGAGAGAGAGAAAGCAATGGTGATTTTTTTTCTAGAGGAATGTGGTGATGTGGGAAGAAGAGATAAGTGAGGGGCCCCATGTGGGGACCACAACCCACCAGGGCGCGCCTGGGGGTCCTGGCGCACCCAGGTGGGTTGTGCCCACCTGGTGCGCCTCCCTGTGATATTATTTGCACCAGAAATTCTTAAATAATCAGAAAAAATCGTATTAAATTTTGAGAGCATTCTAAGAACTTTTATTTTTGGTCATTTTTTTATTGCACGGAAAACTCAGAAAACAGATAAAGCATGGCATTTTATTTTATTTAACTAATGAGAACAGAAAACAAAAGGTAGGGGCAAAAGGTAGTGCTCACTAAATCCATCAACTTCATACCTCTAAAAAATGATCCATTAATAAGGTTGATCAAGTCTTATTAACAACCACTTTTGATTAGCATGAAACCGAAGAACTTTCATAAATCACTAAGTTACCTGAACGGGGATATGAATGTCCCCAACAATAAGCATTTCATATTTCTTTTTAACATTAGGTAGAGGTAGCTGAAAACTTCCAATAGTGATTGTCGGAGATTTTTCAATAACATTAATACCATTCACTTGGAATTGTTTCTTCGGAAAGTGCACCGTATGCTCATTACCATTGATATGAAAAGTGACCTTACTTTTATTGCAACCAATAACAGCCCCTACAGTATTCAAGAAGGGTATGCCAAGGATAATCGACATGTTGTCGTCCTTGGGCATCTCAAGTATAACAAATTCGGTTAAGATAGTAACATTAGCAACAACAACGGGCACATCCTCACAAATACCGATAGGTATGGCAGTTGATTTGTAAGCCATTTGCAAAGATATTTCAGTAGGTGTGAGTTTATTCAAATCAAGTCTTTTATATAAAGAGAAAGGCATAACACTAACACCAGCTCCCAAATCACATAAAGCAGTTTTCACATAGTTTATTTTAATGGAGCAAGGTATAGTTGGTATTCCCGGATCTCTAAGTTTTTTAGGTACTCCATCTTTAAAAGTATAGTTAGCAAGCATAGTGGATATTTTAGCTTCCGGTATTTTTCTCTTATTGGTGACGATGTCTTTCATGTACTTTGCATAAGGAGGCATTTTTAAGATATCAGTCAAGCGAGTACGTAAAAAGACTGGCCTCAACATTTCAGCAAAGCGTTCAAACTCTTCATCATCTTTCTTTTTAGTTCACTTAGGTGGAAAGGGCATAGGTTTTTGAACCCATGGCTCTCTTTCCTTTCCATGTTTTCTAGCAACAAAGTCTCTTTTATCATATCTTTTATTCTTGGGTTGTGGGTTATCAAGATCAACATCTGGTTCTATCTCAACATCATTGTCTGGTTCTTTGTTATGCATTTGAGTTTCTTCATGAACCTCATCATTATCTTTTTCATTATAAGAAGGTGAGTGTTCACTACCTGATTGAGTTTCAACATCCGAGATAGGAACTTCCTTATCATTATTAGGAGGTTTTTCTACTTCAGGTTCACTAGAGGCAGGCAAAGTCCTATTGTTTTTCTTCTTCTTTTTCTTTTTAGAAGGACTAGATGCATCAGTGTTAATTCTTTGAGAGTCTTGCTCAATTTTCTTTGGGTGTCCCTCAGGATAAAGTGGTTCCTGAGTCATTTTACCTCCTCTAGTTGCTACTCTAACAACAAAATCACTTACATCATTGTTCATTTCATCAAGCAATTCTCTTTGAGATTTAGCAACTTGTTCTAATTGAGTTTGAACCATAGAGGCATGCTTTCCTACACCTCTAACATCATTTGAAATTCTAAATAGCAAGTCACTTAAGCGAGCAATCATATCAGAGTTGTATTTCAATTGTTTCATAACATTTGCATTGAAGTGATCTTGCTTTCTAATGTAATTATCAAATTCATAAAGGCATTGACTAGGATGTTTATTATGAGTATTATCACTATCATTGAATTTCATTAAATAATTTACATCTACCACCTTAGTTGGTGGTGGTGTATCAAGCCCACGAATTTCTTCAATAGGAGGTAAATTTTAACATCCTCTGCTTTAATACATTTTTCCTTCATAGATTTCTTTGCCTCTTGCATATCTTTAGGACTGAGATATAAAATACCCCTCTTCTTCGGAGTGGGTTTAGGCGGTGTTTCGGGAGGAGTCCAATCATCATAATTTTCAATATGTTATTCAATAATCCTTCAGCTTGCTCAATAGTCCGTTCCCTGAAAACACAACCAGCACAACTATCTAGGAAATCCCTAGAAGCATCAGTTAGTCCATTATAGAAGATATCAAGTATTTCATTTTTCTTAAGAGGATGATCAGGCAAAGCATTAAGCAATTGGAGAAGCCTCGCCCAAGCTTGTGGGAGACTCTCTTCTTCAATTTGCACAAAGTTAAATATTTCCTACAAGGCAGCTTGTTTCTTATGAGCAGGGAAATATTTGTCAGAGAAGTAATAAATCATATCCAGGGGACTACGCACACAACCAGAAGCGACATAATTGTACCAAGCTTTAGCATCACCCTTTAATGAGAACGGAAATAATCTGAGGATATAGTAATAGTGAATCTTCTCATCATGACCAAAAAGGGTGGCTATGTCATGCAACTTAGTAAGATCTGCCACAACAGTTTCAGTTTTATAACCATGGAAAGGATCAGATTCAACCAAAGTATTTAACTCTGGGTCGACAGAGAATTCATAATCCTTATCATCAATAAAGATAGGTGAAGTAGCGAATTTATGATCGCATTTCATTCTAGCATTCAAAGATCTTTCTTTATACTTGCATAATAATTTTTCTAGATCATCTCTATCCTTATAAGCAAGAATATCCCTAGTTACCTCTTCACTCATAGCATAACCTTCCGTTACCTTTGGCAATTCATATCTAGGAGCGCTAGTTCTAATAGGCGTATCAAGATTTTCAGTTTCAGGCTCATCATCAATTTCAACAATATCATGATGTCATACTCTAGCAATTTGTTCATCAAGAAATTCACCTAGTGGCACATCATGATCAAGCAAGGTACTAGCATCATCATGAGTAACATTCATAGCAGAAGTAGCATCATTAATAACTTACGACATGTCAGAATTAATAGCATGTGATGGTGTTGCAAGTTTACTTATAACAGAAGGTGAATCTAAAGCGGAGCTGGATGGCAGTTCCTTACCTCCCCTCGTCTTAGAGGAAAAAATCTTAGTGTTAGCATCCTTCAGATTCTTCATAGCGATAATATGATAATAATTCCAAGTGACTCAAAAAATATAGCTATGCTCCCCGACAACGGCGCCAGAAAAAGGTTTTGTTAACCCACAAGTATATGTGATCGCAACAATTTTTGATGGTAGAGTATTCAACCCAAACTTATAGATTCGACACAAAGGGAGTCACAGAATATTTGCAAGTACTAGCAGATGAGTTGTCAATTCAACCACACCTGGAGATTAATTATATGCAGAAAAGTGATCAGTAGCAAAGTAGTATGATAGTTTTGATAATAGTAGCAATAGCAATAGTAACGTTAACAGTGATAGCAATGGTTTTGTAGCAGTAACAATAGCAGTAGCAGCAGTAGTAACTTAGCAAGATTAATATGTAGGAAAATCATAGGCATTGGATCGGTGATTCGTTGGATGATATTCATATGAGACAGTCATAACCTAGGGCGATACGGCACTAGCTCCAGTTCATAAATATAATGTAGGCATGTATTCCGTAAATAGTCATACGTGCTTATGGAAGACCTTGCATGACATATTTTGTCCTGCCCTCCCGTGGCAGCGGAGTCCTATTGGAAACTAAGGGATATTAAGACCTCCTTTTAATAGAGAACCGGAACAAAGCATTAACAAACGATGAATACATGAACTCCTCAAACTGTGGTTATCACTGGGAGTGGTCCCAACTATTGTCACTCCCGGGTTGCCGATCATAACACGTAGTAGGTGACTATAACTTACAAGATCGGATCTAAAACATGAATATAATGGTGATAACATAAACTGTTCAGATTTGAAATCATGGCACCGAAGCCCAAAGTGACAAGCATTAAACATGGCAAAGTCACATCAACTTCAATCACAGAACATAATGGATAGTAGGGATCAGACTCTAACAAAACTAACTCAATTACATGATGAATCTCATCCAACTCCTCACCGACCAACGAGCCTACGAAGGAACTACTCACTCCCGGGGGGAGCATCATGAAATTGGCGATGGAGAATGATTGATGATGACGAAAATCGAAGATCCCCCTCTCTGAAGCCCCAAACGGACTCCAGATCTGGCCTCCCGATGAAGAACAGAAGACGGCGGCAGCTCCATCTTGTGAAACGTGATAATTTTTTTCCCCTGACTTTTTCTGAAAAATAGGATTTTATAGCATCGATTTCAAGATCTGCAGGGCCACTAGATGGGGACAACCCATCTGAGCGCGCCTGGAGGGGGTGACGCGCTCTGGTTGTTAACGTAGCGAGATGACACAGCATCCAATTCGTCTCTATCAGAAAATCCAGTCGCCGAATTCGTCAGTCCACTTGCAGCCTACTACTGAATTTAATAATAAAGAAAGAAAAAAAATACTTGCAGCCTACACTGCCGCACGAGCGCACGGCATGGTACGACGCTGCGTTCGTGGAGCAAATTGGTGCGGGCACTGCAGCCAGGATGCGCCCCACTTTGGAGACGCAATTATTGAGGAAGGAATTCATGGCGCCGAGGTGGAGCAGGACCGGTGGTGGGCCGCGCCTCCCCTCGAGTCCCGACGCACTAGGCCCACCCAGACGTGACGCCAATTAAACCGTCACGCAGCACTTGCTCAAACCCACAGCCTTCGCATACGGCGCCGCGCCCATAAATAAACGGAATTAATTAACGCACCTGAGGCAGGCCCGCCGCTCAGCCGCACAGCCGGCCGACGCGTCGGAACGTGCGTCGACGCCGTGGAAAAAGAAGGCGCCGCTGGAGAGGCGGCAGGGGAGGAAAAAAGAAGCCCACGACGGCGACCCGCCGAAAAAGAAAAGGAGGGCCGACGGGGACCGGCTGCGTCTTCTACGTGCCGCCTCTCCAAATCGGTCGTCGGGTGGTGCGTGGTCCCCTCGCAGGCGAACGGCGCCGCGCCAGGTGGAGGCGGGAGGCGTGGACGGGGATTGCCCGGCGACGCCGGCACGTATCCGTCTGTCTGCCTGTCTGCTTGCCTTTTCTTTTCTTGCTTTTGGGATGGTGGTGGTGTGCTGTGGTAGACGGCGGGCGGTGCGGTGCGGAGCGGAGCGCGCGGCGCGGAGTGGAGCCGCGTGATCGGGACAAAGTCGACGGGACGTCGCGCGCTGCCGGGTCCAAGTCGTGCGCCCCGCTCCCCACTTGGTCTCCCCACCCGCTGCTGCCGCGTAGTAAGCGGTAAGCGTGAACGCGGCCTGGCGTGCGTGCCGGTCTCGCCGTATTTTCGTTCGGGGTTTGACGTGGACGGCGGAGCAGTTGAGTCGAGGGTCTTCCAGGCACGCCGCTTTTTACTGAGCTGCGTAGGAGTGCAGTGCTGTGGGCATGTGAAGTTTGTATCCGTTTCATCATCATAGGTAAAAAGTTTGTATTCCCATAAAAAAAAACTTTTCAAAAAAAATCCCCTGAAACCTTCGCATACTACTGAATTTGTATCGGTTCATGGGTAAATACTTGACGTGACACCCTATTTAACCAGGAAAGAAACGGAAATCTCTTTTGGAGCTCGGCCTCCAACGAGGACTCCGAATTCAAAATTCAAATTTTATCAAAATTCATATTTTTACGTTTCAAAAAAAAATCTAAAAAAAACGCAGATATATATGAAGGCATAACACACATGTGCGTAAATTTTCAGGACAAAAAGCGTTGAAATAAAGACTGTGCAAAAGAAACAAATCTGGGGTTGTTTAACACATATATTATTCATCCTCTCAGACCATAAATTTATCTTTTTTGTACAAGTCGCAACTCAAGGTATGTCATCACGAATTTTTATACACATGTGTGCTACATCATTATGAACATGCATTTTTTCAGAATTTTTTTAACCATAAAAGTTTGAATTTGATTTTTTCAAAAGAAAAGGCCTTCATGGAGCTCGGCCTCCAAAACATCTCTCTCGGAAAGAAAGAGCGACTATGGAAGAGGATTTGGAGCACTCGAGTGCTCCACCCTCTTATATGATTATTAAATTTAGAAAAACATGAAAACTTTTAAAAATCCTGGAAGTTTGAGATATCAAACCTAGGTGGCCAACCTAAATCCTGTGTGAAGTTTTGTGAACAAAATACAGGAAGTGTATTGTCAATCATAAGACAAAAAATGATCTTATGTATAGAAAAAATATTGTTTGCATGAATTATTGTTCGGACTGTATTTTCTTCACACGGATATAGTTCCTGATATTTTTCATGAAACTTCACACGTGAGTAGATTGGGCACCCAGATTTGATATCCTGATATTCCTAATTTTTTTTTCTTCCTATTGTTTTTTATTTAATATTCATATAGGGGTGTGGAGCACCCAGGAGCTCTTGTGTATTTCCCAAGCAACTACTCCCTCCGTTCCAAAATAGATGACTCAACTTTGTACTAAAGTTAGTACAAAGTTGAGTCATCTATTTCGGAACGGAGGGAGTATATCTTAATTCGACGGTGGGGATCTGGTGCCTTGATCAACTTTGAAGCATGCATGGATTTATGACGATGCTTTGAATATGGAAGAAGAAGGTTGCATGCAATTCCTAAGAAGGGGCAATATGTATAAGCAGCATATGGCTGGCCAATTTGGAGTAACGTAGAGGGGCTAGCTTGATCAGTAAAGTATAGATGGACCCAAAAGGGAAGTGATCCTAGTCGGTCATGCAAATGTAGATACGAGATGTAGAGGTGCTATGTATTAAAAAATAATAAGACTCGGCTACCTATGAGCCTCCTCCATAGTGATTCGGTGTGCTCAGCCGTTTAACCACACCTACAAACGGGCCACATCTCCCCATGGTCCCGATGCTCGTGCCTGGTGATTTTTCAAATTGGCTACCAATGAGCCTCTAGAACAAATTGGCGCACTCAACCGACTGATAATACCTACGAATGGTCCAAATCTCCACATGATCCCAACAAGCACGCTTCGTGATTTTTCAACGTGTTACTCGCGTGACCCGTTCGGCCCACCGTAGCTGGGCAGCTGTTCCACCCATGGGCACTGCTTTCTCCCGCCTGCAAACTATCGGACCTAGTCTCCCACAATACGCCTGCCGTGTCGATGCTTATTGGATTGACTCAAATAGCTTATTCTCTACTACATTAGTTCATTTTTTTCCTTTTCCTTTTGCTTAAATTTTGGAAATAATACCAATACATATATCAAATTTTAATTTACTTACATTTTAAAAATGTCCACCGTGAATTTAATTTTTTTAATGCAGTCTAAATAATTTTAATGCAACTTTAAATTTTTTAAAAAAATAAAAAAATGTATGTGATACATTTTAAAATATATAAAATGTAAAAAATGTTTGTACAGTTCTTAAAAATATATTTTCTACCATTAAAAAAAGTATATGACAGTTTAAAAATATTGGCATGTACCAAGAATGTACAACGTGTGTTAAAAAATGTAGACATGTGTTGAACGGAAAGAAAAACAGATAAATAAAGAAAATAAAATTGAAGAAAATCAAAGGACACTGGTTAAGAAACGCAGAAAAGCTGAATATCCGAGAAAACCAACAAAATAAACTGTAAACAAAAAACAGGCAACTGGAAGAAAACCGAAAAAGAAACTGTACTAAGAAAAGAACACAAAATCAATCAACCAGGTCGGCCCACTAGGAAATTCTATGAAGCTATGCTATGCTACAGGTCGCAATAAGCGAGGCACTCCTATTTGGCGGGTAGGTCGCCAAATTGCGAGCTGGCGTGTATCCCCTACAGCATCAGCGTCAGAACTGATTTTTTCGTTTTTCTTTGTCTTCCCTTCCAGTATTTTTCTTTCCTTTTTTTCCATTTTTTTCTTTTACCTTCCTTTCTCTATTTTTTATTTCCTTTCTTGTTGTTATTTCTTGTTTTTTCAATATGCGAAAATCTTTTAAATTAGTGAATATTTTTTTAAATCGTGAATTGTTTCAAAACGTGAATATATTTGAAATTGATTGACATATTTTTTGAAATCATGAGCTTTGCTTTAACAATTCGTGAACACTATCTTAAATTGTGAACATTTTCTGAAAACCTGAACATTTTTCCAATGCAAGGCAATTTTTAAATTCTTGAACAGTCAATTAAACCGTGAACTTTTTTGAATTTCTGAACATTTTCTGAAATCTTGAACATTTGTTTGAAATAAATTTTTGAAATTTAGGACTTTTTGATACCATGAATTACTGAAAAAAAATGAAAAAAAGGAAAAACAGGGGCGTCCGGGCCCGCACATGGGCCGGCCAAGAATGGCGCGAAGGGGCGCGCGCGGAGGTCCCGTAAGCGAAGTAGAGACGAAGTCGAACCCACGATCTAATAATTAATAGCCGCATTACCATCCCTCAAATTGAAGCGTTGCCAGTAACTGGATATGTTAAATAGCAGCGCTTTAGTTAAAACACTATGTACACCACCAGATCTGGGTTTTTTAAAGATCAACAATTGTTGGAAATTTTGAACAATTTTTTTAGGAAAAAATGAATAGAAAATCATGAACAAATTTCAAAATTTGAAAAACTTTCGAAACATTAACAACTAATGAAAACATGATTATTTTTAAAAAACAGACGATGATATTTTTAAAAATATAAATTGAATATGTTTTTAATATACGCTGCACAATTTTTAAATACCCACTAAACATTTTTCTGATATATGCTGACATAATATTTAAATACATGTTGAATAGTTTTTGATATACCATGAACCATATCTAAATACACACTGAACATTTTTTTGATATATGTTGAACGATTTTAAAATACACAAGGACTAGTTTTAAAAATAAGTTGAACATTCTCTTAATATATGGTGAACGTTTCCATAAATATACTATGAACATTTTTATATATAAACATTTAGTGAACTTTGTATAATACATGATAGAAACAAGACAAAAACAGAATAGAAAAGAAAATAAATAGATATATAAATTTAAAAAGACAAAAAATAAAATAGAAAAAACAGCAGAGCGACGTGGTCCAGCACAAGTTGGGCGTCGGGAGGCAAGGCTTCAGCGAAGCCATAACGTTTTGATGGTGTTGAGCGTCAAATAGGATTTGCGTTCACTTGCCGTGACCCTGAAGGTGTCATCGCCTGCAAAGCCATTGTAAATAGGTCAGGCTTTTGTTGTTGAAATCATATCCATCTTTTCTTATGATTCAACCCATTTTACATTACTTAATAAGAGAGGGATGAGCTCGCTAGGAGGCTAAAAAACCTATTACAAGATGGGCCCTTAGCCAAATTTGCTAATTCTTGAGCAACAACGCTAGCCTCCCTAGGAAAGTGCACAAATGAGGTATAAGGGAAGCTGGACGTGCTATGATAGCAATCATCAAATATTGTAGCCGCTGGACCTGTAGATCGATCTCCTTCATTCAACGGATTATTTGTTCTAGGCAAAGACCATATCTCAACACTTTAGCTTTAGCACATAGCACATCGCAACAGAATTCAATTTTCTAGTTCCCTACATTTATGAATATGCTACTATCATCAAATAATTGCACTCCTCTTAATAAGGTCCTGATCAAACGAAGGGTCCACATTGAGCTTCACATGTCCATTTGGAGGTACCATTCATCCTCCTGATTTTCTCTTAGCTCTTGGATGCGTTGCAGAAGTGTAGTTTGACGTCAAGACTCAGACCGAGGCAGCAATTTGTTGGGCATTTTGAATTTCTTGCCATGGCGGAGCATCCTTCTCTCCCATTATAGATACCAACAAGTGATAGTTATTATTTCATGGGCGTAGTTATTATTTCATGCATGTTCCTTTGCCGTAGCACAAATGTCTCCTTTTCTAGCAACTCCAGCTCAGCACACATTCTCCCGCTATATCAATTAGATATGCATTACTAATAATTTTATCCAACCCAAGTTTCTTCCGTCAAATAGGACAGGCTTAGTTCGTTACGTGAGAACACGTTTGCCACACATGCGCACAGTTTTGTTTTTGTATCGATTTTTCTTGCAGGTTTTTTCTTTCCTCTCCAGTTTTTTTCGCCTGGTTTTTCCTGCCATTTTTTTATTTTTTCATTCTCTTTTTCTAAAAGAATTCATTACATATTTAAAAAATTTGTAGGAATGTAAAAAATCATGTTAAACATGTATGGAGAAATATTTCTGATGTATGAAAAAATATACAACGTGTATGAAAGACTAAACATCAAAAACATATATTTGAAAAAAAATGTATTTAGAAAACTGTTAAACATGTATAAAATGTTCCTAATCTATACAAAAAACATACAATGTGTATGCAAAATAGAAATTAAAACATATGTTAGAAAAAAATTGTTAATTATAAAAAATGTCCTGATGCATATGAAAAAAGTAGACATCAAAAGATATACTTTGTGAAAATGTTAATCATTGATTGAAAAAATGTTAAATGTGTATGAAAGTTTTTCTTCTTGTAAACAGAAATACTATGTGTATGAAAAAGGTAGATATCAAAAATGAAATAACAAAAAATAGCCATGTCTTTGAAAATTTAAACGAGTAAAAAATGTTTTTGATGTATAATAAAATGTATAGTGTGTATGAAAAAAAGAAGACAGGTGTTAGAAAAAGAAAGAAACAAAACTTGTGAAAATAAGGCAACAAACAAAGAAAACCAAAAAAGAATTAAAAAAGAAAACAAAAAACCGAATAAAAACCAAAGGATAAGGTGAACAAATGAAAAACAAAATGGAAAACACAAATAGCACCGATGTAAAAAAAGATGTAGAAGGACAGGAAAACTAAAGAAAACCGATGTAATAAAATGTATTGCCCTAACTTGAAAGCAACTGTTGGGCCAGCTCACTTAAAAAGCCTCTTGAGTCGGAAGTAGGAATCAGTACAGACTACGCACAACTCGTGATTGTTAGAATAAGTCCGAGGCATATCGTCGATCATCTGAGGACCAAGCAATCACACGAGCACGACACCGAGATTTATTAACGAGGTTCATCGATATGGCTACATCCCCAGGGCCTGACTACGGGCGCTCCTCCCCGTGACACTGTCACAATACCGCACCAGGTCGCCCTGGACACCGGCACAAGCCGCCGGCTTCCCCTGCGTTCCAGTGCTATTGTGTTGGCATAGGTTACATCGTGTGTCTACCCCCGCTATATATGAGAGGCCTAGGATACAGGTGTCCTACTAGGACACGACTCCACATCTTATGTTAACACAATACAACTACAAGTCCAACTGTAACCCACCTTGTACACAATATTCGACACAACTCCAACAAACTCCACCTTGGCGAATATTCTCCACCATCCTGAATTTGTCATGCGTCAAACTTCCATGTACATTGGACTTGAGCTTATCCCATGAGTACCGCTGCTACTCCAAAGACTCCATATGACTCCACCTGCAACTTGTAGTCCCTTCTTTTCGTGACCAAAGTCAACACTCGAGCAAAATTAAGTTCCTTGTTACTCTAGTTTGCGCTCCCAACTTCCAGAGTTTCAGTCCAACGCCAGCACACATTGATCACTGACCTGCGTGAAAGTGAACAACTCACATATTGGGTGTCACACATAAGAGTTACCTGAACTCAATACCACCGCTCCTTTCTCGACCGCCTGTCTGAAACTTGAAGGAATTTCACCATTGCTTATAGTCACCCTGAGTCAAATTCATAGTTGTCTCACCATATGTATGACCACCAGAGCCCTGGCCTGTCTCCATGTCCCGTGCATACCGCACGCCTCGCCGCTATTACCGCATCGAGCCTCCGCTGTCCTAGTCGAGTCTCAAGGGTCGCCAACCCACACCACTCAACCCCCACTGCAGAGTACCATCGATCATCACCGACCGATGACGAGTTTCATGCTTCCATCAGACCATTGGGCTCCAGTCCGAACTGCATGTCACTCGCTTTTTCCCAGCTGAAATAGACTTCGATTCTCTGGATCCTTACACCGTAGCCCCTCAATCCAGCTCCACCTTCAACATGACTCCATGGTAGATGATCAGTCCACCCTTGCGCCCCGTCGACTCCAAGCTCTTATGTGCACCGTCTTGAATCAACCACGCACCGTAGTCTTGTCGAAGTCACACAAGCCCTCGGGGCCTGCGCCACATGTTTCCACGCCCAGAAGTCGGTCACCATCGGCATCACGCTCCTATGTCGTCGTCGCCGATCCCACCACCGTCTTCTGTACCAACCGACCTGCGTCGATCCGTCAAACTGTCCAAGTCTGACCTCAGCCGAACTTCCCCGACTGCACGACACGTTCCAGACTCCTCAAGCCGTCACTGTGACCATCACCATCCGTACACATATGTGTACCAACAAATAAAACCAGGCAAAGTCCACATAGCCTTCCCATGTCAACATACATGAAACCCGATTCATCACACGTCTGTAGCTGGGCTTTACTTTTCTTTTCTTTTTTCCATGATAGCATCACGATCTGACTAAGTCCTTGTGCCGTATTTTTTCCCCAAACAAATCACTTGTCCTTGCTTTTGCAGCTCTGCAGCTTCCTGCACGCGCTCGTCCATGCTTCCACGCACAACATGCCGCACATGTTGGCCTCACCGGGCTTCGGCCCGGCCGCCCGTGCCATGGCCTCGTCCGTTGCTCACCTTGCAGCCTGCATAGCTGCACCTGCCCCCAACTTGGGCCGCCTGAACCACACACCTATAGGCCCCTCCTGGGCCTTAGCGCGCCTTGCACAAGCCAGCCCTGCCTGGGTTCTCTTGGCAACCTTGCCGATGGCACACGTTGCCGCGGGATTCCTGCCGCTGCACGACTGATCTGTCATTGACGTCCGCGTGTGCCACGCGCCAACCAATTCGATCTCGCCAAGTCCTGCGGAACATGCCACCGCCGCTTTAGATTGATGTGCAGCACGCCAACACGCGTTGTCTATCGCCAGCTTCTCGACGAGATGTTTGTCTACGCGCCTGTTGTTGGAAATATGCCCTAGAGGCAATAATAAAAGCATTATTATTATATTTCCTTGTTCATGATAATTGTCTTTATTCATGCTATAATTGTGTTATCCGGAAATCGTAATACATGTGTGAATAACAGACACCAACATGTCCCTAGTGAGCCTCTAGTTGACTAGCTCGTTGATCAACAGATAGTCATGGTTTCCTGACTATGGACACTGGATGTCATTGATAACGAGATCACATCATTAGGAGAATGATGTGATGGACAAGACCCAATCCTAAACATAGCACAAGATCGTATAGTTTGTTTGCTAGAGTTTTGCAATGTCAAAGTATCTTTTCCTTAGACCATGAGATCGTGTAACTCCCGGATGCCGTAGGAGTGCTTTGGGTATGCCAAACGTCACAACGTAACTGGGTGACTATAAAGGTAGACTACGGGCATCTCCGAAAGTGTCTGTTGGGTGACATGGATCAAGACTGGGATTTGTCACTCCGTATGACGGAGAGGTATCACTGGGCCCACTCGGTAATGCATCATCATAATGAGCTCAGAGTGACCAAGTGTCTGGTCACGGGATCATGCATTACGGTACGAGTAAAGTGACTTGCCGGTAACGAGATTGAACGAGGTATTGGGATACCGACGATCGAATCTCGGGCAAGTAACATATCGATAGACAAAGGGAATAGCGTACGGGGTTGATAGAATCCTCGGCATCGTGGTTCATCCGATGAGATCATCGTGGAGCATGTGGGAACCAACATGGGTATCCAGATCCCGCTGTTGGTTATTGACCGGAGAGTCGTCTCGGTCATGTCTGCTTGTCTCCCGAACCCGTAGGGTCTACACACTTAAGGTTCAGTTACGCTAGGGTTGTAGGGATATGTATATGCAGTAACCCGAATGTTGTTCGGAGTCCCAGATGAGATCCCGGACGTCACGAGGAGTTCCGGAATGGTCCAGAGGTAAAGATTTATATATGGGAAGTCCTGTTTCGGGCATCGGGACAAGTTTCGGGGTTATCGGTATTGTACCGGGACCACAGGAAGGGTCCCGGGGGTCCACTGGGTGGGTCCACCTGTCCCGGGGGGGCCACATGGGCTGTAGGGGGTGCGCCTTGGCCTAATGGGCCAAGGGCACCAGCCCCACATAGGCCCATGCGCCTAGGGTTTGAAGGGGAAGAGTCCTAGGAGGGGAAGGCACCTCCTAGGTGCCTTGGGGGGGGGGGGAGGGAAACCCCCCTTGGCCGCCGCACCCCCTAGGAGATTGGATCTCCTAGGGCCGGCCACCCCCCTTTGGCCCTCCTATATATAGTGGGGGAGAGGAGGGACTTCATACCTGAACGCCTTGGCCTTTGGTTGCCTCCTTCTCCCTCTCCAACACCTCCTCCACCTCCATAGTGCTTAGCGAAGCTCTGCCGGAGTACTGCAGCTCCATCAACACCACGCCGTCGTGCTGCTGCTGGTGCCATCTCCCTCAACCTCTCCTCCCTCCCTTGCTGGATCAAGAAGGAGGAGACGTGGCTGTTCCGTACGTGTGTTGAACGCGGAGGTGCCGTCCATTCGGCGCTGGTCATCGGTGATTTGGATCACGTCGAGTACGACTACATCATCACCGTTCTTTTGAACGCTTCCGCTCGCGATCTACAAAGGTATGTAGATGCATCTAATCACTCGTTGCTAGATGAACTCCTAGATGATCTTGGTGAAACGAGTAGGAAAATTTTTGTTTTCTGCAACGTTCCCCAACACCTGTCGCCGCTTGCACGCCCTTTGCTGCACGCACCACTGCTTTCCGATTGCTTATTAACAGAACTCCTGCCGTCCATCGATCTTTTCCGGTCGCAGGTTTCGACCAGACCAATTCGACGAATTCCGCTCCAATCTCTAGATCAACAACCATGGCCTCAAATCGATCATCTAAGGACCAAGCAATCACATGATACCACTTGTTAGAATAAGTCCGAGGCATACCGTCGATCATCTAAGGACCATGCAATCACATGAGCACGACACCGAGATTTGTTAACGAGGTTCACCGATATGGCTACATCCCCGGAGCCTGACTACGGGCGCTCCTTCCCGTGACACCGTCACAATACCGCACCCGGTCGCCCTGGACACCGGCACAAGCCGCCGGCTTCCCCTGCGTTCCGGTGCTATTATGTTGGCATAGGTTACATCGTGTGTCTACCCCCGCTATATATGAGAGGCCTAGGATACAAGTGTCCTACTAGGACACGACTCCACATCCTATGTAAACACAATACAACTACAAGTCCAACTGTAACCCACCTTGTACACAATATTCGACACAACTCCAACAGTGATTATAGCAACGCCCAGGGATCAATCGTAGTACCGGCAGGGAGAAGTTCGACGCTCCTAGCCACTCCACCCGATTCGCGTTCGATGTTAGTAGTAGGGGGAGTTCTTCTTGAGGCAATTCGAGCAAGTTTTCTCAGGGTTTTTTTCTTCTCTTTTTAAAAAAAATCATTTTCTGCATTCATTTTTCCGTTTTATTTTATTTTTCCTTTGTTTTGTCTTTTGGTTTTATTATTTTTGTTTTCATTCTACATTTTTGTATATGTCAACATTTTTAGAATGAAAACAAAGAAATAACTTAGTGTGACGAGGATTTTCACAAATGCTTCATTAACATTTTTATATACATGATGAATTTTTTATCATTTTTTAATACATGATCAACAATATTTTTTGTACACATTCAACATTTTTTGAATGCTTAATTAACATTTTTCTAATACTTGTTCATTTTTTAAAATACTTATTCAACATTTTTCAATTGTTTTTTGTAGAGTGCAATATATATATATATATATATAATATTTAAAGTATAAACGAAAGTACAAAAATAAAGCACAAAATGAAAACAGAAAACGTAAAAACAAACAGAAAAAGAGGCTGTGGCCTCCCCCGCGCGTGGGCCGGGCCATCTCACTCGCCCCTTCAACTAGTCGGGAGCTGGATACGCTAAAGGGTATGGGGGCGCACGGGCCTCATCAAACCCTAAACTAACTCGTCCCATCCATACACGCTTGAACGTTTCTAGTTTGTCTAAAATAAACCTTTTTGTCGGGATGTCTAAATTTTTTTTTGAGGGTTAAAAAAAATATATTTCTGTCCGGTTTTGTGAAGCCGAAGCTTTTGATTTTTTTTTAATTTCTCATTTTTTCTTCTTATTTTATCATTTGTAATTTTAGACAAACTTTTCAAATGCGAACAATATCTAATTTCATGAATATTTTTTAAATCATCATTTTTCAAATTTGTGGTTTTTGATTCATGAAAATTTTAGAATTCATGACCATTTTCCAAGTTCATAAACCGTTTTCAAATCTGTGAGCATTTTTTTGAATTCATGAGCTTTTTTCAAATTCATGAACTATTTTTTGGATTCATGATTTTCCAAATTTGTGTACTTTTTTGAATTGATGATTTAAAAAAAACATGGATTTTCTTTATATTATGAACATTCATATAAAGTATGAAATTATTGATTGATATAAAGCCAGGAAGTCGGTTTTTCTCCTAAAACAACTAGTAATGGTTTTTCTTGAACCAATAACTATTGTTTTTACCCTTTTTTTAGAGAGAAATCTTTGTTTTTGGCTGAATGAGGAGTGGGTGAATCGATCGGGCAAGCGAGCAGGACAGAGTTCTAATGGCTTGGCCTAATTGGGACACGATGATCGCTAGAGCTATAGTCAGCGCCTATATCGCCAGTTAGGTGTACTCGTATAGCTCATGCGAGCGATGTATAATTGTTAGAATTATGTCCTAGAGGCAATAATAAATGTTATTATTTATTTCCAAGTTTGTAATAAATGTTCATATTATGTGCTATAGATGCAATAGTTCTCGAGTCTGTATATCCAAGAGGCCCAGAGAAAAATTTATATGGATGTTTGGAATTATAAATGACAAAAGAGATTCCCAATCTCGCCTCTAAGACTAGCTCTAATGTTGCATGATGGTTTTGTTTTCTCGATCATGGGCATAAGCTAGTATGGTGAGGATGCCGAAGAACACTTGTGTTAAACACACCCAGTTGATTGTTAAACCATGACATCCTTCTATCACCAGTTAATAGTTTATTACACATGACTTTAACGTTTTACATAATTCCTTATACCATGAGAATATCAAGTTCCTTTATACTGGATGATGCACTTTGAGGTTCATCAAACATCAACCATAATAGGCAGATCATCGTGGCAACTTACAGGTGCATCAAAAGACCATGACAAGAAACTTGATAGCATAGCTCGAGAGTGGGATTTACTGCTTCAACGATGGAGAGATATTCTTAGGGCCCTCTCGGTATGACGATATCCATTATCGTCTAGTCATACATAACAATCGCGGGGATGTTGGAACATGAAAACCGAGAAAAGAGAACATAACTGGTAATGAGGAAACTAGCATAGTGATCAAGTTGTTGTCCACAGGGATGCTGAGAAATCTCACCTCGGGTTTGTAAAGTACCACAAAGCAAAAATTAATATCACACGGTAACTATAGGTTCACTCGATAATCATTCATGTGCATATAGGGGTCAATATGGATGTTCTCAGTTCCGCTATTGATCATTGAATGGAAGGAGTTTCGGTCATGTCTACATTCCATCGAACCTGCGGGATCACATGCTTAAGGTTCATCGATCAGTTGAGTATTAGTTGGGTTAAGAGCATGAGAGAAAATCACTAGAAAAGTTTCAAAAATAATGAAATTGTTTTAGAGAAAGAACAGGAACTGTTTAGAGGAATCAGAAAAGTTTCAGATAATCCGAGATAAAATAGGGAAGCCAAAATAGCTCCAGAGAACCCTAGAATGCATTCAGAAGTAATGGGGAGGTTTAGGAATTTTTCGGAACCTCCTGGAATTTTCCAGAGGGCGTCGGGGGTTGCCACTTTTCTAGTCCCAAGTGGGGCAATCCACCTTGGGCCTTTAATCCCAATAGTGGGTTCGCCCCCTTTGCTTGGGGGCAATCCCCCTTTGGTACAACTAGGGTTGGAGGGGGGCAACTAGACCTAGATGGGGCGCACCCCTAGGGGGCTGCCCCGTCTCCCAAGGTGCCACCCCTCCCACTATTAATAGTGGAGGGGACAACCCCTCCTTTTGCACGATTCGAGGCATAGGGATGCCATCTCTCTCGTTTCTCCACCAAAATGTTTTGTCTCATTGTAAGGCTGCTCCACCTCTAGTTCTCTGACGACACCAAGTTCTGGACGGCGAAGCGCTGTCGGATCACTGACTTCCCATGCGTGCAATCCGGCTGAGAGATTCTGCTTTTGATCTTTGTTTGACGGAGAAAATTCTTGCGGTTGGGAAGTTGTAAATCCTTGTTCCAGGAATTTGCACCAACGATCTATACCAACTCTTCTTCCGCCACAATCCAAGTTGGTAAAGATCCAACCTAATCTCAAATGCATCTTCATAGTGTCCCTGGGTTCGATTCGTAGGAGGATATTTTTATTTTCTAATGCGTTTCTCAACGATTAGAACATATGAGATGTGTGAGTATTGCATAAAGCATTTTGTAGTAGATGAGGTCTATTGCTTCATGAAAAAATTAGTAGATGAGATGGTATTGCTTAATAAAATCGTGCAAGTAGTAGAGAAGATCTAGTGATAGTAGATGTAATCTATTACTTATTGTTCTTGTTGCTCCACTTGAATGTGTGTTTTTTCCGATCTTGATGACAAAGTGGAATTCTTTTACAAAATTCTGGTTATATCCACAGTCCTTCTATGCCACACTTAGTATGCTGGTTGACAGATCAAAGATATTCTACCTCAGTTCTTTGGCTTTCATCTTAGTTGAGACAAACAATTTTTTGCAACTAAAAGCCTTGCAGATGTGATCTACATCGGGGTCATGTGTTGAACGAAGTTTAGTATGGGGTTCGAGATTTTTTCAATTAAGTCTCGTCTTTCATACACCCCGCATGTTAATCTACGAGCAAGAATAATCATATTTGATGGTGAGCGTAAGTAGCAACGGTTTGTTATGAAACCCCAGCAACCACATAAACTGAAATTTTTGCATAAACCGATTACACACATCTATCTTGGTTTTGCAGGATATGTACGTAATGTGGTATAGTCTTCGTCATATTAATGAGATTATGGGTGAGATGTCTATATGTTGTGATTATTAACATAGCCTATGTGTCATGGTACGACATGATGGTCGGAGCAATATGATTGTCACTTTAATAATCTGCATGCCAACTTCCATGTATTGCAGTTTTTATTAGTTATAGAGATAGCAGTAATATTGCATACATATGGTGGTTACAAGTTTATTGAGGATGGACCCCGACGCAAGAGCCGTACATGAAGACGAAGGAGAAAAAGCTTAAAGAACGGGCTATGGCAGAAAAGTTCTGCGAGGGCAGCTTTTTCTGCTGGCACGACAACAATTTTTGAAACTGCTGCTATGACAAGTAGTTTTTGGCAGAAATCTGTTTTTGCTCGGATGGAAGCTATGGGTGAGGTATGACATGTACTCTCTCTGTTCCTAAATATTCGTCTTTCTAGAGATTTTAGCAAGTGACTACATATGAAGCAAAATGAGTGAATCTACACTCTAAAATATGCCTATATACATCCGTATATGATAGTTCATTTGAAATCTCTAAAAAGATAAATATTTAGGAACGGCGGGAGTAGGAGCTAAGAGAACAGCCAGGTTAAATTTTTTGATGACCACATGCACACAATCACTTAGGATCAGATTGAACATAGGGCCAAAATGTTACCTTGAGAGGCTTTTGAGCATGCAACTATACGATGAGTTCATGCCATGAGGTGCATCTGGTTTATATGATGACATGATGATCAGCAAATTTGATGTGCATTTGACATGATGATCAACAAATTTATTACAGCCCAAAACAGTAGGTTAGCAAGATGGGTCATTACATCTAGTAGTAAGCGGTCCTCTCAAAGTGATAGGCGAAACTCAGTACCCGTCTCATAGTAGTAAGCCACAAGATGGTTTTGGTCTGCCATTTTCTAAAGTAAGCACCCGTAAACATGCTCAGTTTGAGAGGAACAACAAAGTCATCCAACAACAAAAAAAATGCATAAACACCTTTTCTGTTATTAAACATTCTTCAAATAAACCTAATATAGTTTAGCAACAAATTAAAAATAAGTGTGCTAGCAGAAAAATCACATAGCATATATAAATAAAAAACACGTGCCAACACCAATATAATCAGGACATCTGAGTTGATTGAAAGTCTGGCGCAACAATATTGTCTGCCATGGTGGTGGAGTTCATTGATACTCTCTCAGTTCTAAAATAGAGCGCGTCCACGCTTTTCGAGGTTCAACTTTGATCATAAATGTAACCAACAAGACCGACTGCGATGGGAGTGAAAATTATAACAGTGAATTCGTACTCAAAAAAAGTTTTCAATTATATAATTTTTGCTCTCACTGCAGTCGGTCTCGTTAGTTAAATTTGTGGTCAAAGTTGAAGCGCGAAAACCGAAGACGCGCTATATTTTGGAATGGAGAGAGTACGTAGCAGTGCATTGCCAAGCAATTTTTTAACATTCCAAGGTACCGCTTACTACTAGCTAGAGCTTGAATTTGAACTGTATTCGTGGTGAGGCGAGGCGAGTGAGTAAGCATGGACGTTGCTGCTCTATCGTCTCACACTACAAGCTCATGTTAGCGTTTCTTCTCTTTTCACTAGTCATATGGAATTAAATTTATTACTTGGACGAGCCTCGTAAAATATACAACAAAACCAACATGAACATCAAAGGACAACATAGGGAGCCCTCACACGGTACTTGCCGCTCGCTTCGGTCCACACCAAGGCCCCATGGGCGGGCTCGTCGTCGGTGGTAGGCGCAGTGAGCTTGATTTCTACCTGGAATGAGGCCGCCTGCCCTGCACCCCCGAACTCTAGCATCATCGGTGTCACGGCCACATCGATGTTGCTGGGCGAAACCCACGAGGCGTGGTACGTTGCCGGACCCTCTCCGACGCTGGTCACAGTCCTGTCGAAGTGCATCTCCCCAGTAGTAGCATTGGCCCCGAAGACCGCCACGAACGACGGATAGTTCACGTCGTTGGACGAAGAGGAGCAGTTGTACGCCGTCGAAGACCTCATGATCGCTGCAATCTGGGTGTCGGTGTAGTTTGCGGCGCAGAGCAGTGCCACGAAGTCCTTGGGCCCGGCGTCGTACACCAGCCCGGGTCCATGGCTGAGTTGGGGCTGACTTGCCCAGAGCCCATGGCCAGCGGGCTCACCGCGGTAGCGTTGGCGCCGGCGTCCGTGATCGGGCGGTATGTGTTGTCCTTGGTGGTCGCGGTGGTCATAATCGCCGATTTGACCATGGCCGGGCTCCAGTCCGCCAGTCCGGGTGCACCGCGTGTAGCAACGCCGCCATGCCGCTGGCGGGCGGGCACGCCATCGACGTCCCGGCCGCGGGACGTGGAGTTTTAAAGCTCAGGTTTGTGGACATCCCTTATTCTTATCCTTCAACATTGCTTTGAGATCTGTGCTAGACAACTAATTTTGTATATTAATTTTTTTTTGTTTCTTCAAAATAAAACAACGTGTGAACTTCAAACTTTGCAAGACACTAGAACGTTCCAATTAGAATGTGAGAAGAAACTTTCAGATTTTTTTGTCAAACATAAATATACGAAATTAGATTTTTTTGTATTAAAAAATCTACTTTTTAGTATTTATATTGCACGAAAAATTTCGAAAGTTTTTCCCACATTCTAGTAAGAATGTTTTGTCGAGCTGCCAAGTTTGAAGTTCATATGTTGTTCTATATGAGAGAAACAAAAAAAAACAAATGTACTCACACGAATCACGATGCAAAAATGAGTGGCTAGATAAGGGGGTGTCCCAAAGCCTGTGCTCTACAAAATGTTTACCCCCGGACGCGATCAGGAAGTCGTTGGCCAGCGCGGTTTGGCCTATCAGTCACTGTGGATCCACAGGTGCCCACGACGTGAGTATGTTCTCCCCAGGAGCCAGTATGTCCGGCTTGAGCACGCCGGTATAACTAGGCGACGACCCCCGAGAGGAGTACACGGCAACCACTGGCGCTGGCCGCGTGTCGAGAATCATCTGTTGGAACTGCACTGTCGCCGTTGGGAGCATGGTGGAGTTGATGTAGCTCAGCAGAGCCGGTGCATCTTTCGGGCGGATGAAAATGGCTGGGAGCGGCATGGTCTCCTCAAAGGACACGGCGTCCGTGATGAAGATGGCAGCGGCGACACCGGCGTCGTTCGCCGTGTACAGCTGATCGATGACACACCTAGTGTCACAACACACTACTATGCTCGTCGTTAGGTTTGCCATTGTCGACGATGAGTTGCGCGCTGAGATGGTCTCGTCGTACACCAACTTCATGTCCACCACCCAAGCGTTGGCGGGGTACGCCGTGAAGCCCGTTATGGTGCCTTGCGTCGTGCTGCCGTATGACACGGTGCCGGAGAACATTGTCCGGTCTACCGATCCAGCCGCGACGGTGAGTAGCCATGGGATGTCGTTGTGCATCAGGCCAGGGCTTGGGCCGGCGTTTCCTGCTGAAGCCTACACGAGGATACCGCTTTCCATGGTGGCTAAAGCGGCTATCGCAACCGGGTCCTCATACAGCGGCACAAAGTCAAAGCCCATGGAGATGGAGATGACGTCGACGCCCGTCCGCGATCGCCGCGTCCATGCCAGCCAGCACGTTAGATGTGTACGGGCCCTTGTCCCAGATGACCTTGTACATGGCAACATGAGCACTGTTGGAATTTTGCTAGTAGGCCTTTGGCCCAAAGCCCAACTAAAATTTTAAAATTCTCTTAGCCGATTCATGCACACATGTGAGTGGAGTGAGTGAGGCTAAAGTTTAGTCCCACCATGAAAGTTGAGAGGGAGTTGCACCTCTTTATAAGGTAAGCTCTTCTACCACTTGTATGAGCATGAGAAGAGGAGACCTACACGCGTGCTCCTCCTCCTCGGTCGCCTCGCCACGCCACGCCTCGTCACGACGCGTCGCGGGTTGCGGGATTGAGCCGAGACGAGGACAGAGCTATGCACATTGTCTATATTTTTGCTGCTCGAGAAAATTAATGAGTCATTAATTAATAATTAATGGACGCGTTAATTACTGAACCGTTTCCAATTCTTTTGGATCGCGACTCGGACATGGGGTTTACTTCCACGACCTATCCGGCCCCACTATATAGTCAGGCAGACACCTACCCTAGCCACCCCCAGTTCGTATGGTTTCGCACCACCGTTCCAGATCATTACGCCGCCACACAAGTCTTCTCCACCCTCCTTCCAGCGTGCACCGCGAGAAGGGACATCAGGCCTCCGGAACCCCGCCACTCGTGATCCTGTACGGGAGAGGGGCGATCGGTTTTTGGGGAGCGCACTCGCGCGACTGCTGGCAGCGACGACTTCGCCAACAATGATTTCTTCCCCGACCCCGGCAACCTCATCCTCAACAACATGGCCGAAAACATCAATGCCGGCGGTGCTGCTGTCGCTGCACCGTATGTGATTCTATCCTTCTTGTTCGAGATCATGGTAGAATTCATGTTTCTAGTATGTGCCCTAGATGTGATCTGTTCATCTACTTTGCTAGTTCTCATGATTAGTTTAATCTCTGCTAGTGTTGTCATGATTTATCTTCTGTTTATTCGGATTAAAATTCGTAGTAATTTGCTCGTATATTCAACAATCCAAAAACCTAATCATAGGCAATTTACTCCGAGTGGTTTTGCTGCGCATTTGAAGGCGCTTGCCTTTAAGGGGATGCAATATAAGAGGTGGCGCATGAGAGTAGTCTACTAGTTTCAGACCATGTGTTGCTATGACGCCACTAAGGACAGGCCTGAGGGTGATCTTAATCCAGCACAGTTGGAAGCTTTTGAGAAGATAGATACCCTCTTTAAAGGCGCCCTTCTGAGTGTTCTTGAGGATTCCATTGTGGATTCGTATATGTCGACAACGGCAAGGACATGTGGGCTGCGCTCAAGGCCAAGTTTGGGGCCTCGGACGCAGGCAACGAGTTGTACATCATGGAGCAATTCTATGACTACAAGATGACTCATGAGCGCTCCGTTGTCCAGCAAGCTCATGAGATACAATCACTCGCAAAGGAACTCGAGTACTTCAAGTGTGTGTTGTCGAACAAATTTTTTGCCGGAGGCATCATTGCCAAGCTTCCACCTTCGTGGAACAATTTTGCTACTTCCCTGACACACAAGAGACAGGAGTTTTCCGTTGCGGATCTCATTGGTACTCTTGATGTTGAAGAGAAGGCGAGAACAAAAGACACACATGCTCGAGTTGCCGAGGGAGGTTCTAGTGCCCACATGGTATAAAAGAAGAACTTCTAGCCCAACAAGTTCAAAAATAACAAGAACAAAACTCAGGGCAAAGGCAAGTTTGATGCAAAGAACAAGCCGTCACATTCTACGAACTTCAAGAAGAATTCTCACAAGAAGGGGAAGGGACTTTGCCATGTCTGCGGTGATCCTAATCACTGGGCTCCGAAGTGTCCTAACCGCTTTGAGGAGCGCGAACATGATAAGAGGGGCAAGTCCGCTAATGTTGTCATCGGTTAAAAGATCGAGGATGTCGCCTAGAGGGGGGGGGGTAAATAGGCGCTTTAAAATAATTATGGTTTATGCTTGAACAAATGCGGAATAAACCTAGGGGTTAATTTTTCAAGCACAAAACCTAAAACAACTAGGCTCACCTATGTGCACCAACAACTTATGCTAAGCAACATAAGCAACTATGTGATAGCAAGATATATGACAAAGAACAATATGGCTATCACAAAGTAAAGTGCATAAGTAAAGGGCTTGGGTAAGAGATAACCGAGGCACACAGAGACGACGATGTATCCCGAAGTTCACACCCTTGCGGATGCTAATCTCCGTTTGGATCAGTGTGGAGGCACAATGCTCCCCAAGAAGCCACTAGGGCCACCGTAATCTCCTCACGCCCTTGCACAATGCAAGATGCCGTGATTCCACTAAGGGACCCTTGAGGGCGGTCACCGAACCCGTACAAATGGCGACCCTTGGGGGCGGTCACCGAATACGTACACTTTGGCAACCCTTGGGGGCGGTCACCGGTACCCGTCAAATTGCTCGGGGCGATCTCCATAACCTAATTGTAGACCCCGACACTTGCCCGGAGCTTTACACCACAATGATTGAGCTCCGAACAACACCAACCGTCTAGGGCGCCAAGGCACACAAGAGGAAGAAGCTCTAGGGTGTCCAAAACACCCAAGAGTAACAAGCTCAAGGGTACCAAGCACCCAAGAGTAATAAGCTTCTCAACTTGTAACTTCCACATATCACGTGGAGAACTCAAACCGATGCACCAAATGCAATGGCAAGGGCACACGGAGTGCCCAAGTCCTTCTCTCTCAAATCCCACCGAAGCAACTAATGCTAGGGAGGAAGATGAGAGGAAGAACAAGAAGGAGAACACCAAGAACTTCAAGATCTAGATCCAAGGGGTTCCCCTCACATAGAGAAGAAAATGATTGGTGGAAATGTGGATCTAGATCTCCTCTGTCTTTTCCCTCAATAACTAGCAAGAATCCACGGAGGGATTAAGAGTTAGCAAGCTCGAAGAAGGTCAACAATGGGGGAAGAACACGAGCTCAAAGGATTAGGTTCATTCGGGAAGAAGACCCCCTTTTATAGGTGGGAAAAAATCCAACTGTTATGCTCACAGAGCGGTACTACCCCTAGGGCGGTAGTACCCCTTTGAAACACAACAGCGAGGAGGCAAAAGGCCAGAAGAACCGTCGGAGCGGTAGTACCGCTTGACCTCATGGTACTACCGCTAGGGGTAGCGGTACTACTGCTTGCGAGCGGTACTAAAAAATTACATCCGGGCCTACCACCACAGGACTTGGGACGAGTTTTTGGTCCGGAGCGGTACTACCGCTGTAGGAGCCGCGGTAGTACCGCTCTGGAGCGGTAGTAAAAAATTATATCCGCTCCAATTCGGGGTAGTACCGCTGCAGCCTTTTCAGAACACCAAAACGGCCACAACTTTTGCAAACGGACTCCGAATTCGTTGAAACCAAGTTTGTTGGAAAGCTAGTGACAAGGGCTAACACAATCTTTAAAGAAATATCAATAAGAAGCAAATTAGAAAAGGCCCATAAGAAAATGGTGAGAACCCTTCCTCGGATAAGACCGGTAAAACCTCCAACACCGAAAACATCATAGAAGACGCATGCGAACTCTGTTTTTGATGAACTCAAGCTTGTCATCAAGATGACTATAAGCTCTAAGACTCACAAATAGATCCAAACAAGAACCAAGAAACATGATGCAAGGATGCAATGGTTTGATCTCTCTACTAAAGATACAATCAAGCTACCAACTTGAGAGCCCCCTTGATAGTACGGCAAACGATCCTATAACCCGGTCTCCCAACTACCACCATGAGACCGGTAAAATAGAAAACCTATCAAGGGAAAACCTTTGCCTTGCACATGGTCCACTTGAGCTAGATGATGACGATCTCGACTCCCTCAAGTTGGACCACCTTTCTTGATTGCGTTGGCTCGATGAAGACTAGATGATTGCTCCCCCATAGTGCACTATGGGTGAGCCACTCTTCGGCTCATCTTCACAAGTCCATCGTCACCACAATGGGCGGCAAGCTTCAAGCACTTGATCTCTTCGTGATGCATCACTCGAACTTGCACACCGCATCCTAACCCCACAAAGAACTCTCACAAAGACCATGGGTTAGTACACAGAGCGTAATTGACAATGCTTACCATACCATGGGATCACTTGATCCCTCTCGGTACATCTTCTACGCTTTGTGAGTTGATCAACTTGATTCAATCTTGACTTAGTCTTGATCAACCTTAAATCTTTCCAACTCTATTCATTTGGATGATGTCTTGAAGGTAAACATGAATGATCACACAATCTTCTTCTTCAAGACATGCTTGCAATAAGCTCAACACTCACATGTCCAATCTTTGGATAATTCCTTAATAGCACCTTGGTCAACTCATAAACTCCTTGAAACCAACACATGGACTTCAAGAAAAGCCTATGGACAAAACCTTCAAATATAACTCAAGGCAACCATTAGTCCATATAGATTGTCATCAATTACCAAAACCAAACATGGGGGCATCGCATGTTCTTTCAATCTCCCCCATTTTGGTAATTGATGACAATCACTTTCAAGAGAGTTTATACAAGGAGTTATGCATCACCATGCAATGCAACAACCAATGATGCATGAGAATGGGATGCAAATGCTTAGGAACCAAAACCAAAGCAAGGAGAAAACTCTGAAGACTTCTCCACAAAACTCTCTGAAACTCCTCCCCCATTGGCATTGATTGCCAAAATGGGTGAAAAGATTAGAAGGCCAATATAAAGAGTGTCCCTCCATAAATTGTGTGTCTCTAAAAAAGAGAGTGGAATGCAATACACATATCCAATGGTAAATACTTGGAGGAAGACAAACTATATTGAGGCCCAAAGATTGCAAAAGAATGATATGCCACAAAGACATAACAAAGAGAGAAACAAGAAATCGAGCACTCAAAATATACCAATAAAAGCAAGCAATCAAAGGATATCAATTAAACCAACTAGACCAAAGATCCTATGAGACACATGAATGAAGGATATTATGATATGAGCAAAGGAGAGTTCTAAATAAGCTAGTGAAGCTCCCCATGATTTGTGCACACATAATAATTTTTGTATTTGGATACAAAGTGCACAAAATAGGATCATAGCTCCCCCAAAATCAACAGAAACAAACAACAAGTGCAAGTGAGCATAAAGGAAACTAAGCCTAGGACTTGCAATAAACACATGGTTCGGCAACATGTAAAAGAGGCAACTTAAGAATAGGCTCAACCAAAATGATGTGTGTGAGTCATGGAAAAGCACATGAGAGGACTAATATACGGATGAGCATAAGCATCAACATAGTCTCGAATGAATGAGATACACGGTGCAAAGCCTTTCATTCTCACACACAACTAAGCAAATGGGTTCACAAGAACACTAAATATGCAAAATGAATAACCAACACTTGTGACAACCCAAGGTGAAGATAGAAAGCATAAGCATCATCAAGACAGGGGATACCAATTAAGATGGCAAAAGCCTCGTCAAGACAAGCATGAGGAAAATAATCTTCACCACACAAGAGTGCATCAAGATGCAACGAGATAAGGCACACAATCAAGGTAAAAGCTTTCACAGAGCCACCAAAGAAATAACATAAGAAAGACAAGGTGGACGTGAAAGAAAGGATATCATCTAGAGATGTAATTTCTCTCAAGTGTATAAGGGTCTAGGTAGACAAAATCACGACGATATATATATCTACAAAGAAGGATGTACACCCAAAATAGTTACAACACGAAGGAACAAGATATCCAAAAGGAAGTCATACATATACCAATAAGATATGTGCTTGGAAGCATAGCCCAAGGCTAGATATGGTCTTATTGTATATAAATGAATTCCTACCACACAACCATCAAAGACATCACAACTAGCAACAAGAGATCATTGTTGGGATGCTTTGAGAAAGGAAACAAGTATCACAAGAAAGAAAGAATAACATGCCATGATACAGTCTACACACGATTGATGCAATAATGTGTGCATGTAGTAGATGATGATACTTGTTATTGAGATAGCATTGTAAGGATGTAGTAGATACCAATTGAAGGTAGAAAGTAGTTCATTGATCATCCTAGCTTGACTCCAATAAGCACATGATGACAACACCTTCCTTTTGAATGAGCCGAGTATCCAATGCATCTCCAATTGTTCCTAGAACAACAACACAAACAAAATGGTACCCAAACTCATTGGGACCAAAGAGTTAGAGAACCAACAATACATAGGACAAACTCCACATAGATGTGTGCATATAGATATGAAAATGAATCTCATGCACATCTCATCCAATTTGAGACTTGGTGGAGTTTCCCCTATATATTGGGTCAAAGAAAGAAAACATGCCAAAGGAACTACATGAAGTTAAAATGCATGCTCAAGACTTTCAAGAACCGATACCAAAATATAAGGAAAAAACCAAGTGAAAAGGATACCAAATGGAGAAATCATCACTTGGAAGATATCATTAAAAGATACATCAAGGAATGAGATATCCATTGGAACACACAAAAAAAGATGGCAAACTCCCAAAGGAGAGGATGGTTCCAAACAAGCCAAGCTCTCTACAAAGTTTCATGCTGGCACAAAATACCAAAAGAAACGACTTGCCATCCACCAACACACACTTAAATGGATCACAAGATGAGTGTTTTATAGAAAATAGGATAGCTCCCCCAAGACTAGTGCATTATAGAGAATTTACATTTGAATACAAAATGCACAAGGTGGGATCACCACTTTCACTATATCTAGGAAACACTAAACAAGATCAAGAAAATGACAAGATACACAAGTGGTATGGAAAACAATGGGAGTTGACACAATCCTAGGCACGAGATAAGGCAAATAAAAGCAAAGGCCAATGTAAAGATGATCAATAATTTCTACCACACATAAGTGAGTACCAATTGTCATAAGACAAGAAGTATTTGGAAATAATTCCCGTTGGTAGATAGCAAGGATATCCAACATCATCTTCACACCAAACACAAGCAAATTGCAACTTGTAGAGCTAACATGCCACCTAGGAACAAGATAATCTACAATATCAACACTAGGTGACAAAATCTCAAATGTACACATTTCTAGGCTAGTAATATACATAGCATATTACTCCCCCATAATGTGATACCAATGAAGAAAACTTAACAAGAGGCAATAAGAGGATCCAACAAGAGATAATTAATGGACAATTTAGAATTTGAATTTCTCATGAGAAGACATACCACATAGCAACTAGATAATCTTGAAATATCAATACTAGATGGTATTACTCATGTACACACATTTATAGGATTGTGAGGGGCACAAAGCACATCACTCCCCCATAATGGGATATTCCATTAATCTCTCACAAGAGCCAACTAAGAAATAAACAAGATGCAAAAGGCTCAATGCATGACACACACATACATGATGTGCAAACCAACACACACATACTTGATTGCTCAAGATAATCAAGTTGGAAGCACAACATATACAAACACATGCAAGGAACAAAACCAAAACATGCAAGTGGGCAAGTAACTTTCAATGTAAACAATTTAAGTACAAGTTACCGCAAGGAGGCACATTGGATATAAGATATAAGCTTGATGATTCAATTGACTTGGCTTGAGGCAATAAGAGAGATGAAGTCCCCTTAATTCTTCATAATGTAGCCAAGTGTCCAATGCCCTCCAACAACACCTATTGATCAAGTTTGAGCTAGTTGGTCCCCAACCAAGTTGGGTCCTAAGAGGTTAGTCACAATAGGCTTGGCTACCCAAATGGTTCTTTGCTTCAAACCACTTTGAGTACCAACAAACTTGGCAAACACACTGCCAACCTTATCCTTCCCAAGATAATAGACATCATCAATGATAATTGGGTTGGATGAGGTACCATTTGTGCATGAAGAAGCGACGTGACCTTTTTCACGACATAGGTACCAACGTCTACTCTTTACTTTCTTCTCACTTGATTTCTCAACTTGAGATTGAGAATGAGAGTGAACTTGTGGCCGCTTCCCTTGTTGCTTGTCACTAATGGCCTTCTTATTCAAAGGGCAAGATCTAACATGATGCCCTTCAATTTTGCACTTGAAGCAAATGATCTTGGCTGAATTCTTGACTTGTTTTTGGCCCTTCTTCTTGTTGCTCTTGGACTTCTTCTTCCTATTGGAGTTGAATCCAAGTCCACCTTTGTCATTGGGGGATTTTTGCACACTCAAGATATTGTTGAGTGTGGCCTTCCCTTCATGACACTTTTCCAAGTCTTTCTTCAAAGAAGTGACTTGGGCCTTGAGCTCTTTGATTTCCTCTACATGGTTAGTCTCAACACAAGTACTAGAGAAAGTATAAGCTTCATCATTAGAGCAACAAGGCAAGGAAAGCAATTTATCACAAGATGTACCAACATTGTGAGTAGATGAATTACAAGGACTAGCACATGGCAATATAGCACTTTGACTAGATGTAGTGCTAGTATCCACATGAGGCTCACTAGATGTTACCTTAGCAAGCATGGACTCATGAGCTATCTTTAGCACATTATGGGATACTATAAGATCATCATGAGAGTTTGAGAGCTTTTCATGACTTTCTTCCAATTTCCCATATTTGCTAGATAGCAACTCAAGTTGAGCCCGTAGCTCAACATTCTCCTTCAATATGGACTTCACAAGAGATAGAGTTAGTAGCACAAGCATGATCATTAGCAACAAGAGGAGAAGACAACTTGGCAAGCTCTTTTGAATATGAAGCTTTAAGTTGAGCATGAGACTCGATGAGTTTGATGAGCTTACTCTTAATGACCCTTGAGCCATTTTCGAGGTGCTCAAAGTCCTCAAGGAGTTTAGCATGCGCAACTTCAAGCTCCTCATTTTTAGTTTCAAAATCATTGGCCACCTCAAGAGCTCTATCACGAGATTCCCTTACTCTATATAATTCTAGAGCAAAAGTCTCCTCAAGAGATTCCTTGGTGGTTTGTTCAAGTTCAAGAGCTTGAGAGAGGTCTGCAATCTCATTAGCGTAATAACGCTCATGACCTTCCATTTTCTCAATGGTGACCTCATGCTCCTCGAGATGAGATTCCAACTCCTCAATATATTTCTTGCCCTCAATGGCAATGGACATAATTTCCATGAAGTTGGAACGAGCAATTTTATTTTTATGAAGAGCTTTAAAAACCATTTCCCCCTTAATTTTTAAGGAGGCAACATTATCATTCTCTTCATCATAATCAACATCATCATCATTCTTGCCATCATCAATATCATCACAAGATATATTGGGATTCAAAGTGGGAGATACCTTTGAGGCCTTAGCCATAAGGCAAAATGCAATAGAGATGATGTAGGATCCCTTGAAGCACCATTCAAGACCACATCTTGTTCCATGGAGTGTTGAGTTTCCTCTACATTGTTAGCACAACAACTCGAGGAAATAGATACATTTTTATCATGGCAACAAGACATAGCAAGCATATCATCATGAGATTTGAGCAAGCAATTTCTACATGATATGCAAGGACTACCAACACGAGCAAGTGAAACATGTAAGGTGCTCGAAGTGTTGAAGTCCAAAGAAGGACCATTGCAATAAGATAGTGATGAAGAATCACCAAGAACAAGCACACTATCATCATTGCAATGACCACCACTACTCACCCTAGCATTACCTTGTGGCAATCCACATGTAGGTGAAGTAGAAGAAGTTGAGAAGGCAACACGGCCGGAGGAGGAGGGAGAACAATCATCCCCTCAAATCTTGGACACACCATATTTATCTTGAAGCTTTGTCCATAACTCATGAGCATCTCGGAACGACATGAGTTGAAATATAACTACATTGCTCAAAGCATCAAAAAGCACATTAGAAGCTTGAGCATTGTGATAAGAGTTTTTATCATCCTCTAAAGATAATCTTTGGGGATCCTTTGGAGGAGAAAAACCCATATCTACAATTCTCTCTAAATTTGGGTCCATGACCCTAAAGAGGTTAAGCATGCGAATTACCCAAACATCAAAATTTGTGCCATCGAAACTAAGAGTGTGAGAGAATCCTAATCCCCTAGTTGACATCTTTACTCTCTAGGCGGTTAAGCCTAATAAAGAGAGACGAGGCTCTAATACCAATTGAAAGATCGAGGATGTCGCCTAGAGGGGGGGGGTGAATAGGCGCTTTAAAATAATTACAGTTTAGGCTTGAACAAATGCGGAATAAACCTAGCGGTTAATTTGTCAAGCACAAAACCTAAAACAACTAGGCTCACCTATGTGCACCAATAACTTATGCTAAGCAAGATAAGCAACTATGTGATAGCAAGATATATGACAAAGAACAATATGGCTATCACGAAGTAAAGTGCATAAGTAAAGGGCTCGGGTAAGAGATAACCGAGGAACGCGGAGACGACGATGTATCCCGAAGTTCACACCCTTGCGGATGCTAATCTCCATTTGGAGCGGTGTGAAGGCACAATGCTCCCCAAGAATCCACTAGGGCCACCGTAATCTCCTCACGCCCTCGCACAATGCAAGATGTTGTGATTCCACTAAGGGACCCTTGAGGGCGGTCACCGAACCCGTACAAATGGCGACCCTTGGGGGAGATCACCGAACCCGTACACTTTGGCAACCCTTGGGGGCGGTCACCGGTACCCGTCAAATTGCAAAGAGCGATCTCCACAACCTAATTGGAGACCCCGACGCTTGCCCGGAGCTTTACACCACAATGATTGAGCTCCGAACAACACCAACCGTCTAGGGCGCCAAGGCACCCAAGAGGAACAAGCTCTAGGGTGTCCAAAACACCCAAGAGTAACAAGCTCAAGGGTACCAAGCACCCAAGAGTAATAAGCTTCTCAACTTGTAACTTCCACGTATCACGTGGAGAACTCAAACCGATGCACCAAATGCAATGGCAAGGGCACACGGAGTGTCCAAGTCCTTCTCTCTCAAATCCCACCCAAGCAACTAATGCTAGGGAGGAAGATGAGAGGAAGAACAAGAAGGAGAACACCAAGAACTCCAAGATCTAGATCCAAGGGGTTCCCCTCACATAGAGGAGAAAGTGATTGGTGGAAATGTGGATCTAGATCTTCTCTCTCTTTTCCCTCAAAAACTAGAAAGAATCCATGGAGGGATTGAGAATTAGTAAGCTCGAAGAAGGTCAACAATGGGGGAAGAACATGAGCTCAAAGGATAAGGTTCATTGGGGAAGAAGATCCCCTTTTATAGGTGGGGAAAAATCCAACTGTTATGCTCATAGCCCGCACAGAGCGGTACTACTGCTCCAAGGAGCGGTACTACCGCTAGGGCGATAGTACCCCTTTGAAACACAACAGCGAGGAGGCAAAAAGGCCAGAAGAACCGTTGGAGCGGTAGTACCGCTTGACCTCACGGTACTACCGCTAGGGGTAGCGGTACTACTGCTAAGGGTAGCGGTACTACTGCTTGCGAGCGGTACTAAAAAATTACATTCGGGCCTACCACCGCAGGACTTGGGATGAGTTTTTGGTCCGGAGCGGTACTACCGCTGTAGGAGCCGCGGTAGTACCGCTCTGGAGCGGTAGTAAAAAATTACATCCGCTCCAATTCGCGGTAGTACCGCTGCAGCCTTTTCAGAACACCAGAACTGCCACAACTTTTGCAAACGGACTCCGAATTCAATGAAACCAAGTTTGTTGGAAAGCTAGTGACAAGGGCTAACACAATCTTTAAAGAAATATAAATAAGAAGCAAATTAGAAAAGGCCCATAAGAAAATGGTGAGAACCCTTCCTCGGATAAGACCGGTAAGACCTCCAACACCGAAAACATCATAGAAGACGCATGTGAACTCCGTTTTCGATGAACTCAAGCTTGTCATCAAGATGACCATAATCTCTAAGACTCACAAAGATATCCAAACAAGAACCAAGAAACATGATGCAAAGATGCAATGGTTTGAGCTCTCTACTAACGATACGATCAAGCTACCAACTTGAGAGTCACCCTTGATAGTACGAAAATGATCCTATAACCCGGTCTCCCAACTACCACCATGAGACCGGTAAAATAGAAAACCTATCAAGGGAAAACCTTTGCCTTGCACATGGTCCACTTGAGCTAGATGATGATGATCTTGACTCCCTCAAGTTGGACCACCTTTCTTGATTGTGTTGGCTCAATGAAGACTAGATGATTGCTCCCCCATAGTCCACTATGGGTGAGCCACTCATCGGCTCATCTTCACAAGTCCATTGTCACCACAATGGGCGGCAAGCTTCAAGCACTTGATCTCTTCGTGATGCATCACTTGAACTTGCACACCGCATCCTAACCCCACAAAGAACTCTCACGAAGACCATGGGTTAGTACACAGAGCGTAATTGACAATGCTTACCATACCATGGGATCACTTGATCCCTCTCGGTACATCTTCTACGCTTTGTGAGTTGATCAACTTGATTCACTCTTGACTTAGTCTTGATCAACCTTGAATCTTTCCAACTCTCTTCATTTGGATGATGTCTTGAAGGTAAACATGAATGATCACACAATCTTCTTCTTCAAGACATGCTTGCAATAAGCTCAACACTCACATGACCAATCTTTGGATAATTCCTTAATAGCACCTTGGTCAACTCATAAACTCCTTGAAACCAACACATGGACTTCAAGAAAAGCCTATGGACAAAACCTTCAAATATAACTCAAGGCAACCATTAGTCTATAGAGATTGTCATCAATTACCAAAACCAAACATGGGGGCACCGCATGTTCTTTCATCGGTGATACTAATATGAAGGAATCCGGGTACAGTATTCTTCCTACCATCCTTTCAGTATTTCAATCTCCTGATTGGTTAATTGACACCAGTGCCAATGTACATGTTTGTGCTGACGCCTCTATGTTTTCTTCTTACCAGGTCACAGGGACTTCTCCCGTGCTGATGGGGAATGGGTCATATGCTATCGTTCGAGGTGTCAGTACGGTCGATCTGAAGTTTACTTCGGGGAAGACCATGCGTTTGAAGAACGTTCATCATGTGTCGTCCATCAATAAAAATCTCATTAGCAGTTCCCGGTTATGTCGAAATGGTTTTAAGTTGGTTTTCGAGTCCAATAAAGTTGTAATTTCTAAGTATGGACAATTTGTTGGAAAAGGCTGTGAGAGCGGAGGCTTGTTCCGCCTGTCTGTGTCAGATATTTGCACTAAAGTTATTAAGAATGGTTGCCACAATAATGAGTCTGATATTTGGCATTCACAACTTTGTCATATTAACCTTGGTTGCATGACGCGACTAGCCAATTTGAATTTAATTCCAAAAATCTCTACTGTCAAAGGCTCCAAGTGCCAAGTATGTGTGCAAGCTAAGCAACATCGTAAGTCCCGTAAGATTGCAGAGGCAAGAGACTTGGCGCCACTAGATCTTATACATTCTGATCTTTGTGAGATGAATGGCGTGTTGATAAAAGGTGGAAAGACATATTTCATGACATTGATTGACGACTCTACTAGATATTGTTATGTGTATCTTCTGAAATCAAAAGATGAGGCTTTAACTTTCTTCAAAAACTATAAAGCTGAAGCGGAGAACCAACTTGACCGGAAAATTAAATGACCAAGGTCCGATCGTGGTGGAGAGTATTTTTCCAATGAATTTGATTTGTTTTGTGCGGAACATGGTATAATCCATAAGAGGACGCCTCCCTACTCACCTCAGTCTAATGGGGTGGCCGAAAGAAAGAACCGAACTCTAACTGATTTGGTTAATGCCACGTTAGACACATCAGGTCTTTCCAAGGAATGGTGGGGGGGAGGCGCTGATGACTGCATGTCATGTCCTAAACCGAGTTCCCATAAAGCATAAGACCGTTACTCCATTTGAGGAATGGGAAAGGAAAAGGTTGAAACTCTCTTACCTACATTCTTGGGGTTGTTTGGCGAAAGTCAATATACCAATTCCCAAGAAGCGCAAGCTTGGACCAAAAACCGTGGATTGTGTTCTTCTGGGCTATGCTTTTCATAGCTGATAATAAATCTGAGGTATCCGATATGCATGTTGGTACAATTATGGAGTCTAATGATGCAACTTTCCTTGAGGACATATTTCCTATGAAGGATATGTCGAGTTTATCAAATCAGGAGATACCTACTCCATCTAGTGATGAATTCGCTGTAATTCCTGAACCCACCATTGCGATGGAACACATTGAGAATCCTGTTGAGGGTGACAATGGAACTCCTTTGAGGAGTAAGAGACAGAGGACTGCAAAATCCTTTGGTGATGATTTCATTGTGTACCTTGTGGATGACACACCCATGACTATTTCAGAAGCCTATGCATCTCCTGATGCTGGCTACTGGAAGGAAGCTGTTCGTAGCGAGATGGATTCCATCTTAGCTAACGAAACCTGGGAGATCACTGGCCGTCCTTATGGGTGTAAACCTATAGGATGTAAGTGGGTGTTCAAGAAGAAGCTTAGACCTGATGGTATGATTGAAAAGTACAAGGCACGACTTGTGTCTAAGGGTTATACCCAGAAAGAAGGTGAAGACTTCTTTGATACTTACTCACCGATGGCTAGACTGACCACAATTCGGGTGCTACTATCACTGGTTGCCTCACATGGTCTTATCATTCATCAAATGGACGTTAAGACGGCTTTCCTCAATGGAGAGTTGCAGGAGAAAATTTACATGGATCAGCCAGATGGTTTTGTAGTACCTGGTCAGGAAGGAAAGGTGTGCAAGTTATTAAAGTCTTTGTATGGCCTTAAACAAGCTCCTAAGGAGTGGCATGAGAAGTTCAAAAGGACATTAACTATTGCCGCCTTTGTAGTAAACGATGGTGACAAGTGCGTGTACTATCGCCATGGTGGGGTGATACGTCTCCAATGTATCTATAATTTTTGATTGTTCCATGCTATTATATTACCCGTTTTGGATGTTTATGGGCTCTACTTTACACTTTTATATCATTTTTGGGACTAACCTAGTAACCGGAGGCCCAGCCCGAATTGCTGTTTTTTTGCCTACTTCAGTGTTTCAAAGAAAAGGAATATCAAACGGAGTCCAAACGGAATGAAACCTTCGGGAGCGATCTTTTTGGAACAAACGCAATCCGGGAGACTTGGAGTGGACGTTAAGAAGTAACCGAGGCAGCCAGGAGGGTGCCTGGCGCGCCCTATGGGGGTGGGCGCGCCCCCACCCTCCTCGGCCCCTGACCTACCTCCTTCGCCTATATATATCCACGTACCCTGAAAACATCCAAGAGCACCACGAAAACCTAATTCCACCGCCGCAAGCTTCTGTATCCACGAGATCCCATCTTGGAGCCTTCACTGGCGCTCCGCCGGAGGGGGAATCGACCATGGAGGGCTTCTACATCAACACCATAGCCCCTCCGATGAGTTGTGAGTAGTTTACCACAGACCTTCGGGTCCATAGTTATTAGCTAGATGGCTTCTTCTCTCTTTTTGGATCTCAATACCATGTTCTCCCCTCTCTTGTGGAGATCTATTTGATGTAACTCTTTTTGTGGTGTGTTTGTCGAGATCCGATGAATTGTGGGTTTATGATCAAGTTTATCTATGAGAAATATTTGAATCTCCTCTGAATTCTTTTATGTATGATTGAGTTATCTTTGCAAGTCTCTTCGAATTATCAGTTTGGTTTGGCCTACTAGATTGATCTTTCTTGCCATGGGAGAAATGCTTAGCTTTGGGTTCAATCTTGCGGTGTCCTTTCCCAGTGACAGCAGGGGCAGCAAGGCACGTATTGTATTGTTGCCATCGAGGATAAAAAGATGGGGTTTATATCATATTGCATGAGTTTATCCCTCTACATAATGTCATCTTGTTTAATGCGTTACTCTGTTCTTATGAACTTAATACTCTAGATGCAGGCAGGAGTCGGTCGATGTGTGGAGTAATAGTAGTAGATGCAGAATTGTTTCGATCTACTTGTTGTGGACGTGATGCCTATATACATGATCATGCCTAGATAATCTCATAACTATGCACTTTTCTATCAATTGCTCGACAGTAATTTGTTCACCCACCGTAATACTTATGCTATCTTGAGAGAAGCCACTAGTGAAACCTATGGCCCCTGGGTCTATATTTTATTATATAAGCTTTCCATCTACTTTTATTTGCATCTTTTACTTTCCAATCTATATCATAAAAATACCAAAAATATTTATCTTATCTTATTATCTCTATCAGATCTCACTTTCGCAAGTTACTGTGAAGGGATTGACAACCCCTTTATCGCGTTGGTTACGAGGTTCTTGTTTGTTTGTGTAGGTACGAGGGACTTTTGAGGAGCCTCCTACTAGATTGATACCTTGGTTCTCAAAAACTGAGGGAAATACTTACGCTACTTTGCTGCATCACCCTTTCCTCTTCAAGGAAAAACCAACGCAGTGCTCAAGAGATAGCAAGAAGGATTTCTGGCGCCGTTGCCGGGGAGGTCTTCGCTCAAGTCAAGACATACCAAGTACCCATCACAAACTCATCTCCCTCGCATTACATTATTTGCCTCTCGTTTTCCTCTCCCCCACTTCACCCTTGCCATTTTATTCGCCCTCTCTTTCCCGTTCTCCTCTCTCTTTCGCTTTCCTTCTTGTGTGCTTGTGTGTTGGATTGCTTGTCGCGATGGCACAAGATAATACCAAATTGTGTGACTTTTCCAATACCAATAATAATGATTTCCTTAGCACTCCGATTGCTCCTATTAATGATGATGAATCTTGTGATATCAATGCTGCTTTGTTGAATCTTGTTATGAAAGATCAATTCTCCGGCCTTCCTAGTGAAGATGCCGCTACTCATCTAAACAACTTTGTTGATTTGTGTGATATGCAAAAGAAGAAATATACGGATAATGATATTGTTAAATTGAAGTTATTTCTGTTTTCACTTAGAGATCATGCTAAAACTTGGTTTTTGTCTTTGCCTAAAAATAGTATTGATTCATGGAATAAGTGCATAGATGCTTTTATCTCTAAGTATTTTCCTCCCGCTAAGATCATCTCTCTTAGAAATGATAGTATGAATTTTAAACAACTTGATCATGAGCATGTTGCCCAATCTTGGGAAAGAATGAAATTCATGATTCGCAATTGTCCTACTCATGGTTTGAATTTATGGATGATCATACAAAATTTCTATGTCGGATTGAATTTTGCTTCTAGAAATCTTTTAGATTCGGCCGCGGGAGGCACTTTTATGGAAATCACTTTAGGAGAAGCTACTAAACTCCTTGATAATAATATGGTTAAATATTCTCAATGGCACACCGAAAGATCTACTAGTAAAAAAAGTGCATGCTATAGAAGAGATTAATGTTTTGAGTGGAAAGATGGATGAACTTATGAAATTATTTGCTACTAAGAGTGCTCGTATTGATCCCAATTATATGCCTTTGTATACTTTGATTGAGAATAATAATGAATCTATGGATGTGAATTTTGTTGGTAGGAATAATTTTGGTAACAATGCGTATAGAGGAAACTTTAATCCTAGGCCGTTTCCTAGTAATTCCTCTAATAATTATGGTAATTCCTACAACAACTCTTATGGAAATTTTAATAAGATGCCCTCTGATTTTGAGAATAGTGTTAAAGAATTTATGATCTCTCAAAAGAATTTCAATGCTTTGCTTGAAGAAAAATTGCTTAAAGTTGATGAATTGGCTAGGAACGTTGATAGACTTTCGCTTGATGTTGATTCTTTGAAACTTAGATCTATTCCACCTAAGCATAATATCAATGAGTCTCTCAAAGCCATGAGAATTTCCATTGATGAGTGCAAAGAAAGAACCGCTAGGATGCGTGCTAAGAAAGATTGCTTTGTAAAAGCGTGTTCTTCTAGTTTCCATGAAAATAATGATGAAGATCTAAAAGTTATTGATGTGTCCCCTATTAAATACTTGTTTTGCAATATGAATCTTGATAATGATGGTACTGGAGATGAGTCAACTTTAGTTAAAATGCGTCCCAATGATTGAGAGTTTTTAGATCTTGATGCTAAAAGTGGGATTGGAGAGGTCAAAACTTTACATAGCATTGAACCCACTATTATGGATTTCAAGGAATTTAATTATGATAATTGTTCTTTAATATATTGTATTTCCTTGTTGCAATCTGTGTTGAATTCTCCACATGCTTATAGTCAAAATAAAGCTTTTACCAAACATATTGTTTATGCTTTGATGCAATCTTACGAGGAAAAACTTGAATTGGAAGTTTCTTTACCAAGAAAACTTTATGATGAGTGGGAACCTACTATAAAAATTAAAATTAAAGATCATGAATTCTATGCTTTGTGTGAATTGGGTGCTAGTGTTTCCACGATTCTGAAAACTTTATGTGATGTGCTAGGTTTCCATGATTTCGATGATTGCTCTTTAAACTTGCACCTTGCGGATTCCACCATTAAGAAACCTATGGGAAGGATCAATGATGTTCTTATTGTTACAAATAGGAATTATGTGCCTGTAGATTTTATCGTTCTTGATATAGATTGCAATCTTTCATGTCCTATTATTCTTGGTAGACCTTTCCTTAGAACGATTGGTGCAATTATTGATATGAAGGAAGGGAATATTAGATTCCAATTTCCATTAAGGAAAGGCATGGAACACTTTTCAAGAAAGAAAGTAAAATTACCTTATGAATCTATCATGCGAGCTACTTATGAATTTAATGCCAAAGATGGCAATACTTAGATCTATTCTCGCTTTTATGCCTAGCTAGGGGTGTTAAACAATAGCGCTTGTTGGGAGGCAACCCAATTTTATTTTTGTTTCTTACTTTTTTGCTTCTGTTTAGTAATAAATTATTCATCTAGATTCTGTTTAGATGTGGTTTTATGTTTTAATTAGTGTTTGTGCCAAGTAGAACCTATAGGATAACCTACGGTGATAGTTAATTTGATTCTGCTGAAAAACAGAAACTTTTGCACGCATGAGAATAATTTTAATAAATCACAGAAACGTGATTTTGCATTGATTATTTTTGCAGTAGATCAATAGACAAATTTCCCAGGATTTCCTATTTTAGTAGGATTTTTAGGGTTCCATAAGTATGCGAAAGTTACAGATTTCTACAAAGTGTTCTGTTTTTGACAAATTCTGTTTTTCGTGTGTTTTTTGCTTATTTTGATGCATCTATGGCTAGTATCGGGGGGTATGATCCATAGAGAAGTTGGAATACATTAGGTTTAACACCAATATAAATAAAGAATGAGTTTATTACAGTACCTTATGTGGTGGTTTTTCTTTCTTGCACTAACGGAGCTTATGAGATTTCCGGTTGAGTTTTGTGTTGTGAAGTTTTCAAGTTTTGGGTAAAGATTTGATGGACTATGGAATAAGGAGTGGCAAGAGCCTAAGCTTGGGATGCCCATGTCACCCCAAGATATTCAAGGACAACCAAAAGCCTAAGTTTGGGGATGCCCCGGAAGGCATCCCCTCTTTCGTCTTCGTCTATCAGTAACTTTACTTGGAGCTATATTTTTATTCGCCTCATGATATGTGTTTTGCTTGGAGCGTCTTGTATGATATGAGTCTTTGATTTTTAGTTTACCACAATCATCCTTGCTATACACACCTTTTGGGAGAGACACACATGATTCAGAATTTATTAGAATACTCTATGTGCTTCACATATATCTTTTGAGCTAGATAATTTTTGCTCTAGTGCTTCACTTATATCTTTTAGAGCATGGCGTTGGCTTTATTTTGTAGAAATTGTTGATCTCTCATGCTTCACTTATATTATTTCGAGAGTCTTTTAGAACAACATGGTATTTGCTATTGTTATAAAATTGGTCCTAGAATGATGGGCATCCAAGTTGGGTATAATAAAAATTATCATAGAAAGTGAATTGGATGCTATGATCAATTTGATGCTTGATAATTGTTTTGAGATATGAGGATGGTGATATTAGAGTCATGCTAGTGCAGTAGTTATGAATTTGAGGAATACTTGTGTTGAAGTTTGTGATTCCTGTCGGGTGGTTGGTGCGACATATGCCAAGGGATGGCTTATCATGGTGGGGGCGATTAGAATGTCGCCGGTGCCTGGAAACGGGATGAGGTGAAGGCATGCACGCCGGCGAATCTTACCCAGCTTCAGGGCTCTCCGTGGAGATAACACCCCTACTGCTGCTCTGCGGGGTCTCCGCATGATCACTATGTCAAAGTGAGTACAAGGTTGCTCCTTGAGCTGTTTCCTGGAGGTAGGAGAAGGCAAGGCTAGCTTCCTCCTTCCTATATGATCTGGTCTAGTGCTAAAGAAGCGATCCCCCTTGCATGGGTGCCCCGGGGGGCTTATATAGGCCCGCCCCCCAGGGATACAATGGTAATCCGGCTGGGTGTGGGTCCCAACCGTCTGTCTCTCAGGCCGCCGTCTTCTCCGCCGACTGCTGGGGCCCGCTGACTGGTGGGCCCCGCCGACAGGCCTAGTACTCTAGCCGTGCTTCTAATGACGTTGGCTTGGTCATGGGGTCGTGGCAACAGTGCCGCCGCCTGATAGACGATCACTGTGGCCATTCCCCGTCTTGTATGGTTAATGGCGAGTGGGGCCCGTCGGAGGGGCTGGCTGACTCCCGGGGGCCAACTCCCAATGGGCCCGTCTTGTGGCGCTCTTGCCGTCTTCTGTACCCCCACTGACGGGTGGGACTCGCCGTCTCTGGGCCGTACAGGCAGGCCGTCGTGGGCACAGTGCGCCGCCCACGGGGGCTGAGGTCAGGGCAGGCATGGCAACAGTGCCGTGCCGGATGGAGATCTCCATCGATACGGCACACTGTAGCCATGCCAGCCCTACGTAAGCGGGAGGGGGATGGGCCACGCGGTGACCGTACCCCGTCCCATCCATCGTGGCGAAGGCAGGAGGTGGTCGGAGTCGCGGGCCGACTCCCCATTGCCAGCTTCTCTGGAAGTCGCCAATAGGAGTCAGCTTATCTCTAAGTCGTCCCTGGGACTCGGCCATGAGGGGCAGTCGGCGGCCTTGCCGCCAACTCCCAGAAGGCGGCTCCTTATCGCGGGGTCTTGAGGGGCGCAGTCCGCCTCGATGTTTTGAAAGGTTCAGGGGCTCGGGTTAGCCTACTCGTGGCCCATTACTCCGACAATAGTCCCCGAAGCTGGTGAGGCGCCGAGGGTGACATGTCGAGGAGTCTCAACAGTTTCATCCTTCTGGTGGTGGAATCTAGACCTTGCTCGCCGTCTTCCTCCAGGCCAACTAGCTGGAGCCAGACTCACAGAAAGCCGTCTTGCCCCTTAAAGAGTTTGAAGGTCGTAGCAGGATCCAGGCAGCGTGCCTGATAAGCTTCCGGGCAGCCGCCCATTGCGGGTCCGTCGCGTGGCGCCACGTGGCGGGGTCAGTCTGCCAGCCCACGCGCGTGACGGTACAGGGCCTCAGGCAGGGCCCGCCACTACCGCGCCTTGGCACGCGAACGAATCTGTTGCCGCCGTGCGGACGGTTGGGATTCCCACATCGTAACTGCGCGCAGTTACTTCGTGTGGTAAATCGTGGGGGCGTGGGGTCCTGTGCACAGTTAATCCCACGTCCGCCCCATCGGCTTCTCAGCCCACGAGCCTATAAGTAGGCGAGAGGAGGGGGCGGCGGAGCACGCGCGCCCATTTCCCCTACTCCCCTTGCTTCCTCTTGCTTCTTCTTCCTCTCGCCGCTGCCGCGCCGAACCACGCCACGCTCGCAGCGATGAGCTCTTCCTCCACCGCCGCACCTCCTGCTGTGCGCTCTGGCGTGTGGGACGGCACCGAGGTGGACGACAACCATATTGAGTTCCTCCGCAAGACGCGTCGCCTCCCCGGCAAGGACCTAGTGCGGGCCCGCGCCGCGCCGGAGAAGGAGGTATCGCCGGCGCCGGAGGAGGGCGAGCGGGTCGTATTCCGCTCGCACCTCATGCGCGGCCTGGGGCTGCCGGCGAGTGGTTTCTTCTGCTCCTTCTTGGAGTTTCACGGGCTCCAGCCGCACCACCTTAACCCAAACACGATGGTGCTGCTGGCTGCCTTCGCCACCTTGTGCGAAGGCTTCCTCGGTGTTCTCCCCACCATCGAGCTGTGGGGGGAGTTCTTTCAGTCCAAGCTTGGCATGCACATCGCCGGCGTGCCGGCCTAGTGTGGTGCCTTCATCGCGATGCGGAGATCGGTGGCTGATAACCTGTTTCCCACCATCCCGCTGATTAAGTCGGTGAAGATATGGCAACGGTCTTATTTTTATGTGAAGAACGTCGCCCCAGACGGCGACTGGGTCAACCTGCCGCCTTATGAAGCCGGCGCACCAACTGGGAGGCTCCCCAGCTGGTCCCACCGGGTCAAGACTCTGACTCCCGTCGGCGCCGCCGCTGTCGCGCGACTCCGAGTTCTGACGCAGTCGGAGGGTTTGACCGGGGGCGACCTGCTGGCCGCCTTCGTGGTGCGCCGAGTCCTCCCGCTCCAAGGCCGACCTCATCTGATCTGTCAGATGAGCGGCCACCGGGACCCGAGTCGGATGTGCTCCAAGGACATGCCCCACGCGGAGGTGGCGGACATGGTGAATTACATCGCGAACTGCAGTCTCGCGGCGGATTGGTGGTTCGGCAAGGAGCCGTACTCACGCGCCAACCCCCCGCCTGCCGTAAGTCGTCTCTCTTCTTCTTCTGTCTGCTATCTTCTTTTGCAGACGAATCCGACTTCTGATCTTTTTGGTTTTTCTTTAGTCAGAACCCCCTTATCCAGCCTTCAGCCGGAACCGCGGGCCCGGCCCGTCAGTTCGTCTCCGACCGAGCAGAGAGCGACGTCGACGACCCTGACTTGGGGGCCGCGGCGATGGAGGCCGACGCCGAAGGAGGAGGAGGAGGAGGAAGAGGAGGAGGCTTCAGGCCCTCAGCCACCTTTGCCGACTGGCCTGATGACGATGCCGAGGGGGAAGTCGCCCTGCGCCACCAACCAAGAGCCGGCAGCCGAACGCGAGTTCCTCCGCCGGCTTGGATGGTCAAGGCGGCGTGAAGAGGCGCCGGGCCGGGCCGAGCTTGCTTGGCGGCCGGTCGAAGAAGTTCAAGGGGGTGGCCGCCGTGACCAAGCGGGAGGAGGCGATCGCGAAGGCCAACCGCTGCCGTAAGGAAGTGAAAAAGCCACCACTGGTCTCCGCGTAAGTGCTTCCACCTTTTGTCTTGTTTTCTACTCGTGAGTCTTGTCCAAATCTTTTATATGTCTTCCTCGCTTCAGGGCTCCTCTTACCTCCGTCATGGGGTCGGCAGAGACTTTCACCACTACTCAGCGGATTGACCCCGCCGCCGACCTCCGGGAGGCGACGGAGCGGAACGCGCGGGAGAAGCGCGACGAGGACGAAGCCACCTGCCTGGAGAAGCCGGAGGCCGAGAAGGCGGCGGCCTCTGCCCAGAGGAAGCTGGATGAGACCGAAGCCACCGGTGCGGCAAGGCGGCGAGCTGAGGAGGCCGCGCACCGCCAATCGGCGTTGCTCGTCATCCCGCTGAACTCTGCACTGCCACCCCCGGAGTTCACGGGGCAGACTGGGGAAGCCGACGGTGAGAACCCCGTCATGGAGAGGGAAAGCGGCGAGGCCTCCATGTCGGACACGGCCGTGCTGCCATCGCTGCCTCCGCCGCCATCTGGGAGTGCGCAAGGTAAACAGCCGGCAGGCCCGCCGGTGCCGCTGACTGAGGACGAGTCCGTGGCGAAGCTGCTCCTTCAAGTCGCCTCGCCAGCGCGCCGCCGTCTTGAGAAGGCGACTTCGGCGCCACGCCCCTTGGAGACCGGCGCCGCCAGCTCGGCCATCCCAGACGCCGAGGCGACAAGTGCCGGGCCTGTTGGGTGGGTGCGAGGAGGCGGCACAGGCCCGCTGAACCAGGCGCTTCTGGACGTTCAGGCGAAGCTGCGAGCCGAGGGCGACGCCATCCAGAACTGTACCAAGGCGCATCTGGCGTCGCGGGCAGCCGTCCGGGTATGTTTTCATTTTTGACTTTGTTTTTCCTTGTTCTTCTCTGTGGGGGCGCGCCAGCGCATCCACCAAGTGTAGTCCCCGAGTTTCGGGCCGGCTGCTGAGCAGGTGGCTCGGAACTCCTTCTGGCGAGTTCCAAAGCTTATCTTTGTCTTAAATTCTTATCATAGGAGTATCACAACCTCCGCGTCACTGCCTTCAACCGCAATGTTGAGGAGCTGGGCAGGCGGACTGCCGACTTGTCGGAGAGCCGGAGTGAGTCCTTCTTCTTCGCGGGGGCGCGCTGGCGCACCCGCGGGCTGTAGTCCCCGAGATTCAGGCTGACTGCTGAGCAGTCGGGCCGGATCTTCCCGGCGACCTTCTTTATTGACGACTTAACGTCTTTTCCTTTTATTCTTCAGGGGCCAACGCCACTCATTAGCAGCAGTTGGGTGAAGCCAACACCGCCTTGCGTGCCAAGGGGGAGGAGTGCAGCAAACTCGCCGCGGAGCGCAACCTGCTGGCTGCGCAGCTGGCGGAGCAAAGGGAGCTGCTCAAGAAGGCGCAGGACGAGGCAGAGAAGAGAGAGACTTCTCTCCTGGCCGAGTTTGAAAGCGAGCGCTCCTCCTGGACCGACAAGGAGGCACAGCTGACCTCCGGCTTTCATGAGATTGAGGACATCGTCGACGGTGAGTTTCTTTACTTCCTTTCTTTCTTTGAGCCTCCGACTATGGGTCGGGCTGAATCCTGATTTTTTTGACTTGCTTCTTTTCCGTCTTGGCAGACTTCTTCCCTGGCCACTCGCAGGCGGCCACTCAAGCCATCGAGGCTGATCGCAAGGCACGGAGGGCAGATGGTGTGGAGATTGCCGCCAACGCTCCCCGGACCCTCGATGAGCAGCTTCTGAGCATCGAGGCTCATCTGCGGCCGGCCCATCGAATGCTGCACCGGCTTCAATGTGCCGGTGCCCAGGCGATTGCTGCCCTATGGCCAGACATGCCGGTTCTGCGCACCGCCAGTCGGACTGCCGACTGGCTGGAGGTCGCGGCTGGTCATCTTGAGGCTTGGAAGGGTTCCTCGGCCCGGACTGGAGCGCATCGGGCCTTGGAATTCGTCAAGGCGTGGTATCCAGGACTGGACCTGGACCGGCTGGCCGCGTTCCGGTCAGAGGCCCAAGCGGAGCTGATAGCTGTGGAAAACGCCCTCGTCGCGCGTGCCGGGGCGATTGCCGACTACGCAGACACCAGCGTCGTCGTCCCTGATCGGGCCGAAGACGGCAGGGAGGCGCCGCCGAAGTGGTTCGGGATGAACTCGGATTATGACGAGGACTCAGCGGAGGTGATCGGTTCCAGCACCGAGGAGGAAGGCGAGGCGGAGGACGGAGGTGAGATGGAGGCGCCAGAAGACGGAGCGGGCGACCAGCCTCCGCTCGACCGCGCCTCCAGCAACGAGCCGCGCCCGACCGAGCCGGCTGCCGCCGGAGACAATCAAGCCGAGACTGTCCAGCCGGCCGCCCCGGCGCCTGACACCGCTGTCTCTTCCGACCCTCCGAACCCGTCTGCCACTTCCTAGGCTGCCGTCTTGCCTTCATTTTATCTGCTTTAGTAGTCTTTGAAGAACTTGTTAATTCGAACAATTCCACCCGCGGGGTGTATTTTGAACTTCTGCTTGAAGATTCGGCCAAGGACCTATGTTATGTAAATATTTATCCGAATTCTATCTTTCCTTGCTCATTGCTCTTTTGGCTTTTTCCTTTGCCGCCTTCCCTTAGTCGCCGCCTTGCTAGTCGGACAGCCGTTCTGTGGACCACCTCTGGATCAAATGCTTGGCTACTTTGGGAAGGCAAGTACTTGGCCATTTTTTAGAGTCTTTTTAGCAAGTTGGATAGAAAGCGGCAAGCCGACTACTCAGGAGTCGGCTTTGCTAAGAGAGGCTGGAAGCCGGCTTAGGCTATGTTTATGCTTTGAGTCCTTAGCCAGTTTTCATATGGGCGCCCATTCTTCCTTACTCCTGCCTACCGAATAGTCGCTCTGCGAGCTGCAGCTTCTGAAGGAGACGGCTTAGGCACCACACACTATTTGTACGGCTGCAGGAAGCATTCCATAGCGCGAGGCGGCGAGTCCCCGGGCCGACTAGTCGAGCCTGGTGCCAAGTGGCATAACAAAGAGTAGCATACTTGAAGGCATAATTCTTATCATACAGATAACAAAAGGGCAGTCTCCGAGCTCGTCTCAGGGGGCCCGAAGTCTTGGTACTTTAATACAAAGGGTAGCGTGATACATACTGCATCAACTGTAAAATCTTCGAAGAAGATTTGCATTCCATGGGCGTTCCGTCTCTTTGCCGGAGTCATGCCTCTTGCGTGCTCGGGGCTTTTGAGCGTCGATCAGGTAGTAGGAGTCGTTGCCCAGCACTTTGCTGATAATGAAGGGGCCTTCCCAAGGTGCCGACAGCTTGTGCTGGCTGGCTGTTCGCTGGATCAGTTGGAGCACAAGGTCGCCCTCTTGGAAAGATCTCGACCTGACCTTCCTGTTGTAGTATCGGTGCAGGCTCTGCTGGTAGATGCTGGACCGGCTGAGTGCCAACAGCCGACCCTCTTCCAGCAGATCGACACCGTCTTGACGTGCTTCTTCTGCTTCCTCCTTGGTGTACATGGTGACTCGCAGGGAGTCGAACTCTATGTCCGTCGGGATGACAGCTTCAGCACCGTAGATGAGGAAGAAAGGTGTGAAGTCGGTTGACTTGTTTGGAGTCATGCGCAGACTCCAGAGGACGGCTGGCAACTCATCAAGCCAATAGCCGGCCGAACGCTCTAGTGGTTCGACCAGCCGAGGCTTGATGCCGGACAGGATGAGGCCGTTTGCTCGCTCTACCTGGCCATTTGACTGCGGGTGGGCAACGGACGCTAAGTCCAGTCGGATGCCCCGTGTCGCGCAGAAACGATCCAAGGCACCTTTGGCGAAATTTGTGCCATTGTCGGTGATGATGCTGTGTGGTATGCCGTACCGAGTCGTGATGTCGGCGATGAAAGTCACTGCAGTCGGACCATTCAACTTCTTGATGGGCTTTACTTCTATCCACTTGGTGAACTTGTCCACCGCGACAAGTAAGTGTGTTAGGCCGCCTCGTGCCGTTTTGAATGGTCCCACCATATCCAGGCCCCAAACCGCGAAGGGCCAGGCGATGGGGATAGTCTTGAGCATGGAAGCCGGCTGATGTGGCGTGGAGCAGAACTTCTGGCACCCTTTGCACTTTTGGACCAATTCCTTGGCCTCTTCTAGGGTGGTTGGCCAGAAGAAACTGTGTCGAAAGGCTTTGGCGACGAGTGCTCTTGAAGCCGCATGGTGTCCGCACTCGCCCTGATGGATGTCTTTGAGAATTGCTTGGCCTTGCTCTGGCTCGATGCTACGCTGGTAGACACCAGTGACGCTGCGCCTGACCAGCTCTCTGTTGACTATGGTGTAAGCTGCCACTCGGCGTTGTACTTGCCGGGCTAAGATTTCATCTGTTGACAGCTCTTTGCTCACTAGGAACTTGAGGATGGGCTGGGCCCATGAGGGTGCTACTATTTCTTCAATTGCCAGTACTGCGACTTGGACGAGGGCGGCTGGGCTGGGAGGCGGCAGGCTGGAGTCCGCGGCCGCTTGCTGGATTGATGAAGTCCCCGAGCCGACTGGTGCAGTCCCGCGGCCGAGTTCTGGAGTCTTCGGACTGGTCGCCGCAGTCCCCGGGCCGGCTTTGACTGTGGCGTTATTGGAGCCATTTGTAAGAACTCTCGTGCCGTATGCTGGGGCTCTTGAGTCGGATCCGACTTCTTCAGGGGGAGCCGGCACAAAGATGGAGTCTGATTCTGGTGAAGGCTTGACAGATGCCTTGAGGAGGCGCCGAAGGGCGACGCCAGATGGTATTGCTTGGTGGGTGGAGCCGATTCGTGTCAGGGCATCTGCTTGGTCGTTGTCATTTCTTGGCACGTGAAGGAACTCACACCCCTCAAAATATCCGCTGAGTTGCTATACAAGGAAGCGGTAGCTCGCCATGTTTGCATCCTTGGCGTCCCAATCGCCAGAGGACTGTTGGACCACTAAGTCGGAGTCGCCATAACACAGGATCCGGCGAATGCCAAGTTCTTTGGCAAGCCGGAGCCCGTGAATGAGCGCCTCGTATTCAGCGACGTTATTGGAGGCGGCGAATGGATCTGCAGCGCATATCTGAGCTTGTCGCCTTTGGGGGAAGTGAGGACAACGCCGGCTCCCAAGCCGGTGCGCATCTTGGAGCCGTCGAAATGCATCCGCCAATGGGTGGAGTCGGGCGCTGGTGGCAGGTACTGGGTCTCGGCCCAGTCGACGAGGAAGTCGGCCAGTGCTTGCGACTTGATGGCGGTGCAGGGCTGGTAGTAGATGGTGTAGGGAGCCAGCTCAATGGCCCATTTGGCCACTCGGCCAGAAGCATCTTGGCTTCCGGTGATCTCGGCTAGTGGGGCTGTGCAAACCATAGTGATTGGATGCTCTTGAAAGTAAGGCTTCAGCTTCTTGGCGGCAAAGTGCACACCGTAGCACATCTTCTGGTAGTGGGGGTAGTTCTGCTTGGAGGTCGACAGTACTTCGCTCAGGTAATATACCAGTCTCTGGACAGGTAGCACCTTGCCTTCCTCCTTGCGTTCAACTACAATGACTGTGCTGACTACCCGGCTGGTGGCGGCAATGTACAAGAGCATGGGCTCTTTGGGAGTCGGGGCCGCCAGCACAGGGGGAGTAGTCAACATTTTCTTCAATTGGAGAAAGGCTTCATCCGCCTTGGGGCTCCACTCGAAAAAGGTCGTCTTCTTCATGAGCTGGTATAAAGGGAGAGCCTTCTCGCCCAACCGACTAATGAATCGGCTGATGGACGCCAAGCAGTCGGTGAACTTTTGCACATCTAGCAGTCGGTTGGGTACCTCCATCCTCTCGATGGCCTTGATCTTTATAGGGTTGCACTCTATGCCGCGTTCAGAGACCAGGAAGCCAAGGAGTTGGCCGACTGGTACTCCGAAGACGCACTTCTCAGGGTTGAGCTTGATCTGGAATCGGCGCAGGTTCTCAAAGGTTTCCTTGAGGTCTTCCAGCAATGTTCCACGCTTTTCCGTCTTCACCACCACATCGTCCACATAGACGTGGGCGTTTCTGCCGAGTTGCTTGAGGAGGCACTTCTGCATGCAACGCTGAAAGGTGGCGCCGGCATTCCTCAAGCCAAACGTCATGGTCAGGTAGCAGAAGGCTCCAAATGGCGTGATGAAGGCGGTCTTCAGTCTATCAGCCGGGTTCAGCTTGATCTGGTGATATCCTGAATATGCATCTAAGAAGCTCAACAGCTCGCATCCGGCTATGGAGTCTATCACCTGATCAATTCTCGGCAGGGCGAATGGGTCCTTGGGGCAAGCTTTGTTGAGGCTTGTGTAGTCAATACACATCCACCACTGTTTGTTCTTCTTCAGCACCAGGACCGGGTTTGCTAGCCACTCTAGGAAAAACACTTCCATAATGAAGCCGGCTGCCAGGAGCCGGGCTATCTCTTCTCCAACAACTCTTCTCTTCTCTTCTGACAAGCGGCACAAGGGCTGCCTGACGGGCTTCACATCAGATCGGACATGTAACTTGTGCTCGGCGAATTCCGTTGGTACACCTAGCATGTCTTTAGGGGACCATGCAAAGATGTCTCGATTCTCATGGAGGAAATCGACGAGCTCGCCTTCCTATTTGCTGTCAAGGTTTGCACCTACGACAGTGTACCTCTCTAGGTGCTCCGGGTCCAAGGGTATCTTCTTCGTTTCTTTGGCCGGCTTGAAAGAACCTTCAGCTTCTGACTGCTTGGGGTCGGGCGATATCTTAGGCTGCTTGCCGGCCATTGCCACAACCCGATCAAGAAGCCGCCTCTCGGCTGCGATCACCAGGGACTCGGCTAGCCGACTGCTTTCGGCCGCGCAAGCGAATGACTTTCTGTAGTCGCCGGCTATGGTCAGAATACCCTTGGAACTCGGCATCTTCATCTTGAGGTAGGCATAGTGGGGGACCGCCATGAACTTGGCCAAAGCAGGTCGGCCAAGCAACGCATGGTACGGGCTTTCGAGGTCCACTACTTCAAACCAAACTGGCTCTCGGCGGAAATGATCTTTGTCTCCAAAGAGGACGTCTATCAGGATCTTGCCGATTGGCGAGCAAGAAAGGCCAGGAACAATGCCGTGGAACACAGTCCGACTGTTATGAAGCTATCTTTGCTTGATTCCTAACTTCTCCATGGTATCCTTGTACAGAATGTTGATGCTGCTACCTCCGTCTATCAGCACACGCGAGAAGCGAGTGGCCTGCCTATCTATGGCAAAGGTGGCACCTAAGACCAGGGCGTAGGAGCCCAGACTCGGCATCACCTCTGCTCCAACTGATAGGCTTCTCGGGCCAGTGCATGAACTCTAGAGTACTTGATGCTACTGCATTCACCTCTTGCTGATGCAGCCGCCTGCTGCGTCGATCGTCAGCCACACTGGTGAACACCACATAGGCTCCATGCTCTTCTGGGTACTCGTCTTGTACTGCGCCGACTGGCCTGACAGCCGGCTGCTGGAGCGGCGGTGGAGGCGGCGACCCAGCAGGCAGGGGAGGCAGGAGGCCGTCTCCCTTGGCGATTCTGGTGAGCCAGTGGCATTTCCGGGTGGTGTGGTTCGACGGCTTCGCGCCGCTGTGGAACTTGCAGGGGCCATCTAGAGTCTGCTCGTAGGAGAAAGCCGGCTGCCAAGCTGGCCTGCCGCCCTTCTGCTTCTTCGGACCCGGCTGTCCCTCAGGCTGCTCTTCTTCGATCGTGGCCACCTGCCGGCTGCTGGAAGCCGGCTGAGGGGCTTTGCGCTTGTGATCGTTTTGATACGGGCGCCGGCTTGATTCTCTAGCCGGCGTCTTGGGAGCCGGCGTCAGCACTTTTCCGGAGGCGTCTACCCGGATCTCGGTCATCATTGAGGAGTCGGCCGTGGCATACTTGTCCGCGATGACCAGTAGCTCATCAAGGGTTACCGGATCGTCGCAGAGGAGTCGGTGCTTGAGGAGAGTGCCTTCACGACACCCGGCGGTGAAGTACTCTATGGCCTGGACCTCGTGCACTCCTTCGCAGGAGTTGCGGAGCTCGGCCCAACGCATGAGGTAGTCGCGGGTCGATTCGCTGGGCCCTTGTACGCACAAGGAGAGCTGTCGGGGCTTGGGAGCCCGCTTGTATGTGCTAGTGAAGTTGCGTATGAAGGCTTTGGTGAAGTCTAGCCAGCTGTTGATGCTGTAAGTCTTGAGGCTGTTGAGCCAGGTGCGCTCCGTGCCTTGGAGCATCAGGGGGACATATTTCACGGCAACGCGTCGATTGCCATTCGCTATGCGAACGGCGGTGGAGTAGTCGATCAACCAGTCTTCCGGCTTCACGGAGCCATTGTACTTGGGTGTGTCTCTTGGGAGCGAGAACCCTTTGGGAAAGGGCTCGTCGCGGATGCGGGGTCCGAAACACGGCGGGCCGACATCATCTTCTTCTTCCAAGGCCAGGGATCGCGCTAGGCGGTCGATCCGATGGCGGGCATCATTCTCGCTGACTCCTTCGCGGCGACCAAGTCGGCCGCTGAGAGTCGGATGCTCGACAGGTGGCGGGGTAGGATATCTTTCCCCGCGAGGCGGAGGAGGCGGCAGGTCGCCTCGTCGCTCCACTCCTCGGGGGCAACCTTCTGCGTCGCGCTCGATGGTAATACGAGTCCGGCTGCGGCTAGTAGCCGGCTCCTTCTCTTGTCTTGTACGGGCGCCACCCGCAGTCGGCGTGCGCGACATTGCGCCGTGCTCTCGGTGAGGGGGGCTTCCAGCTCGGATGTCGGCTTCATGCCGGGTTGCGGCCGCATCGATCAGCTGCTGGATGCGTCTGGTCATGTAGGGGAGCTCGTCGGCCCCCAGTCCGTTTAGCTCATCAACGATCGACTGGGCGGTGCGTAGGTTCTCGAGGGGCGTGGCGTAGACCGGACGGTCCGCTCCCAGCATGCTGGCGATGGCCGCTCCACATTTCTTGACGACGCCGACTCGGCTTGGCCCTTCTGGAGGCGGCGTGCCGAAGGCGGCGCAGTCGACCTCGCGCTGGTGGGCCTCCGTGAGGCGTCTCATGGTGGCAATCTTCTGGCCCTCCGCAAGGAGGGCAAGGCAGCGTGCCTCCAGCGCCTCAGCGTCAGTGTCCGCCGGGTTGGGGGCGGACAGATCATGCAAAGTGGCTTGTAGGGCGTCGCGGGTGTTCTCGTCGGAGGCGGCGCCGTGGCTGATGACGAACACTTCGGTGATGGTGCTGCCGCCACTGTCGGCTCGTGGGAGAGGATCGTCAAGACGATCACGTCGGAGGGGAAGGCATCGAGCGACACTGTGTCGGAATCGACAAGCATCGGGTCGGTGGAGCCGACCGACTCCAAGTCCGCGGTAGGCTCGCCGGAGACGTGGAGTTACTCGAGGAGGCTGACGAGGCGGCTCTCGGGGAAGCCTGTGCCCGCATCGGATGCGGGCTCATCGGAGATGCGAGCCTCACAAAGAAGATCGGCAAGGCAGCTCGCTGCACAGGCATCGTCGACGCTTTGCAACGCGTCGGTGCAAGCGCCATCGGGCGTGCCGGGCTGGCTACGCTCGCTGGGGAGGAAGAGGGTTCCTGTCCAGAGCGGGTCTCCGGATGACGGTGCACCAGGCCCCACGGTGGGCGCCAAATGTCGGGTGGTTGGTGCGACATATGCCAAGGGATGGCTTATCATGGTGGGGGCGAGTAGAACGTCACCGGTGCCTGGAAACGAGATGAGGCGAAGGCATGCACGCCGGCGAATCTTACCCAGCTTCAGGGCTCTCCGTGGAGATAACACCCCTACTGCTGCTCTGCGGGGTCTCCGCATGATCACTATGGCAAAGTGAGTACAAGGTTGCTCCTTGAGCTGTTTCCTGGAGGTAGGAGAAGGCAAGGCTAGCTTCCTCCTTCCTATATGATCTGGTCTAGTGCTAAAGAAGCGATCCCCCTTGCATGGGTGCCCCAGGGGCTTATATAGGCCCGCCCCCAGGGATACAATGGTAATCCGGCTGGGTGTGGGTCCCAGCCGTTTATCTCTCAGGCCGCCGTCTTCTCCGCCGACAGCTGGGGCCCGCCGACAGGCCTGGTATTGTAGCCGTGCTTCTAATGATGCTGGCTTGGTCATGGGGTCGTGGCAACAGTTTCGCCGCCTGATGGACGATCAGTGTGGCCATTCCCCGTCTTGTCTGGTTAATGGCGAGTGGGGCCCGTGGGAGGGGCTGGCCGACTCCCGGGGGCCGACTCCCAACGGGTCCGTCTTGTGGCGCTCTTGCCGTCTTCTGTACCCCCACTGACGGGTGGGACCCGCTGTCTCTGGTCCGTACAGGCAGGTCGTCATGGGCACAGTGCGCCGCCCACGGGGGCTGAGGTCAGGGCAGGCATGGCAACAGTGCCGCGCCGGATGGAGATCTCCATCGATACGGCGCACTGTAGCCATGCCAGCCCTTCGTAAGCGGGAGGGTGATGAGCCACGCGGTGACCGTACCCCGTCCCATCCATCATGGCGAAGGCAGGAGGTGGTCGGAGTCGCGGGCCGACTCCCCATTGCCGGCTTCTCTGGAAGTCGCCAATAGGAGTCGGCTTATCTCAAAGTCGTCCCTGGGACTCGGCCGTGAGGGGCAATCGGCGGCCTTGCTGCTGACTCCCAGAAGGCGGCTCCTTATCGCGGGGTCTTGAGGGGCGTAGTCCGCCCCGATGTTTTGAAAGGTTCAGGGGCTCGGGTTAGCCTACCCGTGGCCCATTACTCCGACAATTCCCATAGCATGCACGTATGGTGAACCGCTTTGTGATGAAGTTTGAGCATAATTTATTTATTGATTGTCTTCCTTATGAGTGGCGGTCGGGGACGAACGATGGTCTTTTCCTACCAATCTATCCTCCTAGGAGCATGCGCATAGTACTTTGTTTTCAATGTACTTGTAGATTTTTCCAATAAGTATATGAGTTCTTTATGACTAATGTTGAGTCCATGGATTATACGCACTTGTCGGATATCGGGTTTCGGCAAAACCCTTAAGGTTCGAACTCTGGGGTGCACGCGAAGATCTACTCCCTACCGATCCACGTCCCAATGCCTCGCCATGAATCTAAGCTACACGATGAACAACACAAGGGACACAAGGTTTATACTGGTTCGTGCCACCGTTGTGGTGTAATACCCTAATCCAGTGTGTGTGGTGTGGTGGATTGCCTCTGGGGCTGATGATGAACAGTACAGGGAGAGAGCAGCCTCGCGAGGGGTGTTCTTGAGTTGGTGCGGTGTTATCCTTGGGCAGGATTCGATCACCTCCTCCTATGGTGGCTATCTCTATTTATAGAGGCCTTGGTCCTCATCCCAAATAATGAGTGGGAAGGGAGCCAACAACAACCATTTTGAAAGGGGTCGTCATGGCTTGCGTCATGAGCACCTCGCGAGCCTGCCTGGTGAGGCCGCCCCTGAGGAAGCCTTGCGTCGTCTGCCCCGCGAGGCTTGGCCCCTCGTGAGGGTCTTGAGCTTGGGTTGATGAAGACGAGTCGTAATGGGCCACCCCTTGAGCCATGCCGCAGGTTGAAGGCAGGCAAGTTTGGGGACCCCCGTTCCCAGAATGCCGACAGTAGCCCCCGGGCCCATGGCGCGCTCGGGCTTGGCTTAGCAGCGAAGCGAAAGGGCAAGTGTGGAGCGCCGCGGGCCCCAATAGCCTGCGGCCTTGGATGCCGCGTGGTGGTTGATTTGGCGTGGGAGTCTCCGCTTCCCCACGCTACCTCGGCAGCTGCCTGATTTGACGAGTCCCTGCTGCATGCAAAAAGAGTCATGATTACCTGCGATCATGGAGGCCGACGGTTGGCTTCCCTTGGGCTATAAGTACGGAGAGGCGCGAGCCCCCTCAGTCCATATCTTCTCGCTTCGCTCGCTTCTTCTTCCTCACTCCTCCTCCATCTTGCTGCCTATGGCACCGATCCGCCGGTTCTCAGCTGACGAGAAAGGAAAGGCCCCCCGGGAGGGGCCCGACTCGCTCCCGCCGAAGAAACGGCCGGTCCCCGGCCGCCACGACGAGGTTGCACGGCCGGAGATGTTGAGGCCTTGGTACGAGCAGCCTCCTCCTGGGTTTCCGCTCCCTTTGTACATCCGGGCTGAGGCCCTGGAAAAGAAGATGCCGAGCAACGCCGCCCGCGCCGTCGGCGACGACGAGTCACGGCGGCGCGCGTCGTCACTCCTGGAGTTCATGCCGCGGACTCCTCTCGCAAGCTCATTATCCATGCCGCCATGCCTCCAAGCTCCTGGATCCGCCTTCCTTCTTTCTTCGCCTTTGAGATGCCACCGAGGGGGCCTCTCGAGCTCTGGCTACAGCACGCTGACTGCGGTACCCCGGCGACCGGAGCGGAGGTTGAGGTCGTCGCTCCGGGCAAGGTCTACATGACCCGGGGCTGGGGCGAGATCGCCCGGGTCTACCGAACATGAGGTGCCCCCGTGGTTCATTTCGAATATGATGGCGCCTCCCTGATGCTCTTCAAGGTCTTCGATGCGGAAGGCCGCCGGCTGGAGTGCTGCACCAGAGGAGGCAGACATGACGTCGATGTGGCAAGGGCTAGGCCTGCCACCCGCTTCCCCAACGGCTCCTCTGACAGCAGCGAAGATGCTTGGGAGTCCAGCGGCTCTCCCGAGCTCTTCGCGACTCCGGAGACGAGCGATGACAACTACGTGCCCCCGAGCTCACGTCGCGCTTGGGGCAGAGCAGCTGCATCAGGCCGCCAGCGCGACTGATCTGGATGGGGTTGGCACCGGCCCCCGTGGCCCACTGTTGATGATGGCATCGGCCATGAGGGCGCATGTAGTTAGGGCTCCTTAGGATTCACACCTTTTGTTCCCTGCGAGGAATTGAGAAGGTACCCCGTGGGGGCATGTAAGGTGTCCGCAATGTCTTTTGCTGTTATTATCCTGATTATGAAGTGTTGCAAGTGCTTATCCTGTCCCGGTTTAGTTCCCCCTTTCTAGCCTTGCGACGACTTGGTGCTCTACGCTGACAGGTCCCAGTCCCCAGGCAGGCTTCAGCCGTTGCTGGTATGCCAGGTCGCGATGTCGTGGTCAAGGCCAGGAGGTGAGCGGCCCGAGGTCCAGTAAGAGCCCCTAAGGCGCGATGCTCAGGAGGTCCCCTTTAGAGCTCATGCAGCCGCCGGGAGGTGAGAAAGGAAGGCAAGGTTGCCGCCACAGAGCCGCATTAAGTGGGGGTTTCATGTCGCATCGATTAGCTATTCCAGGGGCGAGACTTATCTCGAAAGCATGGAGCCGTTCCTTCGCGAGGTTCCAGTCTTGTGCGTCAGTAGCTGAGATGTTCCTGGGTCAGGCCTTCATGAGCTTCTCCTCCCTTCCCCGCACTCTCCTTCGTGCTCTACATCCTCAGGTCCCGGCCCTCGAGCGAGATCAGCCGCCGCTGGTATGCCAGGTCACGATGCCATGGACAAGGCTAGGGGGTGAGGGCTGGAGAGCCAGTAAGAGCTCCTGAATCGCGATGCTCAAGAGTCCCTGTTGGTGTCAAAACCGGCGGATCTCGGGTAGGGGGTCCCGAACTGTGCGTCTAGGCGGATGGTAACAGGAGACAAGGGACACGATGTTTTACCCAGGTCCGGGCCCTCTTGATGGAGGTAAAACCCTACGTCCTGCTTGATTGATATTGATATTGTGGATGTTTACAAGAGTGGATCTACCACGAGATCAAGGAGGCTAAACCCTAGAAGCTAGCCTATGGTATGATTGTAATGGTTGTTGTTGTGTCCTACGGACTAGAGCCATCCGGTTTATATAGACACCGGAGAGGGCTAGGGTTACATAGAGTCGGTTACAATAGTAGGAGATCTACGTATCCGTATCGCCAAGCTTGCCTTCCACGCCAAGGAAAGTCCCATCTAGTGTAACTGAGCCTGTACAACTGGCCTCGACACCTGGTATGACGCCTTTGAAGGTTGTCTTTGTAGGTTTAATCCTTGAAGGGCCTATGCCCATCTTTCGCACTGTATCCTGATAAAGCAGGTTCAGGCTACTGCCGCCGTCCATCAGGACTCTCGTGAGGTGAAATCCATCGACGATTGGGTCTAAAACCAATGCGGCGAATCCGCCATGGCGGATACTGGTCGGATGGTCTCTTCAATCGAAAGTGATCGGGCAGGAGGACCATGGGTTGAATTTTGGGGCGACTGGCTCCATCGCGTATACGTCCCTTAGTGCACGCTTCCACTCCCTCTTGGGTATATGCGTTGCGTATATCATGTTTACTGTCCGAACTTGAGGGGGGAATCCCTTTTGTCCTCTGTTGTTCGGCGGCCGGGTCTCTTCCTCGTCATCACTGTGTAGCCCCTTGTCATTGTTTTCGGCGATTAATTTGCCTGCCTACTTGAATACCCAACAATCTCTGTTGGTGTGGTTAGCTGGCTTTTCGGGGGTTCCATGTATTTGACAGGAGCGGTCGAGTATTTAGTCCAAATTGGACGGGCCCGGAGTAGTTCTTTTGAATGGCTTCTTCTGTTGACCGGGCTTGGAGCCTCGGAATCCGGCGTTGACTGCCGTATCCTCATTGCTGTCGCCGTTAATGCGGCGTTTGTTTTTGCTTCGACGTGACCTGCCATTGCGGTCCTTGGTATCCGGACTACCAGCGTTTTTGCTGAGGTTGTTGCTGCGAGCTAGCCAGCTATCCTCTCCCGCACAGAAGCAGGTCATGAGTGATGTGAGGGCTGCCATGGATTTCGGCTTTTCCTGTCCTAGGTGCCGGGCCAGCCACTCGTCGCGGATGTTATGTTTGAAGGCAGCGAGGGCCTCTGCATCCGGACAGTCGACGATTTGATTTTTCTTTGTTAAGAACCGTGTCCAGAATTGCCTGGACGATTCGTCTGGCTGCTGGATTATGTGGCTTAGGTCATCTGCGTTCGGTGGTTGCACATACGTGCCCTGGAAGTTGTCGAGAAATGCGGCTTCCAGGTCTTCCCAACATCCAATTGACTCTGCGGGCAGGCTGTTAAGCCAATGCCGAGCTGGTCCTTTAAGCTTGAGCAGGAGATATTTGATGGCGTGAAGATCGTCGCCGCGGGCCATATGTATATGGAGGAGATAATCCTCAATCCAAACCGCGGGGTCTGTTGTGCCATCGTAGGATTCGATATTAACGGGTTTAAACCCTTCAGGGATTTGATGATCCATTACTTCGTCAGTGAAGCATAGTGGGTGCGCGGCGCCTCTGTATTGAGCAATATCGCGACGTAGCTCGAGAGAGCGTTGTCTGCTGTGTTCGGCCCGTCCGGAGTAGTTGTATCCGGCGCGACGGTATTCGTCGTGGGTCTTGGGGTGCCCACGTGATCCATAGATAGATCTGGATTGTCTTGCCTTGTCCTCCAATATATCTCGCAAGTCCCGCGCGTTCCCCTGTGGCTTCATGCTTTTTGAGCGGTGCCGGGGTACGGTTTTGGTGGAGGGCTTGCACGCCTCTTTGTCGCGGCCACGAGGTGGTCGGTCTGCCGTATTGTGCGCTGGTGATGCAGGTTTGTACGCTTCCTCCTCTAGTCGGGGGAGCAACTTGTGTTTTGGGTAACTTTTGGAGGGGCGTTCGAGTTCATACTCTTCGGCCGCGAGGACCTCGGTCCATCTGTCGGCCAGTAGGTCTTGATCAGCTTGAAGCTGTTGCTGCTTTTTCTGTAGGCTGTTTGCCGTGTCCATTAGCCTGTGTCGGAAACACTCTTGTTCGACGGGATCCTCAGGCACGACGAATTCGTCGTCGTCGAGGCTTGCCTCGTCTCCGGAGGGAGGTAAGTAATTATCATCCTCGACCTCTTCGTCTGCCGCCCTCTCGTGAGGGCTTGCTTCTGCCTCCTCCTACGCTGGATCGTGCTGGAGGGGGTTGTCTTCGGCACTTTCTGGGGTGTTATTGTCTCCTGTGCCGGAATCTCTATTCTTGCTGTGGCGGGATTTAGAGCGGCGCCGCTGATGTCGGCGCTTGGGCTGTTTCTTTAAGGAATCGGCCTCTGTTGCTTCTTTGCCGTCCCCATCTTTTGGGGTGTCCACCATATATATGTCGTATGACGATGTGGTCTTCCAGTGTCCTGTAGGCACTGGTTCTTGATGGTCTCCGGCGTCGTCGTCCATACCGTCGATGTCTTCGGAGTCGTAGTCGAGTACGTCGGTTAGATCGTCGACGGTGGCTACGAAGTGGGTGGTGGGTAGGCTCTGAATTTCTTCGTCGTCCGCGTCCCAACCATCCTGGCCGTAGTTCGGTCAGGGCTCTCCAGATAGCGAGAGATGCTTCAGCGAATTTAAGATATCTCCAAAGGGTGAGTGCTGAAAGATGTCCGCAGCGGTGAATTCCATGATCGGCACCCAGTCGGATTCGACTGGCAGGGGCACAGGAGGTTCGGAGTCCGGCAGAGAGTCCGGCACCTCGGAGTCATGAGCTTTATGCGGGAAAAGGTAAGTGTTCGGCTCCATCGCCATAGAAGTTGCAGCTCCCGAGGCGGTGTCCAGCCATCCATCCTCGATCTGAGCGATCAGCTTCGGACTATGGGTCGGAGCGGGTTGGTGTGCGGCCTCCAAGGTGCTGTCCGGTGGCAGAGTTGGGTCGTGCCCATCGTGACAGCGCGGCATGCTCGGCTGTGGCTCAGATCCATCGAAGATCAAGTCCCCGCGGATATCGGCCGTGAAGTTTAGGCTTCCAAACCTGACCTGATGGCCAAGGGCATAGCTTTCGATCTGCTCCAGATGGCCAAGTGAGTTGGCCCGCAGTGCGAAGCCGCCGAATACGAAGGTCTGTCCGGGGAGAAAAGTCTCACCCAGGACTGCGTCGTTGCTGATTGAAGAGGCCATCAAGCCTATCCGTGACGACATAGAGGAACTCTCAATGAAAGCACCAATGTCGGTGTCAAAACCGGCGGATCTCGGGTAGGGGGTCCCGAACTGTGCGTCTAGGCGGATGGTAACAGGAGACAAGGGACACGATGTTTTACCCAGGTTCGGGCCCTCTTGATGGAGGTAAAACCCTACGTCCTGCTTGATTGATATTGATATTGTGGATGTTTACAAGAGTGGATCTACCACGAGATCAAGGAGGCTAAACCCTAGAAGCTAGCCTATGGTATGATTGTAATGGTTGTTGTTGTGTCCTACGGACTAGAGCCATCCGGTTTATATAGACACCGGAGAGGGCTAGGGTTACATAGAGTCGGTTACAATAGTAGGAGATCTACGTATCCGTATCGCCAAGCTTGCCTTCCACGCCAAGGAAAGTCCCATCCGGACACGGGACGAAGTCTTCAATCTTGTATCTTCATAGTCTTGGAGTCCGGTCGATGATGATGATAGTCCGGCCGATGATAGTTCGGCCGATGATGGTAGTCCGGCTATCCGGACACCCCCTAATCCGGGACTCCCTCAGTCCCCCTTTTAACGCGCAAGCGGATCGCACGGGTAAGAGAAGGAAAGAGCCCACGATGCCTCCCGTTTGAGGCCTCAGGTGATCCCTGTAAACCAACACGAGAAGAGCAAGGGTTGCCATTACGATTGCCAGCCGGCCATCGGTTGCTCCGAGAGAGTGGTGAGGGCACTGAGGGCCTAGTGAGGTGACGCTTGCGGGGCTGTTGTGGGCCAGAGCTCGACCACTCAGGTTTGTCGACGTTGCAGGGACGGACCCATGCACAAGAGCCGTGCTAGAGCGAGTGGCTCCAAAGGTAGGTGTCAATCGAGTAGGCGATTATCACAAGCGGGTTAAGCATGAAGGGCAAATCAGCTTACATAGACGCATGAAAGGTACATGCCACTGGGTCAGGCCCGAGCGGCCTAGGGATGATGTAGCCCGAGGGGTGCCCCCAGCAAGGTAAACTGAAGACATAAGCAAAAGGGGTACATGTCGCAGGGACAGACCCACGTGACCTGGGAATAATGCAGCCCTGAGGGTGCTCCCAACTGAAATGAGACTCGAAAGATGTCAACTGATGCCATTGTAGAGCTGGTGTTGAAGTAGCTGGCGATGCGCGGTGAAGAAGCCGATCCTCACGAGCCACCAGAGCCCTGAGCCTCGGGAGGCTCTGGGGGTCCGGGCGGCTCCTCGAGGACCATCTCCATCTCTGCCAGGACCACATGGTGCCTGGCCTCCTGAGCTGCCAGAATGCTCTGCATAAGACGCTGGTGAGCAGCAGCCGCGTTCGGCAGGCGGAAAGGCATGCGAACGTAGCTGTGCGGCGGACCTTCGCAACGTCCTATGCGTGAAGGCCAGTGGCGCTCCTGAGACGTGACTCGGCTGAGTCCTGTGTAGTCGATGCAGACGTGCAACCCGCCATCCTCGCCTAGGTGAGGAGCTACGCTGGACAGGCGGCGATTGCCGCGCATGACTCGTGATTCTTGAAGCTCGAGTGACCTTGGTGATGAACTCCTGGGGGTTGGGCCTTCCTTGCCCCGTGCCTTCCTGAGGAAAACGTGACTCGAAGCACGTCTCCAAGTGGTGCCCGAGTGCCTCCCTCGTGATCATGGAAAAGTCTGAGGCCCTCCAGGAGAGAGCCCCCGAGCCTTGACCGAGGAGGGCGCCGGGCGCGCCTTCCTATGTGATGGAGGGAGGTGCCCCTTGCACAGGCGCAGATCCTGGCGCGGTGCCTCCGGAGATGCCTGCCTCCTGAGGCCTTGAGCTGGGCGATGTCTTCTTCTTCTTGGGAATTGCCTCGGGAGGGTTCTCACTCTTGCTATCTGGGTCTTCGACTGGCGCAGCTTGGAAGGCACGCTCGAGGGAGCACACCGCATCCTTCTCTTCGTAGGGGACTATGATGATTCCGCCGCTTCCCGGCATCTTGAGGACATTGTAGCCATGGTGAGTCACCGCCATGAACTTGGCCAGGGCTGGATACCCGAGGATAGCATTGTATGGCAGGCGAATGTGGGCAACATCAAAGTCGATGAGCTCGGTATGGTAGTTCTTGCACTGTGCGAAAGTGACAGGGAGGAGAACCTACCCTATTAGAGTGGTGGAACCGTCAGTGACTCCTGAGAAAGGCTTGGTTGGCTGAAGTTGATCATAAGGCACTTGGAGGTTGTTGAATGTCTCGACGGACAGAACATTGAGCCATGCGCCGCCATCAATGAGGGTCCTGGTAACTTGCACATTGTTGATGACTGGGGAACAAAGCATTAGGAGGACGCCGGCTGTAGCCGCACACTTGAGCTGATCTGCTGAGTTGAACGTGATGGCGCACGTGGACCACCTGAGAGCGCGCGTGGCCTCGAGTTTGGGAAGGACTGCGTTCACCTTGCGAGCAAACTACTTGAAGATGCGCTGAGAGGCTGGGGCTTGGGCACCGCCCAAGATGCAAGCGATAGCACGCGGCTCCTGGAAGCCCCCAGCCCCCTCGTCCTGGTGGTGGTCATCATTCCTTCTTGGCGGTGGTGGTAGAGGAGGAAGGTCTGCGTTGCCTTCAGGGCGGTCCTCACGAGGCTGATCCCTCCAAGCCCCCTTGCGAGGCTGGTCCTGCCAGCGATCCTCGCGAGGCCGGTCACGCCACTCCTAGCGAGGGCCTCGGTCGTCCCATCGTCCCCCACCTCTTCCTCCTCCCCGGTTGTAGCCCCGGTCGTTGCGCTCGGGGCGTCGACCAATGCGTCCTTCTCGAATGGCCCTGAGCTCCTGGTATTCGTTGGTGTTGTGGGTGTAGAGGTTGTGGTAGGCGCAGAATCGGTGGCCCTTGGACGACTCCGACTGGTCTCTGCCGCGCTTCGTGTCTAGTTCTGCTACGAGCACGACTGCTCCTTTGCGCTTCACGTCCTTGGCCTTGACTTTCTTCTCTTCTGGGTCAGCAGCTGGAAGCTCGAGGAGGGAGATGCGCCCTTCCTCGGTTCTTGTGCACTTGGTCGCTAGGTTGAACAGCTCCAGGGATGTGCACAGATCCTCGTGGATGGCGAGCTCCTCCTTCATCTTGACGTCGCAGACGGCGAGCAGAGAATGCTGAGATGATGGCCTCCTCGGTCAGCTTGGGAATCTTGAGGCGAGCATTGTTGAAGCATTGGATGTACTTCTGCAAGGTCTATCCAGGCTACTGCTCAATGCGGCGCGGGTCACTCACGACTGGAGGACGGTCGCGAGTGCCCTGGAAGTTGGCGATGAAGCGGGTGCACATCTCGTCCCAAGAGGAAATCGAGACGGGAGGCAGGTTCAGGAGCCAGGTGCGAGCACCATCCTTGAGCGCCATGGGAAACCAGTTCGCCATGACCTTTTCGTCCCCGTTGGCCGCCTTGATGCCTAGCTCCCGAGGCTCGCAGACGCGGGGCTTGCTCTTGGAGATTCCCGCGCGCTGCCGTTAGGGGCAGCACAGGGTCTTGACGTGTTGGCGCAGGGATGCGATCTTGACGTGCTGGAGCGGGGAGTACGCCAGCGCCTTCTTGAGGACGAGGGATTTCTTGGCAGCTCCTTTCTGGTCGCGCGGGTGCTGGACGCGGCGGGTCTCGTCCAGGGGCCGCGCGCCTTGGAGCCAGGGCGCCTTCTTGGGGGCGGAGGCACCTCCTGAGCTGCATCACCCACGCAGGATGGAGGGCGAGGCAGTGAGAGGGACGCGTAGGAGAGCCCCCTGCGGCGCTGACGAGCTCGGTGATGCGAGCGAGTCACTCCTCATAGAGGTCGTCGACGGGGCAGTAGTGCAGAAGCTCACATGCTAGGAGCAACGCGGCCTGCGTGTCCGTGGGAGCACAACGAGCGTGAGACGATGAGCCAGCTGGGGTCAGTGACGGAGTGGCGGTGCGGCCATCCCGCCGCACCGAGGGATGCAGCAACGATGCTTGCTGCTCATTCCACGCTGGGCCGGTGGCAGCGTTGGCGGCAGGCGACGGAGAACGATGGGGGGCCCCACCGACGGGAGCCGTCTAGGCGACGCGGGCGGTGAGAGCAGCCCGACGCTCGGTGCGAGCTCGGCGAGCGTCGGCCATGGATGCGACGAACGATGGAACACGTGATAGCGGAAGAAAGATTCTGGTGCACCCTTACCTGGCGCGCCAAATGTCGGATATCAGGTTCCGGCAAAACCCTTAAGGTTCAAACTCTGGGGTGCACGCGAAGATCCACTCCCTATCGATCCACGTCCCAACACCTCGCCATGAATCTAAGCTACACGATGAACAACACAAGGGACACAAGGTTTATACTGGTTCGTGCCACCATTGTGGTGTAATACCCTAATCCAGTGTGTGTGATGTGGTGGATTGCCTTTGGGGCTGATGATGAACAGTACAGGGAGAGAGCAGCCTCGCGAGGGGTGTTCTTGAGTTGGTGCCGTGTTCTCCTTGGGCAGGATTCGATCCCCTCCTCCTGTGGTGGCTATCTCTATTTATAGAGGCCTTGGTCCTCATCCCAAATAATGAGTGCGAAGGGAGCCAACAACAGCCATTTTGAAAGGGGACAGCTAGTACAAGTTATCCTGACTAAAGTTGGTCTTCGACTGCCAAAGGCACTGGCGATGACGCAGTCTTGGGCTCCACGACGACCTCCGTACTGCCGCTCTACTGGTCTTGGTCTTGTTGCACCGATATGGTAACCTTTGCTTGATGCCTCGGTACTCCGCGCCTACTCTTGCCCCCTTTGCACCAAAGAGGAAATGAGGACACTGCGCAGGCTGGCGCCCGCCTGGCACCTGCCTGGTATCGATCGTCATGGCTTACGTCATGACCACCTCGTGAGGTACCCCTGCCTTGATTTCTCCGCCTCCTCGCGAGCCTGCCTAGTGAGACCACCTCTGAGGAAGCCTTGCGTCATCCGCCCATGAGGCTTGGCCCCTCGCGAGGGTCTTGAGCTTGGGTTGATGAAGACGGGTTGTACTGGGCCACCCCTTGAGCCATGCCGCAGGCCGCAGGCAGGCAAGTCTGGGGACCCCTGTTCCTAGAACGCCAACAACACTCTCACCCTTCCACCATTGCTAGCCTCTCTTGTGCCGCACAACTTTCGCCGATACCATACACCCACCATATACCTTCCTCAAAATAGCCATAGCCACCATACCTTATTATGGCATTTCCATAGCCATTTCGAGATATATTGCCATGCAACTTTCCACCGTTCCGTTTATTATGACACGCATCATCATTGTCATATTGCTCTTTGCATGATCATGTAGTTGACATCGTATTTGTGGCAAAGCCACCTTCATAATTCTTCCATACATGTCACTCTTGATTCATTGCATATCCCGGTACACCGCCGGAGGCATTCATATAGAGTCATATTTTGTTCTAAGTATCGAGTTGTAATCTTGAGTTGTAAATAAATAAAAGTGTGATGATCTTCATTATTAGAGCATTCTCCCAAGTGAGGAAAGGATGATGGAGACTATGATTCCCCCATAAGTCGGGATGAGACTTCGGACTTTATAAAAAAAGAAAAGAAAAAAGAAAGGCCAAATAAAAAAATAAGAAAGGCCAAATAAAGGAAAAAAAGAATAAAAGGAGAGAAAAAGAGAGAAGGTACAATGTTACTATCCTTTTACCACACTTGTGCTTCAAAGTAGCACCATGATCTTCATGATAGAGTCTCATATGTTGTCACTTTCATATACTAGTGGGAATTTTTCATTATAGAACTTGACTTGTATATTCCAATGATGGGCTTCCTCAAAATGCCTTAGGTCTTCGTGAGAAAGCAAGTTGGATGCACACCCACTTAGTTTCTTTTGTTGAGCTTTCATACATTTATAGCTCTAGTGCATCTGTTGCATGGCAATCCCTACTCACTCACATTGATATCTATTAATGGGCATCTCCATAGCCCGTTGATATGCCTAGTTGATGCAAGACTATCTTCTCCCTTTTTTTCTTCTCCACAACCAGCATTCTATTCCACATATAGTGCTATGTCCATGGCTCATGCTCATGTATTGCGTGAAAGTTGAAAAAGTTTGAGAATACTAAAGTATGAAACAATTGCTTGGCTTGTCATCGGGGTTATGCATGATTAAATACTCTGTGTGATGAAGATAGAGCATAGCCAGACTATATGATTTTGTAGGGACAGCTTTCTTTAGCCATGTTATTTTGAGAAGACATGATTGCTTTGTTAGTATGCTTGAAGTATTATTGTTTTTATGTCAATATGAACTTTTATTTTGAATCATTTGGATCTGAACATTCATGCCACAATAAAGAAAGTTACATTGAGAATTATGCTAGGTAGCATTTCACATAAAAATTCTGTTTTTATCATTTACCTACTCAAGGACGAGTAGGAATTAAGCTTGGGGATGCTTGATACGTCTCCAACGTATCTATAATTTTTTATTGTTCCATGCTACTATATTACCCGTTTTGGATGTTTTTGGGCTTTACTTTACACTTTTATATCATTTTTGGGACTAACCTACTAACCGGAGGCCCAACCCAAATTGATGTTTTTTTTGCCTATTTCAGTGTTTCGAAGAAAAGGAATATCAAACGGAGTGCAAACGGAATGAAACTTTCGGGGCCATCTTTTTGGAACAAATGCAATCCAAGAGACTTGGAGTGGACGTCAAGAAGTAACCGAGGCGGGCACGAGGTGCCCGGCGCGCCCCCGCCCTCCTGGGCCCCTCGTGGCTCCCCTGACCTACCTCCTTCACCTATATATATATTCACGTACCCCGAAAACATCCAGGAGCACGACGAAAACCTAATTCCACCGCCGCAACCTTCTGTATCCACGAGATCCCATCTTGGAGCCTTCGCAGGCGCTCCGCCGGAGGGGGAATCGACCATGGAGGGCCTCTACATCATCTCCAAGGCCTCTCCGATGAGTTGTGAGTAGTTTACCACAGACCTTCGGGTCTAGAGTTATTAGCTAGATGGCTTCTTCTCTCTCTTTGAATCTCAATACCAAGTTCTCCTCGATCTTCTTGGAGATCTATTCGATGTAACTCTTTTTGCGGTGTGTTTGTCGAGATCGGATGAATTGTGGGTTTATGATCAAGTTTATATATGAGAAATAATTGAATCTTCTCTGAATTATTTTATGTGTGATTGGTTATCTTTGCAAGTCTCTTCGAATTATCAGTTTGGTTTGACCTACTAGATTGATCTTTCTTGCAATGGGAGAAGTGCTTAGCTTTGGGTTCAATCTTGCGGTGTCCTTTCCCAGGAACAGCAGGGGCAGCAAGGCACGTATTGTATTGTTGCCATCGAGGATAAAAGATGGGGTTTATATCATATTGCATGAGTTTATCCCTCTACATCATGCCATCTTGCTTAATGCACTACTCTGTTCTTATGAACTTAATAAACTAGATGCAGGCAGGAGTCAGTCGATGTGTGGAGTAACAGTAGTAGATGCAGAATCGTTTCGATCTAGTTGTTGTGGACGTGATGCCTATATACATGATCATGCCTAGATAATCCCATAACTATGCACTTTTCTATCAATTGCTCGACAGTAATTTGTGCACCCACCGTAATACTTATGCTATCTTGAGAGAAGCCACTAGTGAAACCTAAGCCCCCCCCCCCGGGTCTATCTTTTATTATATAAGTTTTCCATCTACTTTTATTTGCATCTTTTACTTTCCAATCTATATCATAAAAATACCAAAAATAATTATCTTATCTTATTATCTCTATCAGATCTCACTTTCGCAAGTTACCGTGAACGGATTGACAACCCCTTTATCGCGTTGGTTGCGAGGTTCTTGTTTGTTTGTGTAGGTACGAGGGACTTTTGAGGAGCCTCCTACTGGATTGATACCTTGGTTCTCAAAAACTGAGGGAAATACTTACGCTACTTTGCTGCATCACCCTTTCCTGTTCAAGGGAAAACCAACGCAGTGCTCAAGAGGTAGCATGGGGGCGAAGGAGTTATTCTTTGTCTGTATGTCGATGACATACTGATGTTTGTAACCAAACTTGATCTAATCAAGAAGGTTAAGGACTTCTTACCTCGCTGTTTTGAGATGAAGGATCTAGGAGTAGCTGATGTTATCTTGAACATCAAGCTGTTGAGAGATGGAAATCGTGGGATGACACTGCTTCAGTCTCATTATGTGGAAAAGATCTTGAGTCGTTTTGGGTACAATGACTGCACGCCTTCTCCAACTCCATATGATGCTAGTGTGCTGCTTTGAAAGAATCGACGGATTGCTAGAGATCAACTGAGGTATTCTCAGATTATTGGCTTGCTTATGTATTTGGCGAGTGCCATGAGGAATGATGATACGTCTCCAACGTATCTATAATTTATGAAGCATTCATGCTATTTTATTATCTGTTTTGAATAATTATGGGCTTTATTATACACTTTTATATTACTTTTGGGACTAACCTACTAACCGGAGGCCCAGCCCATATTGCTGTTTTATTGCCTGTTTCGGTATTTCGAAGAAAAGGAATATCAAACGGAGTCCAAACGGAATGAAACCTTTGGGAGCATGATTTTTAGGAAGAATATGATCTGAGATACTTGGAGTTCACGTCAGAAGATCCTTGAGGAGGCCACGAGATAGGGGGCGCGCCCACCCCCTGGGCACGCCCTACCCTCTCGTGGGCCCCTTGAGGCTCCCCCGACCGACTTCTTTCGCCTATATAAGCCTACATACCCTAAAAACATCAAAACAGAAGATAGATCGGGAGTTCCGCCGCCGCAAGCCTCTGTAGCCACCAAAAACCTCTCGGGAGCCCGTTCCGGTGCCCTGCCAGAGGGGGAACCCATCATCGGTGGCCATCTTCATCATCCCGATGCTATCCATGACGAGGAGGGAGTAGTTCACCCTCGGGGCTGAGGGTATGTACCAGTAGCTATGTGTTTGATCTCTCTCTCTCTCTCTCGTGTTCTCTCTATGGCACGATCTTGATGTATCGCGAGCTTTGCTATTATAGTTGGATCTTATGATGTTTCTCCCCCTCTACTCTCTTGTGATGAACTGAGTTTTCCTCTTGAAGTTATCTTATCGGATTGAGTCTTTAATGATTTGAGAACACTTGATGTATGTCTTGCCGTGTTTATCTGTGGTGACAATGGGATATCATGTGCCACTTGATGTATGTTTTGGTGATCAACTTGCGGGTTCCGCCCATGAACCTATGCATAGGGGTTGACACACGTTTTCGTCTTGACTCTCCGGTAGAAACTTTGGGGCACTCTTTGAAGTACTTTGTGTTGGTTGAATAGATGAATCTGAGATTGTGTGATGCATATCGTATAATCATGCCCACGGATACTTGAGGTGACAATGGAGTATCTAGGTGACATTAGGGTTTTGGTTGATTTGTGTCTTAAGGTGTTATTCTAGTATGAACTCTATGATAGATTGAGCGGAAAGAATAGCTTCATGTTATTTTACTACGAACTCTTGAATAGATAGAACAGAAAGGATAACTTTGAGGTGGTTTCGTACCCTACCATAATCTCTTCGTTTGTTCTCCGCTATTAGTGGCTTTGGAGTGACTCTTTGTTGCATGTTGAGGGATTGTTATATGATCTATCTATGTTATTATTGTTGAGAGAACTTGCACTAGTGAAAGTATGAACCCTATGCCTTGTTTCCTATCATTGCAATACCGTTTACGCTCACTTTTACCATTAGTTACCTTGCTGTTTTTATAATTTCAGATTACAAATACCTTTATCTACTATCTATATTGCACTTGTATCACCATCTCTTCGCCGAACTAGTGCACCTATACAATTTACCATTGTATTGGGTGTGTTGGGGACACAAGAGACTCTTTGCTATTTGGTTGCAGGGTTGTTTGAGAGAGACCATCTTCATCCTACGCCTCCTACGGATTGATAAATCTTAGGTCATCCACTTGAGGAAAATTTGCTACTGTCCTACAAACCTGTGCACTTGCAGGCCCAACAACGTCTACAAGAAGAAGGTTGTGTAGTAGACATCACCTAACATCTCTTTTGTTGTGAGCAAGCTGAGTCGGTTTGTGTCAAAACCAGGAGATCATCATTGGTGTGCGCTTGAGAGAGTTATGCGCTACTTGAAAGGCACTGTGAGCTATGGGATTCACTACTCTAGGTATCCAAGGGTACTGGAGGGTTATAGTGACTTGAATTGGATATCTGATGCTGATGAGATTAAGGCCACAAGTGGTTATGTTTTTACACTTGGAGGTGGCTTTATTTTCTGGAAGTCTTGCAAGCATACCATCTTAATGAGGCCAACTATGGAAGCAGAACTTACAGCATTAGATACTGTCACTGTTGAAGCAGAGTGGCTTCGTGAGCTTTTGATGGACTTACCTATGGTTAAAAAACCAATACCCCCTATCCTGATGAATTGTGAGAATCAAATTGTGATCGTCAAGATAAACAGTTCTAAGGACAATATGAAGTCCTCAAGGAATGTGAAGAGGAGACTAAAATCTGTCAGAAAACTAAGGAACTCCGGAGTTATTACGTTGGATTATATCCAAATGTCGAAAAACTTGGCAGATCCCTTCACAAAGGTTTTATCATGTAATGTGATAGATAATGCATCGATGGAGATGGATTTGAGACCCACCGCATGAGTTGTCCATAGTGATAACCCACTCTATGTGATCGGAGATCCCGTGAAGTAGAAGTGGGAGACAAGCTATTGGTCAACTGAGAGGAGAGCTTCCTTATTTTAATTATCCCACTCCGTGAAGATGCAATACTCTCCTGATCTGCATGGTAGGTTGATATTTATCTTAATATGTTCCAAGTGGCTTATTTGAGTAAGCAGAGATGTTGTCCTGTAGAGCATCTCTTGAGGAACACACCTATATGAATTTGACTGTTAACGTCGCGGTCTGTGAGAATTGGGTGTTCTCTAATAAATTCATGAAAGGCCCTGGAGTATGACGCATACGCTCCACCCGCAAGGAAGCCTTGCGGCAGCCTAGTATCGGTTAAGAATTTGTGTGAAACTAGTCTCGCAGAAACTTGTAGGTCAAGGCATACTCCACTATTCAAGTTGTGATCTAGTGTAGCATAAATCTCTGAGTGGAAGTTCAAATTTACAGTCTCCACTGAACATCGGTATATAAACAATGTTTTGGATTTAAATGATGAGATGTGCCAATGAGAGTTTGTGGGGGATTGTTGGAATTTTTCTGGTAGGCCTTTTGCCCAAAGCCCAACTAAAATTCTAAAATTCTCTTGGCCCAGTCATGCACACATGTGAGTGGAGTGAGTGAGATTAAAGTTTAGTCCCACCATAGAAGTTGAGAGGGAATTGCACCTATGTATAAGGTGAGCTCTTCTACCACTTGTATGAGCATGAGAAGAGGAGACCTACACGCGCGCTCCTCCTCCTCGCTCGCCTCGCTACGCCATGCCTCATCACGACGCGTCGCGGGTTACGGGATTGAGCCGAGCCGAGCTAGAGCTATGCACGTTGTATGTATTTTTGCTGCTCGGGAAAATTAATGAGTCATTAATTAATAATTAATGGACGCGTTAATTACTGAACCGTTTCCGATTCTTTTGGATCGCGGCTCGGACATGGGGTTTATTCCCACGACCTACTCGGTCCGCACTATATAGTTAGGCAGACGTCTACCCTAGTTGCCGCCAGTTCATATGGTTTTGCACCACCGTTCCAGATCATTGCGCCACCACGCAAGTCTTCTCCATCCCTCCTTCCGGCGTGCACCGCGAGAAGGGACAGCAGGCCTACAGAACCCCGCCACTCGTGATCCTGTACAGGAGAGGGGCGATCAGGTTTTTGGGGAGCGCACTCGCGCGACTGCTAGCAACGACGACTTTGCCAACGACGATTTTTCCCCAACCTCGGCAACCTCATCCTCAATGACATGGCCGAAAACATCAACGCCGGCGGTGCTGCTCCCGCAACACTGTATGTGATTCTATCCTTCTTGTTCGAGATAATGGTAGAATTCATGTTTCTAATATGTGCCCTAGATGTGATCTGTTCATCTACTTTACTAGTTCGCGTGATTAGTTTAATCTCTACTAGTGCTGTCATGATTTATCTTCTGTTTATTCGGATTAAAATTCATAGTAATTTGCTCCTATATTCGACAAGCACGAGGGGCAATTCCACAGGCCATGCCGAGCCCGTACCCGAAGAAGGACGCGCAAGGCATGGGGTTTCCCCCGGCAGTCGACGACGTGTGTGGGCCGTGTCCTATGATGTCGCGCATGGAGTTCATGCCGATGACGATGCCAGGCTTCATGGTGACCAAACCTTTGTTGAAGTAACGCGCTCCGATAAGCTTTCGATTTCACAAGGAAGCCTCAAACGCCACGCCCGACTCGCACTTGCCGCGCCACCAATACGGCACGGGGGGCTATGATGACGTCGTCGGAGCTCGAGGTCTCCGGCCACACTCCGGTGTCAATTATGCTGATGATGACGCCCTCACCGAGCTTGGCTGCCGGACACAACCCAACCAACGAGCTGAGGTGGAGGAACTCCGGGGAGTGGGTGGTGTCGTGAGGGATGTCGGCTCGGCGGTTCGGGTAAGCCGAGACGAAGCCCGGAGCGCGGCTCAGCGCGGCAAGCTCGGGGGCCGAGAGAGTGGCTGCGAAGCCATGGAGTGCCTCGTCGTAGGTATAGAAAAGCCGCGGCTGCTTGCCACGGACGCCGCCGTGTGAGTCGGCTGCTACTGCTGCTAGAGACGCTAGCAGGACAGAGTACCACTCATGGTGGTTGGATGCGCTGGCGGCATGGCAGACCTGTCCATGTGGACAATGTATGACGTTCACTGATCGGCGGCCACTAGAGTAGGGAAGAGAGAGCAGATGAGGAGCCATGAACTGTTGACTAGGAGTGTAAGTGACAACATGTTGACAATCGAATTGTTCTAACTTCTAGGCATGGCCATCGATTATATATACGCCGGTGGTGGTGGCGGTATTGCATTCATCGGAATCGACGTACACGCGAAGGACAGGTCTGTGTTTTTTCCATTGTTTTGTGCGAGGGGTGCCCATCATCCTGAAACCATCGAGGGCAACGGTAGTCACTGTGTCGCAGGAAAAACCGAGGAGCTCAAACAAAATATGAATTGGACGAGGGTACAGCGCGACTGCAGGCCAAAATAGAAAGGCTCATGTTTCGCTCGATGCAAAAACAAAAAAATGATTGACCCAACTACCTAGTTCCACGAACCAACTGGTTGAATCACCTCAAAAAAAACATGGGTAAATGGGTAGAATGACTATGGTATCCCCAACCCACTATGGTTCAAATCCTGGTGATGCGCATTCAGTGGGAGGAGACGTTTCCGTTGATGACGAGGTGCCTACGGTGACTTCATAAATTTCAAAATGATATGTCGGCTCAGTCTTTTGAAGATGCTCATAAGGACAGGGTGTGCGTGTGTGCATTTATAGGGGTGAGTGTATGCGTGTGTATATGAGCGCTTGCGTAAAAAAAACTACCCAGTTCCTATTCGGCACTTATGGTGCCAGTCGCCCTTGTATCCTAAATTTATTTTGATTTAACAAAAAGTGGTGATACCCCTAAAAAAACTGCTCGTTCGATGATTCTAGAAAAGCATGCTCGCGGACGACAGTGCACTAGTAGAAAAAGGGCCAATTGTCCCAGTTCGTAAGGGCCTTTTGTCCCGGTTTTGGAACCGGGACTAAAAGGTCGTTACTAATGCCCTTGACCTTTAGTCCCGGTTCTTACACAAACCAGGACAGATGGGCCTCCACGTGGCCAGTGCAGCGAGCCCAGGCAGGAGGCCCTTTGGTCCCGGTTGGTGGCACCAACCGGGACCAATAGGCATCCACGCGTCAGCATTTCAGGTGCTGGGGTTTTTGTTTTTTTGAAGGGGGGGGGTTAATTTAGGTGTTTCATATATTGTGTTAGCTAGCTAATTAATATAGAGAAGTGTCCTCTCTTATCTCCGTGCTTGGTCGATGCTATGTACTATACGTATAGAGAGGACTAGACACGCTAGCTAGTAAGCAAATGAAGGAAACAAAAAATCGTCATGAACATATGCATACATAGAGAAGTGATATCGACCACCTCTCCTTCTCTGAGAGATTGGTCGAACAACAAGTTCTTGTATATCTATCCGACGCTACTGGCTACATATATACAATATAATTATCTCTTACAATATAATCTCCTAATTCCAAATGAACTCAGGGTCCACATGGTATTCTCCGTCTTTAGCGATCACGTGGTCAAGAAAGAATGCCGCCAATTCCTCTTGAATTCCTCGCATACGATCTGGTGGTAGGAGTTCATCCCGCATCCGAAATATGTTATTTGAAGAAGGGGGTCAATACATATATATAAATAAATGAAACTGAATACAAATGATGGTAATAAAATAAAATTGTGAATATTATTATTTATGCACTTCATATTGTTTGTCGGAGTAGCCCCGCTCACAGGTTGTGTGGCGGATGGACTCGCAAATGTAGTATCCATAGTAATTATTTCCTTGTTCCTGCCACAACCACTTTACAAGAAATAGAGGTCAATCAAACTGATAATTAGCAAGCATGCTAAATGGTATTGATGAAACTAGCGCTTGAATCACTAGGAGATGCGTGGAACATGCTACTATAGTACTTACTTTCGGGTATCTAAATTGCAGCTTCTTCGGCACTCCCAGAATTTTTGAGGTGAATTTATTCCAAACCCTGCCAGACAAAGAAAACAATTACTTGATATCAGGAAATGAACAAATTGAAGTTGCTGATATGGTGCGATAATGATCGATTTAACTTACTTCTCTAGAATTGCAGTCATGTCCACATACTCCTTGGGATCTTTTCATCTGGAGTCTAAGATGGTTACTAGTCCCTGCTCAAGCTTAATCTCTAGGAGAATATAGTGGAAGCTGCGCACGCATGCATAACTCATCAATTACATTACTATAACCTCGACTAATAAGGGAAACCGAATATGCACAAGACAGTAACACTCACTGGAATTCGTAAGGGAAGAGTATTATAGCTTTGTTTTGATTTAATACAAACGATTGTAGCAGTTTGGCCTCGGTATCTTTGGCCTGAAATTTAACCATATATGCATCTATGAGATTTGTGTTAATGAACCCAATATCACCGATTTGTCTTTTCTTCAATTCGGCGATCTTCAATCTGCATAATATAGTGAGGATAATTAAAAATACATGCAATGAAAGAGCTGACCTATATATAGAGACTTAATGAAAAAAAGTAGTACTACTTACAGGCAGTAGCAAGTGATCATTAACTTACCGAGGGCCTTTAGATTGAAAACTCGAAGAACTCCTCAAATGGAACATTCAACAATTCAATTCCAACGACAAAATATTCCTCCCCTCAGACTCTCTGCAGGTTTTCATATACCAATCATGGAATATTCGCATCATCGTTGTTAGAGATCTTTCATCTTTGACGAGAGGCTTCCCGTACTCGTATTTGTGTTCGTCCACCTCCATTATATCAAAATGTGCATCGTCGGGCAGGTAATCTCCAAGATCGTTATAACCGGGCACCATTGTCCCGCCCGGATGATTAGCGACGATGCTAGACACCTGGAGCGGGGGGAACGATTGGTTCGCTTGTTCGCCGAGCTGGGCAACTTTTTTCCCAGCTCGTCGTTCTGCTAACTTTTGACCACTGACAGTACTTATCGACCGCTCCGCTTCGATAAATGACTTTGTAAGAATGCGCTCATAGTTTCCTTTCACCGGAGACTTTGGTGGTTTCTTCAGGGCAGCCAGAGTACGCTTCACTTTTACCGGATCTATCTTCTCCTCCGGAGGTGGATTTTTCTTTGCTTTCACCCCTTCAAAGAAGTTGGTCACTTCGGCTTGCACGATCTTCGTGTTTTCCTCCTGGCTCCTCTCGTATGGTAACTTCTCTGGAGTCTTCAGAGAAGGACCATATCTGTATTGCCTGCCTCTGGCTGTACTGCTAGACGCCAGAGCAGACGGGGCGGCTGCGGCTGTCTTTCCTTTCTTATGAGGCGGAGGAGAAGGACGACGCGCCGGAGCAGCCGGAGCGGCGGCGGGTCTCTTCCGCCCTTGTTGACAAGGCAGAGAAGGAGGAGGCTGGCTGCTCAGGTGCGCCGACGCAGGTGGAGTGCCGCCACGCGCCGGAGAAGGAGGCTGAGTGCCCTGATCACTCACCGGAGGAGGAGGCGGAGGAGGAGGTGGAGTGATCTATGATCTTCTCATACTTTCCGGTGAATTCTGGTGTCAGTTCTTCATCGACAAACTCTATTTTTCACCTCATTCTTCCACCTCCTGAATAGTTCTGCCATCTTCTTAAGAGCATGAGACTTTATCAATTGCTTTTTAACTGGCTTCTCCGGATCCTCCTCTGGCTGTAGGGTGAAATTTTCCTTAAGCGTTGTCCAAAGATCTTCTTTCTGCATATCGGAGACATAAGACACCTCAGGGTCTTCTTTCTTAGGCTTTAACCATTGGTGGATACTGATCGGGATTTGCTATGTCTTGAGCTTGCGTTGGTTTTCCTTGAAGAGGAAAGGGTGATGCAGCAATAGTAGCGTAAGTATTTCCCTCGGTTTTTGAGAACCAAGGTATCAATCCAGTAGGAGGATCCTCAAAAGTCCCACCACCTACACAAACAAACAAAGAACTCACAACCAATGCGATAAAGGGGTTGTCAATCGCTTCACGGCCACTTGCGTAAGTGAGATCTGATAGAGATAGTATGATAAGATAAATATATTTTTGGTATTTTATGATATAGATTGGAAAAGTAAAGATGCAAATAAAAGTAGATTGAAAGCTTATATGATAAAAGATAGACCCGGGGGCCATAGGTTTCACTAGTGGCTTCTCTTAAGATAGCATAGGTATTATGGTGGGTGAACAAATTACTGTCGAGCAATTGATAGAAAAGCGAATAATTATGAGATTATCTAGGCATGATCATGTATATAGGCATCACGTCCGCTACAAGTAGACCGACTCCTGCCTGCATCTACTACTATTACTCCACACATCAACCGCTAGCTAGCATGCATCTAGAGTATTAAGTTCATAAGAACAAAGTAACACATTAAGAAAGATGACATGATGTAGAGGGATAAACTCATGCAATATGATATAAACCCCATCTTTTTATCCTCGATGGCAACAATACAATACGTGCCTTGCTTCCCCTGCTGTCAGTGGGAAAGGACACCGCAAGATTGAACCCAAAACTAAGCACTTCTCCCATGGCAAGAAAGATCAATCTAGTAGGCCAAACCAAACTGATAATTCAAAGAGACTTGCAAAGATAACTCAATCATACATAAAAGAATTCAAAGGAGATTCAAATATTTCTCATAGATAAACTTGATCATAAACCCACAATTCATCGGATCTCGACAAACACACCGCACAAAGAGTTACATAAAATAGATCTCCGCAAGAGAGGGGGAGAACATGGTATTGAGATCCAAAAAGAGAGAAGAAGCCATCTAGCTAATAACTATGGACCCGAAGGTCTGTGGTAAACTACACACAACTCATCGGAGGGGCTATGGTGTTGATGTAGAAGCCCTCCATGGTCGATTCCTCCTTCGACGGAGCGCCGATGAAGGCTCCAAGATGGGATCTCGCGGATACAGAAGGTTACGACGGTGGAAATTGTGTTTCGGTGGCTCCCTGGATGTTTTTGGGGTACGTGGGTATATATAGGAGGAAGAAGTATGTCGGTGGCCGCCCGAGGGGCCCACGAGACAGGGGGGCACCCTGTAGGGGTGGGCGCGCCCTCCACCCTCGTGGCCGCCTCGGCTGCTTCTTGGCTTGCACTCCAAGTCCTCTGGATCACGTTCATTCCAAAAATCATGCTCCCGAAGGTTTCATTCTGTTTGGACTCCGTTTGATATTCCTTTTCTTTGAAATACTGAAATAGGCAAAAAACAACAATATGGTCTGGGCCTCCGGTCAGTAAGTTAGTCCCAAAAATGATATAAATGTGTAAAATAAAGACCATAAACATCCAAAACAGGTAATATAATAGCATGGAACAATCAAAAATTATAGATACGTTGGAGACGTATCAGGATCTTGCCCCGAACAAGAACCCCGCACTGAGCACGAAATGCATCCCTTGTCCAGATGGGTTCAATCGGCTTGCCATCGCGCATGATTGTTGTGATCTCAAACCTTTCATCCGGGCGCAACTTTTTCTTCGGGCCTTGTTTCTTTACCGAAGTTGTGCTCGATCCGGAGGGCTAGAGAAAAGAAGAAAGACGAGAGTTAATTAATATGTGTACATATGAAAACAATGAATGCATCAATTAGCTAGTCAGCATGGGCTTAACTAATATATATACCTGGCTGGACTCAGTTCGGTCACCGGAGCCGTCATCACGGTCTCCTTCTTGTACCTGCATTGGGTCACCGGAGCCATCATAATCATAGCCTTCTTCTTGTACCGGCATTAATGAGTCAACGGAGCCATCATAATCATAGCCTTCTTCTTCACTACCCTGTCCTTCCAGACCATCGGTGTCGTTGAGAAACGACGCAATGACATCACTTCCTTTTGCGATTATGTCCCCCAACATCGCTTCTGTTGCTTCATCTCGGGGGTGCTCCATAGTCTCTGCAAATATTTACAACATGGCAATTATTATTATTCAAACATGACAGATGGATATATATTAGTGGCAAACGTAGAACTAGCTAGCTAATCACAATAAGGAATCATATTAGTGGCCTCGACGCTGCTTCTCTAGGGTTTGGGGTGGCCTTGACAACGCTTCAAGGGTTTGGGGTGGCCTCGACACAACGCTTCAAGGGTTTGGGGTGGCCTCTATGACAACGCTCTTTTAACTTGGTAAATTTGGGTGGCCTCGAGAGAGTTTGTCGGGTAGGGGCACGGTGGGAGGGGGTAGGAGAGCAACATCGTTTTTTTCTAGGGTTTTGGTGTCCTCGAGAGTTCTGCTCGAGCGAGAGGGCCGGGGGGGGTGCTCCTGTGGTATAAGTTATCACGTTCGAGAGGGGGTATATATATATATATATATATATATATATATATATATATATATATTGACCGCCCCTCATGTCGAAGTTATTCGGGAGGGGGTTATATCGACAAGACGACATACATACATGGGAAAATAATGTTATCAGGGAGGGGGTATATCAACCCCCCCCCCCCTCGTGTTGAAGTTATCGGGGAGGGGGCATATCGACAACGACATATACCCGATAAATAATAAGAAGACAAAAGAAGAAATAAAAAGAGGAGAAGAAGAAAGGAATAGAAGAGAAGCGATAACAATCATGATAACAATCATATATATCATCATATATATGAAAAAACAATTATGATAAAAATCATATATATCATCATATACATGAAAAAAACATGCATATAAATCATCACATATATTAAAAAAACAAGAAACAGGGGAGGGCGCCGGCCAGACCAAGGTGACGAGGGGCAGGGGCGTGGGGTCGGCGACGGGGCAGGGGGCGCGCCGGGCAACGGTGACAAAGGGGGCGGGGCAGGGCGACGGCGACTACGGGGGCGGGCCGGGGCGACGCGCGTCGGGGCAGGGCCGGGGCGACGCGCGTCGGGGCAGGGCGGCGAACGGTGACAACGTCGGGCGAGGGTGACGGCGTTGGGGTAGGGCGGCGAGCGGCGACGGCGTCGAGCGAGGGCGCGGGCGACGGTGACCAGGAGCATCGTGGGGGCGTCGGGGCGGAGAAGAAGTGATTTTTGCAGAAACTGCTAAGTGTTTCTTATATAGCAAAGGCTTTGGTCCCGGTTCTTGGCACCAACCGGGACCAATGCCACCCTTTAGTCCCGGTTGGTACCACCAACCGGGACCAAAAGTCTCTTTTCAGCAGCCCAAAGGGCGGGAAGCAGAGGCCTTTGGTCCCGATTGGTGGCACCACCCGGGACTAAAGGGGGGCATTGGTACCGGTTCGTGCCACGAACCGATACCAATGCACCCCCTTTAGTCCCGGTTGGTGCCACCAACAGGGACCAAAGGCCCCTGTGTTGCCCGCGTTGCGGCCAAAGTTTAGTCCCACCTCGCTAGTTGAGAGGGGCGCGCAGTGGTTTATAAGCCCCACTGCCGCACCCCTCTCGAGCTCCTCTCCATACCAGGCTTACGGGCCTAATTATTACTGCTATGCTTGATGGGCCTTCTGGGCCTTCTGCGGGCCTGAATCCTGGCTCATAGACGGGTTTCTAGTCGTATTCAGGCCGTGGTGGCCGAGTTGGTGGCAATTTTTTTATTTTTTCCCAGTTTTTTGTTTTCTTTTTTGCTTTATTTATTTTGTTTTGGTTTTACTTACAACAAATACTTATTTATTTTATTTTATGATAATTCTTTTTGCTATTAAAGTTTCTAACAAAAAAAGTTCTTTATGAAATTTCTTTTTGCTTTTAATGATTTTGAACAGAAAATACTTTGATAATTTTAGTTGCGTCAATTTTATATAATTTTAGTTTCAATAATACTAGAGGTTGCTTATAATGTTTTGAACAGAAAATACTTTGATAATTTTAGTTTCATAAATTTTATTTATGTTAAATTTATTTATTTTATTTTATTTTGTTTCTACTTATCTATTTTATTAAAGTTTATATTATTTTGTTTCAAATTACTTATTTAATTTATTTTATTATGTTTTTGACTTCATTTGTTATTTTTCATGCATTTACTCATTATTTAGAGTTATAAGACAATGAAATTGAAAAGCATTTGAAATGAACTCTGAAAAGGTTCCAAGTTGACATGGTATCATTATTTCACCCACATAGCATGTGCAAGAAAGTACACAGGGTTACATCAAAAACTGGATGCACTTCGTGTACAAAACAGACAATCTCCTTCGAAGTATCAGGGTTTCATAAAAAACTCGTCTGTTACAAAGGGATTTCATTTTTTTGAACTTATTTGAACTCCATAGTTTTTATGTGTTCAAAATGCACCATTCAAAGCCACATCATTAATTACAACCCTTTCTGACTTCATTTGTTATTTTTCATGCATTTACTGATTATTTAGAGCTATAAGACCATGAAATTGAAAAGCATTTGAAATGAACTCTGAAAAGGTTCCAAGTTGGCATGGTATCATCATTTCACCCACATAGCATGTGCAAGAAAGTACAGAGGGTTACGGCAAAAACTGGAGGCACTTCGTGTACAAAACAGACAATCTCCTTCGAAGTATCAGGGTTTCATACGGAAACTCGTCTGTTACAAAGGGATTTCATTTTTTTGAACTTATTTGAACTCCATAGTTTTTCTGTGTTCAAAATGCACCATTCAAAGCCACATCATCAATTTACAACCCTTTCTGACTCCATTTGTTATTTTTCATGCATTTACTGATTATTTTGAGCTATAAGACCATGAAATTGAAAAGCATTTGAAATGAACTCTGAAAAGGTTCCAAGTTGGCATGGTATCATCATTTCACCCACATAGCATGTGCAAGAAAGTACAGAGGGTTACGGCAAAAACTGGATGCACTTCGTGTACAAAACAGACAATCTCCTTCGAAGTATCAGAGTTTCATACGGAAACTCGTCTGTTACAAAGGGATTTCATTTTTTTGAACTTATTTGAACTTCATAGTTTTTCTGTATTCAAAATGCACCATTCAAAGCCACATCATCAATTTACAACCCTTTCTGACTTCATTTGTTATTTTTCATGCATTTACTGATTATTTTGAGCTATAAGACCATGAAATTGAAAAGCATTTGAAATGAACTCTGAAAAGGTTCCAAGTTGGCATGGTATCATCATTTCACCCACATAGTATGTGCAAGAAAGTACAGATGGTTACGGCAAAAACTGGATGCACTTCGTGTACAAAACAGACAATCTCCTTCGAAGTATTAGGGTTTCATACGGAAACTCGTCTGTTACAAAGGGATTTCATTTTTTGAACTTATTTGAACTCCATAGTTTTTCTGTGTTCAAAATGCACCATTCAAAGCCACATCATCAATTTACAGCCATTTCTGACTTCATTTGTTATTTTTCATGCATTTACTGATTATTTTGAGCTATAAGACCATGAAATTGAAAAGCATTTGAAATGAACTCTGAAAAGGTTTCAAGTTGGCATGGTTACAAAGGGATTTCACCCACATAGCATGTGCAACATATAGCTCTCCGAAGGATCTAATTAAACCATGCATTGAAATTATGTAAAACATTTATATGCAAAAACAAATGCGAACATAATCGCAACCAAGGTAACAACTGATCCAACTGCATATTTTCTAATCTTTCTAATATTCAACCGCATTGCATTCATCTTGATCTTGTGATTATCGACGACATCCGCAACATGCAACTTCAATATCATCTTCTCCTCCTCAATTTTTCTTATTTGTTCGCTCAAGTAACTGTTTTCTTCTTCAACTAAATTTAACCTCTCGACAATAGGGTCGGTTGGAATTTCCGGTTCAACCACCTCCTAGAGAAATAAAATCTATGTCATGTTGGTCGGCATAATTGTCATAAACAATAAATGAACCAAATAGTTATCAAAAGATAATATATACCACATCCGAATCATAGACAAGACGAGGGCCGACGGGGGCGGATACCAAAACCATTGCACTATATAATAACAAAAAATAATAAAAGTAAGAAAATTAGACAAGCATCTATCTGAAGTAAGATTTTTTTTCTTTCAGAAAGAATATAGGAACAAGAGGCTCACCACGGTGGTGTCAGCGACGAGATCGGCGCAGGCGATCGACGGTGGTGAAAACGGTGACAGGACGTGACGGACCGCTAAACCTAGACAAATCTCGGGGCAAATGGAGCTCGGAGGTCGAGTTTCGAGAGGAGAATGATTAACTAGCGTGGCTCGGACATTTCATCGAACACCTCATGTGCAGAGGAGGTGAGCTAGAGCACCCAAACACCCTTCCCTCGCCGGCCAGAAAAAACAGAGCACTATGGAGTGCTCTGCTGTGGCGATGGGGTATATATAGGCAACTCATTTGTCCCGGTTCAACCCACGAACGGGACCAATGGTTGTGGGCCAGGAGCGAGGACCATTGGTCCCGGTTCGGGACCAATGGGTCCATATGAAACTGGGACCAATGCCCACGAGGCCCCGGCTGGCCCCCTGGGCTCACGAACCGGGACGAATGCCCCCATGGGTCCCGGTTTTTGGCTGAACCGGGACTAATGGGCTGGCCAGACCCGAACGAAAGCCATGTTTTCTACTAGTGATGGTATCCTCAGCCCATCAGGGTTCAACTCCCCGTGCTGGCATTATTCCTGGATTTATTTCACGATTTTCGGCAAGGCGCTTTTAGTGGGGGAAGACTCTTCCGACGACGACAAGGCGTCTACGGTGACTTCGTAAATCTCAAGATAATATGTCGGCTCAGTCTCTCAAAAGTGCTCATAGGGGTAGGGTGTGCATGTGTGCGTTCATAGGGATGAGTGTAACCACATATGTATGAGCGTTTGCGTTTGTACCGTGTTAAAAAAAGCATGCTCATTTCTGTTTTTATTTTTTGCTAGAAAAACGTTTGGGTTTTCTCTGTCTGTTTTTTTTTCATGAAACGAAGAGTATATACGGATTTGGATTTTTTTTTGCAAATTCAAAATTGTTCATGAATATGATAAAAATGTACAAATTTTTAAAAATTCAAGAATTTCGAAAAGTTTGTGAATTTAAAAAACGTTCATGAATTCAAAAATAGTTCATAAATTTGACAATTGTACATATTTTGGTAATTGTTCACAATTTTGAAAATTTCCCAAAAAGGTGAACATTTTTTGAATCCCTGATTTTGTTAATTTTTGAAGAAATTTTGATAACAAAACTATTTAAAACAAACAAACTCTATTTGAATATGTGAAGAAAATTTGAAAACCGAAACATTTTTCAAAATTCTGAACAAGTTTTGAGAAAAAAAATTGAATGTGTGATTTTTTTAAAAATAATAATAATTTTGAAACTCTAACAATTTCTGAGAATGTGATTTTTTTTAATATCCGAACAAAGTTCAAAAACAGAATAGTTTTTTTGAAATTTGTGAATTATTATTTAAAAGAGTACTGAATAAAAAATAGAAAAAGGAACACGAAGAAAAGAAAACATAACGTGAAAAAAGGAAAATGCTCGTAGCCTTAATGCTCGCAATGGACAACCATTTTTTCACTTCGGCTCTGATGGTTGGCCCATCTTCCTAATGTAATGGGTGGTTGCAGCCTTAATGCTCGTAATGAGAGCAATGCACATCATTCAGGGAGGAGACCTCCTCGCCAATCCCTATTTGGCGCCTTTAGCGCCCGACTTAATGCTCGTAATGAGAGCAATACATGAACATTTTTCTAATTCGGGATTATTTTTTAAATATGTGAACTTTAAAATTTTGTTCACATTTTTTGAAAAGAAATAACGTTTTCTAAAAATGGTTTCAAATAAATCAAAAATCTACGTGACAATGTATGTGAAATAAATAGCGTGCCAATAGTATTCTGTTGTTATATGGTGTCGCGCTGGATTATTTCACAAGGAGCAACTTTCTCTAGTGGCTACCTAATCATGACGTGAGGTAAGAGGCGCGAGTTCGATTCCCCATCAGGACGATATTTGACGCTAATTTTTTTCGCGCTATATAAATACAGTACTCGTGTGTTCGTGGGCCGGCCCACCAGGTTGCTTCAGTGCGCGCCCGTCCCGTCAAGCGGCGCTGAAGGCCGAGTAGGCGCTCCCGACCTCCTCGACAGCGCCTTAAGCGCCACTTGGAGCAAGCGGCGCCCACGCAGGCGCCTTCATGGGCTGGCCCATAATAAGATCGTTCCCTCGCTTCGTTTCCTTTTAGCTTCTGTTCGTTCGCTCGATCAACTCAGCTCGTTTTTTTTTCTTTATTGTTTTGTTTGTTCAGGAAAAAAAACGGCCTCCGGTTCTTGAATTCAAAAAGGTACAGAAATTTGTAAAAAGTTCATTGATTCAGAAAATTGAAAATTTTAAAAACAGTTCAACGAATAGGAAAAAATGTCATCGAGTTTAAAAATAGTTCATTGAATTCGAAAAAACTAGTTCATGAAGTTTGAAAAAAAATCATCGGATTTGAAAAAAAGTTCACCAAAATTCAAAAAGTTCATTGAAATTCAAAAATGTTCACTGAAATTCAAAAAAGTTCATCGAAATTCAAGAACATTCATCGAATAAAAGTCCACCGAATTTGAAAAAAGTTCATCAAAGTAGAATAAAGTTAATTGAATTTTAGAAAAAGTTCATAGAGTTTACAAATTAGAAAGTTCACGAAAAAAGTTCATTGAATTTTAAAAAACATTCATTGAAATTCAAAAAAGTTCATCAAAATTCAAAAATGTTCATTGAATAAAAGTTCACCGAATTTGAAAAAAGTTCATCACATTTAAAAAAAGTTCATCGAGTTTACAAATTAGAAAGTTCACGAAAAAATTTCATTGAATTTTAAAAAAACATTTATCGAGGATTTTGAATAAAAAGCTCAGTGTTTTTTTAAATCATGCATTTTGGGAAAAGGAATACGAAAAAGGAAACGGGGAAATAAAAATAAAAGAAAAAGAAAAGTAGATACAATAAAAGAAAAAGGATCTCACGAATCAGAGCAAGCTAGTTGCGAAGTTGGCTAGCGCAGCTAAGCTAAAAGGCAGAGCGCGCGGGTTCGAGTGTCACCGACCGCGGTTTTTTGCAGTTCTGAAACAGAATAATATGGATAAATGGGCCGGCCAATCGCTCAGGGACGGGGGTATGCGCCCTTTTGCGAAAACACCTAATTCGGGCGCTTAAGGCGCCGAATAGGGTTTGACGGTTCCTCGTACGGGCGCCCGAAGGGCGATGCGACTGGGCCGGCCCAGCAAAATTCCAACGATACAGGCACTTTCAGGGGGTAGCGTTAAAAAGCAAAAAATAACAAAAAATTGTTCGCCTCAAGAACCGAACTCCCGTCGTGACAACAGCGAACAAAACTGCTTACCATCTTACCAAAGACGTGCTACTGACAAGTTCCAGAGCGAGTTATTTAAGTACGTATTCTAGCCGTGCAATTTATTACACATGTATATATTACTGCAGTGCACTTTCCTATTTCGAGAAAAATGTCTATCGATTTTGAAAAAAGTTCATCCGTTTGAAAAATAGTTCAAAAATCTTGAGAAAAAAGTTCACATATTTCAAAAAGGTTCATCAATTTTTTAAAAAGTTTACCGATTTTGAAAACAGTCCATCAACTTCGAAAATAGTTCACAAATTTGAAAATAAGTTCATCAACTTAAAAAAAAAGATCATGATTTTTGAAAAACAGTTCATTGATTTCAAAAAAATATTCCAAAAGAGTGAAAAAAAGTTCATTGAATTTGAAATAAAGTTCATCGATTTTAAAAAAAGCTCATCAAATTCGGGAAAAGTTCATCAAATATGAAAAAGTTCATCGATTTGAAAAAAAAAGTTCATCGGATTTGAAGAAAAGTTCATCGAAATTAAAAAAAGTTCATCAAATTTTTAAAAAGTTCACTGAATTTGAAAACAGTTCATCGATTTTGAAGAAGAATTTGACAAATTTGGTAAAAGTTCGTTGAACGTAGGAAGAAGAAAAAAGGAAATAGAAAAACGAACATAGAAGAAAAAAAGAAGGAAGAAAGAAGAAAAGCGATAAATATCAGGTAGTTTGCACGTCAGTTGGTAGTGGCGGGTTGGTTAGTACAATGTACAACGGAGCAAGAGGTCAGTTGTTCGAATCCCAGTGCGCACCCTTTTCTTTGGCTTTCATTTTCGAAAACTATAATAAGCTAAATGGGCCGGTCCATACAGAAAATAAGAGATCGGGGGGTGTGCGCCCCGTACGAAATGACCTATATTCGGCGCTTAAGGCGCCGAATAGGATACAGCTTCAGGGAGATCCTATTTGACGAATTCTGTGTCCAATAGCGAGCTGACGCACTCAGTGACGCCCGGCCCATGGTGTAGCAAACTATAGACCCGTTGATCGCAAACCAGTCGACCTGACACAAACCCGTCAAAAAAAGTCGACCTGACACACGTTCACGACGACAATGGAGTTCGTAACATTAAGAACACAATAAAACGGCGACCTGACACAATGGGCCGGTCCATACAGAAAATAAGAGATCGGGGGGTGTGCGCCCCGTACGAAATGACCTATATTCGGCGCTTAAGGCGCCGAATAGGATACAACTTCAGGGAGATCCTATTTGACGAATTCTGCGTCAAATAGCGAGCCGACGCACTCAGTGACGCCCGACTGGGCCGGCCCATGGTGTAGCGAACTATAGACCTGTTGATCGCAAACCAGTCGACCTGACACAAACCCGTCAAAAAAAGTCGACCTGACACACGTTCACGACGACAGTGGAGTTCGTAACATTAAGAACACAATAAAACGCAGAATCAGAGAGTTTTTTATCTTATCCTGGAATTTTTGAATGCGAGTAATGTTTAAAAATCTGACAATTGTTTGAACAGCTGTTCTAAAATGTTCTCAGAATCGAAAAATTGTTCTTGTTAGACAAAAAAGTTCAAAATTTTCGAAATTGTGAAAATGTACCGGATTTCAATTTTTTGTTCACATATTCAAAAAATGTACGCGCTTCGAAATTTGTTCGGCATTTTTCAAAATATGTTCTCAAGATTCAAAAAATATTCATGCTTTAATTTTTTTTTCACGTTTTCAAATTTGTTCAGAATTTTTCAAAATTGTTTTTCATTTCAAAATTTGTTCTGAAGATTTAAAAAATGTCCGTGCTACAAAAAATAGACCGCGCTTCCAAATTTGTTCAGAAGATTCAAAAATCGTTTGTGCTTTAAAACATTATTCACAAATTCCAAAAATGTTCAGTTTTTCGGAAAATGTTTGGGAAATTCAAAATTTCTTCGCTTTAATAAAATTTGTTCACATATTCAAAAAATGTTCATGTTTCAAAATGAAGAACATGAACAATTTCCGGATCTATGAACAATTTTGGAGAAAGGGAATATTTTTTGAAAAATGAAATTTACGAACTTTTTTCAAATTGTTAACATTTTTTAAAAACCCAAACAAGTTTTGAAACATGATTTTTTTTGTAAAATAGAACCAAGTTGCGAAACATGCACAAAATTTTAAAAATCTGAACATTTTTTGAAATTCCGAATAATTATTAACAAATAAGTACAAAATTTGAAATTCTAGACATTTTTTAAAAATGTGAAAAAATTTCAAAACAATTTTTTGCTGAAAATTTGGACAAATTTTGAAATCCTGAATAAAATTAGGAAATGCTCTAAATTTTGGATTTATGTAAAATAGAAAAGAAACAGAATAAAGGAAAAAGGAACAAGGAAAAGAAAAACATTTAAGAAAAAGAAAAAAAAAAGAAGCAGCGAAAAAATTTGAAAAAAAAGAAAGAAAAACCTGGTTTAGGAACCTCCTATAAGGTTCCCAAAACCGGAAAAGACCGGCTGGAACCTCCTAGAAGGTTCCCAAAACCTGGAAAGCCAAACACGTTAACGGGCCGGCCCAGTTCTACGCTCGCTCGCGATCTCCTGTGGTACAGGTCGACATTCTGACGCAGAATGCGTCATATAGGGTTTTCCCTTTATTTGTGCCTTCTCAACGCTTATGGTGCCGATTGGCGAACTAGCAGCACTCCTGTGCTGGCCCAACAGTGTGGTGGCTCGTTTGGTCAGTGACCTTGACCATTCACCATGACCGTTGACTGTGGACTTACTAAAAAGTTCATACAAAATTTAAAAATCAGGAAAAATAAAAACCATTGTTCACGAGTTAGGAAAAGTTCATGGAATTTTAAAAGTCCGTGCATTCAAAAAATGTTCACGAACTTGGGTAAAAATTAAAATCGAAGAAAAAAGGAAAAAAGGAGAATAGAAAAGGAAAAACCTTACCAAATCCGACCTGGAAAACCAGAGGATAGCTGGTGGGAAAATCCTTGCATAGGTCGGCACATATAGGAACTACACCTACGAGCTGTGCGAGGGTGCCCCTAAAAAAGATGTTCGAGGGTGCCCCTAAAAAAGATGTGCGAGAGTGTTATATAGTTAAGGAATTAATCGGCTTGTTTGCTACTGCTCTTTTTTCCTCTTTGTTGATGATACTTTTGAGAAAAAATCGGTCGAAAAAAATGTTAGCTCCCGTCTAAATAACAGACGTCAGTTTCTGACATATTTGAAAAGGTTGTTAGTTAATTTAAAATAAGTTCATGATTTTACAGAATGTTTTCAAATTTCAAAATAATTGTGAATTGATAATTTCATTATTTTTTAAAAATATGGAATTATAAAACATTTTTAAAAGTCTTACAAATTTAAAAGACGTTCACGGATCTTAAGAAACGTTCACAATTTTTTTTAAAGTGTCCATGAACTAAAAGATATTAACGGTTTTGAAAAAGTTTACAAACTTGAAAAATGTCAAGAATTTATAAATTTTCATGGGATTTAAAAAATATTTCCTTTTTGAAAATATACATGATTTTAGAAAGAAACATAAAATGGAGAAGGAAAATGAAAAGGAAAAGGAAAAGAAAAATAAACGATACAAAATTAAAAACCATATGATAAAAACCAGAAAAACTTGATGCATGGGCTGACCTGTGGGCAAGGGTAGGATTACGCGTTCACCGATGAGGAATCAACCCTTCTCAATTGCATCTAGATTCATGCAGAAAAAACACTCATTTTGTCATGTTTTGTTATACAAAAACAATACCAACCGATATACATATGGTCGGTCAGATGGACATCCAGCGGGCTTTACTTCGGCCTCCCCGGCTACTCATCCCTACCATGACTATCTGAGGGAGCTTCTCTGCAGTGAACGTGGCAGTGGCGGGTGCTATGGTTTGGTCGTGGATTTTGGAAAGGAAAATGAGTGGAATGAAGGAGAATTCGGAAGAAAGAGAAGGGAAATGACGTTGACCCAATGTAATAACAAACAACAGGGGTTTTAGAATGCGAAACCACCTGCGCTCGTGAGAATTTAGAGGCGGTTTCAGAATATCAACCGCCTCACAATTGCCTATAGGAAATTTCACAATATTAATTGCCTCTGAAACTTTTGATAAAAATATAACCATCTTCAATGGGGTGCTTTGAACCAAAACCGCTTATTAGGGACGTCTCTAATGCCCATCTTTGTACTAGTGATAGCCTTTTCGGTTATCCTTTTTTCAGAAGTTTGGCCAGCCATGAGGAATCTCCCAATATTATTTTGGCATTTCAACAATGTAGTTCTCAGCCCTTTGAAGGAAAAACTTTGCTCTTAAAGAAATTAGTCCTGCGCCTAGACATCTATTCAATATACAACAACACTGCATGGACACACAAATAATGGATTCGTCGACATACATGAGTATGTCCACCCACTCAATAAAGATGGTGAGCTAGCCCTTTAATAAGGTCATGTTTTTGTGCCTCTAACATGACCTTATACAAGCATTTCATAACCAAATTAAAATAGGATGGTGGCATGGATCACCCGGTCTCACACCCTTATGGTTCTAGGAAACATGGACACTTCTCATTGTTTGTAAGTTTGACATAAGCAATGTCGTTTAATGTAATCTATCAACTAAATATGCACTACTAGTCATTGACTACCCCTACCATTTTGGCAATTCAATAGGAAACAAAAACTTTAGTTTGTTTGCCACATGCTTTCTTAGAGTGTAATTTGAGGATAAAACCTACTTGATTATTTCATGAGTGTGATGCATCACCTCATGCATAAAAAAACACTATATCCATGAAGTTTCTAGACTTAAATATAGACATTCTTCTCCATGTGGATAAGCTTATTAGCAAAAGACTCAAGCACGATAGTCATAGTCTTGGATATCTAGATGTATATACAGTCAAGGAACACATACATGTGTGAATTATTGAATCATATCAACACGAACACTTTAAGAGGAAGAGTGATGATGGTATAGTTTTGTCTATGCACATCGACAATCTCCTCACATAACTCCTAAAAGCTTGTCATACATCATCATTTATCTTGTAGCAACAAAGGATGGAAACTGGATGGAAACAGACAGGGCTGAGCGCTGGCACATTTATTTATGTATTTTTAGTGGAAGCGTAAATAAATACAAAAATCACATAAATAAATACAGAAACAGATGACAGGAGAAGAAAATAAAGTGAATACCATGAGGACACATGATACATCGCATAGGCTCATAGAACTCAAAACCTCTTTAATGATAAAGAAAAATACAATGGAATGAACAAATCCAAATGCTAATATGAGTACAGATATTATGATATATCATGGATATACAATAAGATATACTATTATGAATAAAACACTCATTTTGGGAACATAATTAATAAGGCATAATGTTTGGAAGAACAAATGACAAGGAGGACATGTGTAATTTCGGGATTAGTTTCCGTTTCCATATTTCGCTCTATCTCGTATTTTTTGAAAACGGGTGGGCAGTTTCACTTTCATCCCTAATTTCAATGATGATGATAGAAATTACATAGGTATATCATGAGGACAAGAGTCCTATTAATCACCATAAAAAGGAAACATTTCTTAAATTTCCTTGAGAGTGATGGATCCGATAAGAACAACAATTTCCTCACCAACCAATCAGGAAACATAGAAACGAGTTACCATCCACTAGGCCGAAAAGAATCTTATGCAAGGTTGTAGCATCGACCATTAGGTTAGGCCCCCATAAATGGTGCATGCCCGTCTTATAAAGGATAAATAAACCGAGTTTTGTTTAAGCACATCTGGTTATTTGTAGAGTGTTGGTGTTTATAAACTTATCTAAAGATCTGGCATTGTACATAGTCTTAAGGGCCCTAAATGGCGAATGCTCTATTTTGCAATTAACAAACAAGGATATTCTTCGTAGTTCTTCCACCATGTTAGGCTTTCCTATTAGCAATTTTATGGAAGCATGAAGTGTTAGAATCTCCTTTCAAAAGCCATGTTTTTTTGCAGGGAAAAACCATGTGTTGTGTTTTTGTAAATGATGTGTAATTGGACTTTTGAAACCAATAAAATTGATCAAATTTGTACATAAGGTCAAGTTGAAAATGAACACTATTCTCTCCATTCTGAATATAAGGTGTATCTAATTTTGTGAGAGCCAAACTTGTGTATGTGATACGTCTCCGTCGTATCTATAATTTTGATTGTTCCATGCCAATATTATTCAACTTTCATATACTTTTGGCAATTTTTTATACAATTTTTTGGACTAACATATTGATCCAGTGCCCAGTGCCGGTTCCTGTTTATTGCATGTTTAATGTTTCGCAGAAACCAAATATCAAACGGAGTCCAAACGGGACAAAAACGGACGAAGAATATTTTTGGAATATTTGTGATTTTTGGGAGGAAGAATCAACGTGAGACGGTGCCCGAGGGGGCCACGAGGCAGGGGGGCGCCCCCCTAACCCTCGTGGGCACCCCGTAAGAAGGTTGACGCTCTTCTTTTGCCGCAAGAAAGCTAATTTTCGGAGAAAAATCTGGGCGAAGGTTTCAATCTAATCGGAGTTACGGATCTCCGGATATATAAGAAACGGTGGAAGGGCAGGATTTGAGAACGCAGAAACAGAGAGAGACAGAGAAATAGATCCAATCTCGGAGGGGCTCTCGCCCCTCCCACGCCATGGGAGCCAAGGACCAGAGGGGAAACCCTTCTCCCATCTAGGGAGAAGGTCAAGGAAGAAGAAGAAGAAGGGGGGCTCTCTCCCCCTCGCTTCCAGTGGCGCCGGAACGTCGCCGGGGGCCATCATCATCACCGCGATCTACACCAACACCTCCGCCATCTTCACCAACATCTCCATCACCTTCCCCCGTCTATATTCAGCGGTCCACTCTCCCGCAACCCATTGTACCCTCTACTTGAACATGGTGCTTTACGCTTCATATTATTATCCAATGATGTGTTGCCATCCTATGATGTCTGAGTAGATTTTCGTTGTCCTACTGGTGATTGATGAATTGCTATGATTGATTTAATTTGCTTGTGGTTATGTTGCTATCCTATTGTGCCCTCCGTGTCGCGCAAGCATGAGGGATTCCCGCTGTAGGGTGTTGCAATACGTTCATGATTCGCTTATAGTGGGTTGCTTGAGTGACAAAAGCATAAACCCGAGTAAGGGGGTTGTGGCGTATGGGATAAAGGGGACTTGATGCTTTAATGCTATGGTTGGGTTTTACCATAATGATATTTAGTAGTTGCGGATGCTGGCTAGAGTTCCAATCATAAGTGCATATGATCCAAGAAGAGAAAGTATGTTAGCTTATGCCTCTCCCACATAAAACTTGCTATCAGTCTAGTAAAGTAGTCAATTGCTTAGGGACAATTTCACAATTCCTACCACTACTTTTCCACACTCGCTATATTTACTTTATTGCTTCTTTATCTAAGCAGCCCCTAGTTTATATTTACGTGCTCTTTTTTATCTTGCAAACCTATCCAACAACACCTACAAAGTACTTCTAGTTTCATACTTGTTCTAGGTAAAGTGAACGTCAAGCGTGAGTAGAGTTGTATTGGTGGTCGATAGAACTTGAGGGAATTTTTTTCTACCTTTAGATCCTCGTTGGGTTCAACACTCTTACTTATCGAAAGAGGCTACAATAGATCCCCTACACTTGTGGGTTATCAAGACCTTTTTCTGGCACTGTTGCCGGGGAGTCATAGCGTGGGGTGAATATTCTCGTGTGTGCTTGTTTGCTTTATCACTAAGTAATTTTTATTTGCTGTTCTAAGTTGTTCTCTATCTTTAGTTATGGATATGGAACACGAAATACCAAAAAAATTAGGTGTACTTGCTACTCATGGAGATGGGGAACCTCCTAAAACCCTCGATGCTGGTTATGTTCAAGATATTATGTACTACTTTAATAATCTTGAGAAAAACCCATTCAATTATGTTATGGGAGACACGTTGGATCAACGTGAATACTTTAGGGATTATCGCTTGACACAAAAAGGGAAACTATTATGGGATCAGATTCATATGTTGCATTGGTATGCTCGTCAACTATGCTTGAGATATGATTATACTTGCTGCTCTAGGATGAAGGCTCCACACCTTCCCTTTTCATGCAAATTTAATGATGATAAAACCTTGGCTTCTTATGCTAATGGTATATATGATTACTATGATGTGGAACAAATAGAAGAATTTGTTGCTTTTATGGGTGCTTTTGAAATTGAATCTTTGTTTAAAGAGTTTGAAGATTTTGATGATTCAGTTTATAGACCTAAAAATTTAGCTATCCTTAAATATTGTTATGAGAATTATGAATACAATTCCGATATTGATGCATTTATTGAGAAAGTCTCCGCTGTCCAAGAAGAGACTAATATTTTGCAAGAGTCTGTGGAAGAAGGAATTGATGAAACTGTGAACCCATTGGATGAAAAAGATGATGAGGAGAGCGAAGAACAAAAGGAGGAAGAGCGGATTAGCTACCCGTGCCCACCTTCTAATGAGAGTAACTCTTCAACTCATACATTGTTTAATTCCCCTTTGTGCTTACCGAAGGATGATTGCTATGATGATTGTTATGATCCCGTTAATTCTCTTGAAATATCCCTTTTTGTTGATACTTGTGGCCAAGATGCCAATATGAATTATGCTTATGTAGATGAACTTGCTATAGTTCCTTATGTTAAACATGAAATTGTTGCTATTGCACCCACACATGATAGTCCTATTATCTTTTTGAATTCTCCAAACTACACTATATCGGAGAAGTTTGTGCTTATGAAGGATTATATTGATGGGTTGCGTTTTATTACTACACATGATGATTTTGATAGATATAATATGCATGTTCTTGCTGCTCCTACTTGCAATTATTATGAGAGAGGAACTATATCTCCACCTCTCTATGTTTCCAATATGATAAAATTGCAAGAAACTGCTTATACTATGCATTGGCCTTTACTTGGTGTGCATGAATTGTTCTTTTATGACATGCCGATGCATAGGAAGAGTGTTAGACTTTGTTGTTGCATTATATATGTTACTTTGTTCTCACTACTAAATTACAAATCATTGTTAATTAAAATTGGCTTTGATATACCTTGGGATCCGGGTGGATTCATTACTTGAGCACTATATGCCTAGCTTAATGGCTTTAAAGAAAGCGCTGCCAGGGAGACAACCCAGAAGTTTTAGAGAGTCATTTATTTCTGTTGAGTGCTTTTTTTATAGTTTAAAAACAAAAATAAAATAAAGAGGGGAACCCAAAACTTTTCAAAAAGGAAAGTGAAAGTGAGAAAGACAAGCATTGTTGAAGTGGGAGAGCTCCTTGAACTTTGTTCATGCTCACTAAAACTTTGTCAATCTTGATTACAGAAAATTTTCAACAAAAATAATTATCCCCTTGTATAATTCCATTGTATTATAAAAATGATGTGCTAAGGTTTGCCTTTAGGATGTTTACAATGCTTGTTGGTTTGTGCGGTGCAGGACAGAAACTTTGGCTGTAGTGCATGATTTTACATTTTTTACTGAAACGTCAAACGGTTCTAATTATTTTTTAAATGTCTTTCTACACAAATTGTTTATTTTTCATAATTTTGGTAGAATTTTTGGGGTATCAGAAGTATGGTGAATGTTCATACTTCTACAGACTGTTCTGTTTTTGATGCATAGTTTACTTGTTTTGACGAAACTATCAATTTCTATCAGTGGATTAAGCCATGGAAAAGCTATATTAAAGTATACACAATGCAAAAACAAATATGAATTGGTTTGTAACAGTACTTAGAGTAGTTATTTGCTTTATTATACTAACGGATCTTACCGAGTTTTCTGTTGATGTTTTGTGTGGATGAAGTGTTTGATCGAGAAGGTCTCGATATGAGGAAAAGGAGGAGAGGCAAGAGCTCAAGCTTTGAGATGCCCAAGGCACCCCAAGTAAATATTCAATGAGACTCAAGCTTCTAAGCTGGGGATGCCCCGGAAGGCCCCCCCTCTTTCTTCAACAAGTATCATTATGTTTTCGGATTCGTTTCATTCATGCGATATGTGCAAGTCTTGGAGCGTCTTTTGCATTTAGTTTTCACTTTTCTTTTATGAACCATGCTGGTATGAGATAGTCCTTGGTTGATTTATAGAATGCTCATTGCACTTCACTTAAATCTTTTGAGTATGGATTTATAGAATACTTCATGTGCTTCACTTATATCATTTGAAGTTTGGATTGCCTGTATCCTTTCACATAGAAAACCGCCATTTGTAGAATGCTATTTTGCTTCACTTATATTTGTTAGAGCGTGGTAATATCTTTTGTAGAAAGAATTAAACTCTCTTGCTTCACTTATATCTATTTAGAGATATGACAGGAATTGGTCATTCACATGGTTAATCATAAAATCCTAAATAAACTTGTAGATCGCTGAATATGATATGTTTGATTCCTTGCAATAGTTTTCCGATATAAAGATGGTGATATTAGAGTCATGCTAGTGGGTAGTTTTGGATTGTAGAAATACTTGTGTTGAGGTTTGTGATTCCCGAAGCATGCACGTATGGTGAACCGTTATGTGATGAAGTCAGAGCATGATTTATTTATTGATTGTCTTCCTTATGAGTGGCGGTCGAGGACGAGCGATGGTCTTTTCCTACCAATCTATCCCCCTAGGAGCATGCGCATAGTACTTTGTTTCGATGGCTAATAGATTTTTGCAATAAGTATGTGAGTTCTTTATGACTAATGTTGAGTCCATGGATTATACGCACTCTCACCCTTCCATTATTACTAGCCTCTTCGGTACCGTGCATTGCCCTTTCTCACCTCTAGAGTTGGTGCAAACTTCGCCGGCGCATCCAAACCCCGTGATACGATACGCTCTATCACACATAAACCTCCTTATATCTTCCTCAAAATAGCCACCATACCTACCTATCATTTCCATAGCCATTCCGAGATATATTGCCATGCAACTTCCATCATCATCATATACATGACTTGAGCATTCATTGTCATATTGCCTTGCATGATCGTAAGATAGCTAGCATGATGTTTTCATGGCTTGTCCATTTTTTGATGTCATTGCTATGCTAGATCATTGCACATCCTGGTACACCGCCAGAGGCATTCATATAGAGTCATATTTTTGTTCTAGTATCGAGTTGTAATATTGAGTTGTAAGTAAATAAAAGTGTGGATCATCATTATTAGAGAATTGCCCCAGTGAGGAAAGGATGATGGAGACTATGATTCCTCCACAAGTCGAGATGAGACTCCGGACTTAATGAAAAAAAGGGGGCCAAAGAAGCCCCAAAAAAAGGGGGGGGGCCAAAGAAGCCCACCAAAAAAGTAAAAAAAAGGAGAAAATAAAAAAATGAGAGAAAAAGAGAGAAGGGGCAATGTTACTATCCTTTTACCACACTTGTGCTTCAGAGTAGCACCATGTTCTTCATATAGAGAGTCTCTTGAGCTATCACTTTCATATACTAGTGGAAATTTTCATTATAGAACTTGGCTTGTATATTCCGATGATGGGCTTCCTCAAACGCCCGAGGTCTTCATGAGAAAGCAAGTTGGATGCACACCCACTTAGTTTCAGTTTGAGATTTCATACACTTATAGCTCTTAGTGCATCCGTTGCATGGCAATCCCTACTCCTCACATTGACATCAATTTATGGGCATCTCCATAGCCCGTTGATTAGCCGCGTCGATGTGAGACTTTCTCCCTTTTTGTCTTCTCCACATAACCCCCACCATCATATTCTATTCCACCCATAGTGCTATATCCATGGCTCACGCTCAGGTATTGCGTGAAAGTTGAAAAGGTTTGAGAACATCAAAAGTATGAAACAATTGCTTGTCTTGTCTTCGAGGTTGTGCGTGATTTGAATATTTTGTGTGATGAAGATGGAGCATATCCAGACTATATGATTTTGTACAGATAACTTTCTTTGGCCATGTTGTTTTGAAAAGACATGATTGCTTTATTAGTATGCTCGAAGTCTTATTGTTCTTATGTCAAATGATAGACTATTGCTTTGAATCACTCGTATCTTAATATTCATGCCATGATTAGACATATGATCAAGATTATGCTAGGTAGCATTCCACATCAAAAATTATCCTTTTATCATTTACCTACTTGAGGACGAGCAGGAATTATGCTTGGGGATGCTGATACGACTTCATCATATCTATAATTTTTGATTGTTCCATGCCAATATTATTCAACTTTCATATACTTTTGGCAACTTTTTATACTATTTTTGGGACTAACATATTGATCCAGTGCCAAGTGCCAGTTCCTGTTTGTTGCATGTTTTATGTTTCGCAGACACCCCATATCAAACGGAGTCCAAACGGGATAAAAACGATCGGAGAATATTTTTGGAATATTTGTGATTTTTGGGAGGAAGAATCAACGCGAGACGGTGCCCGAGGGGGCCATGAGGCAGGGGGCGCGCCCCAGGGGGCAGGCACGCCCCTGACCCTCCTGGGCACCCCGTAAGGCGGTTGACGCTCTTCTTTTGCCGCAAGAAAGCTAATTTTCGAAGAAAAATATGGGTGAAGGTTTCAATCCAATCGAAGTTAAGGATCTCTGAATATATAAGAAACGGTGGAAGGGCAGGATCTGAGAATGCAGAAACAGAGAGAGACAAAGAGACAGATCCAATCTCGGAGGGGCTCTCGCCCCTCCCCCGCCATGGGATCCAAGGACCAGAGGGGAAACCCTTCTCCCATCTAGGGAGAAGGTCAAGGAAGAAGAAGAAGAAGGGGGGTCTCTCTCCCTCTCGCTTCCGGTGGCGCCGGAAAGCCGCCCGGGGCCATCATCATCACCGCGATCTACACCAACACCTCCGCCATTTTCACCAACATCTCCATCACCTTCCCCCATCTATATTCAGCAGTCCACTCTCCCGCAACCCGTTGTACCCTCTACTTGAACATGGTGCTTTATGCTTCATATCATTATCCAATGATGTGTTGCCATCCTATGATGTCTGAGTAGATTTTCATTGTCCTACCGGTGATTGATGAATTGCTATGATTGGTTTAATTTGCTTGTGGTTATGTTGCTGTCCTATTGTGCCCTCCATGTCGCGCAAGCATGAGGGATTCCCGCTGTAGGGTGTTGCAATACGTTCATGATTCGCTTATAGTGGGTTTCTTGAGTGACAGAAGCATAAACCCGAGTAAGGGGGTTGCGGCGTATGGGATAAATGGGACTTGATGCTTTAATGCTATGGTTGGGTTTTACCTTAATGATCTTTAGTAGTTGCAGATGCTTGCTAGAGTTCCAATCATAAGTGCATATGATCCAAGAAGAGAAAGCATGTTAGCTTATGCCTCTCCCACATAAAACTTGCTATCGGTCTAGTAAAGTAGTCAGTTGCTTAGGGACAATTTCACAATTCCTACCACCACTTTTCCACACTCGCTATATTTACTTTATTGCTTCTTTATCTAAATAGCCTCTAGTTTATATTTACGTGCTCTTTATTATCTTGCAAACCTATCCAACAACACCTACAAAGTACTTCTAGTTTAATACTTGTTCTAGGTAAAAGTGAACGTCAAGCGTGCGTAGAGTTGTATCGGTGGTCGATAGAACTTGAGGGAATATTTGTTCTACACTTAGCTCCTCGTTGGGTTCGACACTCTTACTTATCGAAAGAGACTACAATAGATCCTCTACACTTGTGGGTTATCAGTATGTTTGACCAATACTGTGGAATAAAGTATTGTCATCTACAATACAAAATAAGTAAAGTATGAGAATACCTTTCATGATGGATCTAATGATACAAATTTGGTACTGTTGATATTGGTATTTGTCACGGCAGATGTCCTAGTGTGAGGACTTAGTCGTGAGGCCAACGCATCTATGTGATAGCTTGAGAGGGGTTGAGCGGGATGAGAGATACGAAGTTTTTTACCCAGGTTCGGCTCCTCACGGTGGAGGTAAAAGCCTACATCCTGCTTCATTGATATTGATGATGATGATCACAATTACAAGGGTACTCTATCCCAAGAGCTATAGACTTGTCTGTCTAACCCTAACTTGTGTAACTTGTCCCTCTTGGGGTGCCTTGACCCTCCTTATATAAGTTGAAGGGGTGGCTTACATGACTAGTCCTAGTAGGATTAGGATTACTCTTTTACAAGTGGAGTCCTAGTCTTGCTTCCTTTGTAAGGGAATATTCCTTATGCTTTCTTCTTAAGTCGGCCCACCATAACATGAGCCGGCCTTCTGGGCCTTGAGTCTTCTGGGCCTTCGGGTTTTGTCACTCCTCTAACCCGCCTGTCGGGTCACTAATGAGTCACCTGGCTCGGCCGGGTTATCAGTGAGTGGAGAGACCCGGGTGGGTCACTTAGTGAGTCACCAAGTCAGGGCGGGTCATCAGTGAGTCGCCAAGTCCGGCCGGGTCACACATCTGGCTGGGTTAACCACGGGGTATATCCCAGACATTAGCCCCCAGTTTAATTTGGATTTATCCATGTTAAACTCATCTTGCAAAATAAACACAAGAACATGTTGGGGAACGTAGCAGAAATTCAAAAATTTTCCTACGTAACACCAAGATCTATCTATGGAGAGACCAGCAACGAGTAGAAAGGGGAGTGCATCTACATACCCTTGTAGATCGCTAAGCAGAAGCGTTCAAGTGAACGGGGTTGAAGGAGTCGTACTCGTCATGATTCAGATCACCGATGATCAAGTGCCGAACGGACGGCACCTCCGCGTTCAACACACGTACAGCCCGGTGACGTCTCCCACGCCTTGATCCAGCAAGGAGGGAGGGAGAGGTTGAGGAAGACTCCATCCAACAGCAGCACAACAGCGTGGTGGTGGTGGAGGAGCGTGGCAATCCTGCAGGGCTTCGCCAAGCACCTACGGGAGAGGAGGAGGTGTCACGGGAGGGAGGGAGGCACCAAGGGCTCAGGTATGGATGCCCTCCCTTCCCTCCACTATATATAGGGGCAGGGGAGAGGGGGGAGGCGCAGCCTTGCCCCCTACTCCAAGAAAGGGGTGCGGCCAAGAGGGGGGGAGGAGTCCATCCTCCCCAAGGCACCTCGGAGGTGCCTTCCCCTTCGAGGACTCTTCCCTCTAGGGTTCCCTAGGCGCATGGGCCTCTTGGGGCTGGTGCCCTTGGCCCATGTAGGCCAAGGCGCACCCCCTACAGCCCATGTGGCCCCCCGGGGTAGGTGGCCCCACCCGGTGGGCCCCCGGGACCCTTCCGGTGGTCCCGGTACAATACCGATGACCCCGAAACTTGTCCCGATAGCCGAAACAGGACTTCCTATATATAAATCTTTACCTCCGGACCATTCCGGAACTCCTCGTGACGTCTGGGATCTCATCCGGGACTCCAAACAACATTCGGTTACCACATACAAGCTTCCTTTATAACCCTAGCGTCATCGAACCTTAAGTGTGTAGACCCTACGGGTTCGGGAGACATGCAGACATGACCGAGACGTTCTCCGGTCAATAACCAACAGCGGGATCTGGATACCCATGATGGCTCCCACATGTTCCACGATGATCTCATCGGATGAACCACGATGTCAAGGACTCAATCAATCCCGTATACAATTCCCTTTGTCTAGCGGTATTTTACTTGCCCGAGATTCGATCGTCGGTATCCAATACCTTGTTCAATCTCGTTACCGGCAAGTCACTTTACTCGTTCCGTAATACATCATCCCGTGATCAACTCCTTGGTCACATTGCGCATATGATGATGTCCTACCGAGTGGGCCCAGAGATACCTCCCCGTTTACACGGAGTGACAAATCCCAGTCTCGATCCGCATAAAACAATAGATACTTTCGGAGATACCTGTAGTGCACCTTTGTAGTCACCCAGTTACGTTGTGACGTTTGATACACCCAAAGCATTCCTACGGTATCCAGGAGTTACACGATCTCATGGTCAAAGGAAGAGATACTTGACATTGGCAAAGCTCTAGCATACGAACTACACGATCTTTGTGCTAGGCTTAGGATTGGGTCTTGTCCATCACATCATTCTCCTAATGATGTGATCCCGTTATCAACGACATCCAATGTCCATAGCCAGGAAACCATGACTATCTGTTGATCACAACGAGCTAGTCAACTAGAGGCTCACTAGGGACATATTGTGGTCTATGTATTCACACGTGTATTACGATTTCCGGATAATACAGTTATAGCATGAATAAAAGACAATTATCATGAACAAAGAAATATAATAATAACTTATTTATTATTGCCTCTAGGGCATATTTCCAACAGTCTCCCACTTGCACTAGAGTCAATAATCTAGTTCACATCGCCATGTGATTAACACTCACAGGTCACATCGCCATGTGACTAATACCCAAGAGTTTACTAGAGTCAGTAGTCTAGTTCACATCACTATGTGATTAACACTCAATGAGTTTTATGTTTGATCATGTTGCTTGTGAGAGAGGTTTTAGTCAACGGGTCTGAACCTTTCAGATCCGTGTGTGTTTTACAAATCTCTATGTCATCTCCTAGATGCAGCTACCACGCTCTATTTGGAGCTAATCCAAATAACTGTTCTACTTGGAGCTATTCTAAATTGTTGCTCCATTATATGTATCCGGTATCTCTACTCAGAGCTATCCGGATAGGTGTCAAGCTTGCATCGTTGTAACCTTTACGATGAACTCTTTTACCACCTCCATAATCGAGAAAAATTCCTTAGTCCGCTAGTTACTAAGGATAACTTTGACCGCTGTCCTATGATCCATTTTTGGATCACTCTTGTACCCCTTGACTGACTCATGGCAAGGCACACTTCAGGTGCGGTACACAGCATAGCATACTGAAGAGCCTACGTCTTAAGCATAGGGGACGACCTTCGTCCTTTCTCTCTATTCTGCTGTGGTCGAGCTTTAAGTCTTAACTTCGTACCTTACAACTCAGGCAAGAACTCCTTCTTTGACTGGTCCATCTTGAACACCTTCAAGATCATGTCAAGGTATGTGCTCATTTGAAAGTATTATCAAGCATTTTGATCTATCCTTATAGATCTTGATGCTCAATGTTCAAGTAGCTTAATCCAGGCTTTCCATTGAAAAACACTTTCCAAATAACCCTTTATGCTTTCCAGAAATTCTACGTCATTTCTGATCATTAATATGTCAACAACATATACTCATCAGAAATTCTATAGTGCTCCCACTCACTTCTTTGGAAATACAAGTTTCTCATAAACTTTGTACAAACCCAAAATCTTTGATCATCATCAAAGCATACATTCCAACTCCGAGATGCTCACTCCAGTCCTTAGAAGGATCGCTGGAGCTAGCATACCTTTTAGCATCCTTAGGATCGACAAAAACTTTCTGATTGTATTACCTACAATCTTTCCTCATGAAAACTGGTAAGGAAACTCGTTTTGATATCCATCTGCCAGATTTCATAAATACAGCTAATGCTAACATGAATCCGACGGACTTTAAGCATCGCTACGGATGAGAAAATCTCATCGTAGTCAACTCCTTGAACTTGTGAAAAACTTTTTGCCACAAGTCGAGCTTCATGGACGGTGACATTACCATCCACGTCCGTCTTCTTCTTAAAGATCCATTTATCTTAATGGCTTACCGATCATCAGGCAAGTCCACCAAAGTCCATGGATCCGTTCTCGGATTTTATGGCCTCAAGCCATTTATCAGAATCCGGGCCCACCATCGCTTCTCCATAGCTCGTAGGTTCATTGTTGTCTAGCAACATGACTTCCAAGACAGGATTACGTACCAGTCTCAAGTAGTACGCATCCTTGTCATCCTATGAGGTTTGGGAGTGACTTGATCTGAAGTTTCATGATCACTATCATAAGCTTCTACTTCAATTGGTGTAGGTGCCACGGGAACAACTTCCTGTGCCCTGCTACACACTGGTTGAAGTGATGGTTCAATAACCTCATCAAGTCTCCACCATCCTCCCACTCAATTCTTTCGAGAGAAACTTTTCCTCGAGAAAGGACCCAATTCTAGAAACAATTCATATTGCCTTCGGATCTGAATTAGGAGGTATACCCAACTGTTTTGGGTGTCCTATGAAGATGTACTTTATCCACTTTGGGTTCGAGCTTAATCCTGAAACTTTTTCACATAAGCGTCGCATCCCCAAACCTTTAAGAAACGACAACTTAGGTTTCTCTAAACCATAATTCATACGGTGTCATCTCATCGGAATTACGTGGTGCCCTATTTAAAGTGAATGTGGTTGTCTCTAATGCCTAACCCATGAACGATAGTGGTAACTCGATAAGAGACATCATGGTATGCACCATATCCAATAGGGTGCAACTATGACGTTTGGACACACCATCACACTATGGTGTTCCAGGCTGTATCAGTTGTGAAACAATTTCCACAATGTCTTAATTCTGTGCCAAACTCGTGATTCAGATATTCATCTCTATGATCATATCATAGATCTTTTATCCTCTTGTCACGACGATCTTTCAACTTCACACTGAAATTACTTGAACCTTTCAATAATTCAGACTCGTGATTCATCAAGTAAATATACTCAACATCTACTCGAATCATCTGTGAAGTAAGAACATAACGATATTCACTGCATGCCTCAGCACTCATTTGACTGCACACATCAAAATGTGTTACTTCCAACAAGTTGCTATCTTGTTCCATCTTACTAAAAATGAGGCTTTTCAGTCATCTTGCCCATGTGGTATGATTTGCATATCTCAAGTGATTCAAAATCAAGTGAGTCCGAACGATCCATTTGCATGGAGTTTCTTCATGCATATACACCAATAGACATGGTTCGCATGTCTCAAACTTTTCAAAAACGAGTGAGTCCAAAGATCCATCAACATGGAGCTTCTTCATGCGTTTTATACCATTATGACTTACATGGCAGTGCCACAAGTAAGTGGTACTATCATTACTATCTTATATCTTTTGGCATGAAAATGTGTATCACTACGATCGAGATTCAATGAACCATTCAGGTTTAATACTAATCTTGATGGTAGAGGGAGCGTGCGATGTTTGATCATATCAACATTGGAAACACTTCCAACACATATCGTCAGCTCACCTTTAGCTAGTCTCCGTTTATGCCGTAGCTTTTATTTCGAGTTACTAACACTTAGCAACCGAACCGGTATCTAATACCCTGGTGCTACTAGGAGTACTAGTAAAGTACACATTAACATAATGTATATCCAATATACTTCTATCGACCTTGCCAGCCTTCTCATCTACCAAGTATCTAGGGTAATCTTGCTCCAGTGGTTGTTCCCCTTATTATAGAAGCACTTAGTTTCGGGTTTGGGTTCAACCTCGGGTTTCTTCATTGGTGCAGCAGCTGATTTGCCGTTTCATGAAGTATCCCTTCTTTCCCTTGCCCTTCTTGAAACTAGTGGTTTCATCAACCATCAACAATTGATGCTCCTTCTTGATTTCTACTTTCGCGGTGTCAAACAACGCGAATATTTCAAGGATCATCATATCTATCCCTGATATGTTATAGTTCATCACGAAGCTCTAGCAGCTTGGTGGTAATGACTTCGGAGAAACTATCACTATTTCATCTGGAAGATCAACTCCCACTTGATTCAAGTGATTGTTGTACTCAGACAATCTGAGCACAAGCTCAACAATTGAGCTTCTCTCCTTAGTTTGCAGGCTAAGAAAATCGTCGGAGGTCTCAAACCTCTTGACGTGGGCACGAGCCTGAAATCCCAATTTCAGCCCTCGAAACATCTCATATGTTCCGCGACGTTTCGAAAACGTCTTTGGTGCCTCTACTTAAACTATTTAACTGAACTATCACGTAGTTATCAAAACGTGTATGTTCGATGTTCGAAACATCCACAAACGACGTTTGGGGTTCAGCACACTGAGCAGTGCATTAAGGACATAAGCTTTCTACTGTTCGCATAATCGCTACTATCAACTTTCAACTATATTTTCTCTAGGAATATATCTAAAACAGTAGAACTAAAGCTCGAGCTACGACATAATTTGCAAAAGGTCTTTTGACTATGTTCAGGATAATTAAGTTCATCTTATGAACTCCCACTCAGATAGACATCCCTTTGGTCATCTAAGTGATCACATGATCCGAGTCAACTAGGCCGTGTCTGATCATCACGTGAGACGGACTAGTTAACGTCGGTGAACATCTTCATGTTGATCGTATCTACTATACGACTCATGCTCGACCTTTCGGTCTCCGTGTTCCGAGGCCATGTCTGCACATGCTAGGCTCGTCAAGTTAACCCTAAGTGTTTTCGCTGTGTAAAACTGTCTTACACCCGTTGTATGTGAACGTAAGAATCCATCACACCCGATCATCACGTGGTGCTTAGAAGCGACGAACTGTAGCAACGGTGCACAGTTAGGGGAGAACACTTCTTGAAATTTTGTAAGGGATCATCTTATTTACTACCGTCGTCCTAAGTAAACAAGATGCATAAACATGATAAACATCACATGCAATTATATAGTTGTGACATGATATGGCCAATATCATATAGCTCCATTGATCTCCATCTTCGGGGCTCCATGATCATCTTGTCACCGGCATGACACCATGATCTCCATCATCATGATCTCCATCATCGTGTCTTCATGAAGTTGTCATGCCAACGACTACTTCTACTTCTATGGCTAACGCGTTTAGCAATAAAGTAAAGTAAGTTACATGGCGTTCTTCAATGACACGCAGGTCATACAAAAAATAAAGACAACTCCTATGGCTCCTGCCGGTTGTCATACTCATCGACATGCAAGTCGTGAATCCTATTACAAGAACATGATCAATCTCATACATCACATATATCATTCATCACATCCTTTTGGCCATATCACATCACATAGCATACCCTGCAAAAACAAGTTAGACGTCCTCTAATTGTTGTTGCATGTTTTACGTGGCTGCTATGGGTTTCTAGCAAGAACGTTTCTTACCTACGCAAGACCACAACGTGATATGCCAATTGCTATTTACCCTTCATAAGGACCCTTTTCATCGAATCCGTTCCGACTAAAGTGGGAGAGACTGGCACCCACTAGCCACCTTATGCACCAAGTGCATGTCAATCGGTGGAACCTGTCTCACGTAAGAGTACGTGTAAGGTCGGTCCGGGCCGCTTCATCCCACAATACCGTCGAAACAAGATTGGACTAGTAACGGTAAGCATATTGAACAACATCAACGCCCACAACTACTTTGTGTTCTACTCGTGCAAAGAATCTACGCAATAAACCTGGCTCTGATACCACTATTGGGGAACGTAGCAGAAATTCAAAAATTTTCCTACGTAACACCAAGATCTATCTATGGAGAGACCAGCAACGAGTAAAAAGGGGAGTGCATCTACATACCCTTGTAGATCGCTAAGCGGAAGCGTTCAAGTGAACGGGGTTGATGGAGTCGTACTCGTCGTGATTCAGATCACCGATGATCAAGTGCCGAACGGACGGCACCTCCGCGTTCAACACACGTACAGCCCGATGACGTCTCCCACGCCTTGATCCAGCAAGGAGGGAGGGAGAGGTTGAGGAAGACTCCATCCAACAGCAGCACAACGGCGTGGTGGTGGTGGAGGAGCGTGGCAATCCTGCAGGGCTTCGCCAAGCACCTACGGGAGAGGAGGAGGTGTCACGGGAGGGAGGGAGGCGCCAAGGGCTCAGGTATGGATGCCCTCCCTTCCCTCCACTATATATAGGGGCAGGGGAGAGGGGGGAGGCGCAGCCTTGCCCCCTACTCCAAGAAAGGGGTGCGGCCAAGAGGGGGGGAGGAGTCCATCCTCCCCAAGGCACCTCAGAGGTGCCTTCCCCTTCGAGGACTCTTCCCTCTAGGGTTCCCTAGGCGCATGGGCCTCTTGGGGCTGGTGCCCTTGTCCCATGTAGGCCAAGGCGCACCCCCTACAGCCCATGTGCCCCCCCGGGGTAGGTGGCCCCACCCGGTGGGCCCCCGGGACCCTTCCGGTGGTCCCGGTACAATACCGATGACCCCGAAACTTGTCCCGATAGCCGAAACAGGACTTCCTATATATAAATCTTTACCTCCGGACCATTCCGGAACTCCTCGTGATGTCCGGGATCTCATCCGGGACTCCAAACAACATTCGGTTACCACATACAAGCTTCCTTTATAACCCTAGCGTCATCGAACCTTAAGTGTGTAGACCCTACGGGTTCGGGAGACATGCAGACATGACCGAGACGTTCTCCGGTCAATAACCTACAGCGGGATCTGGATACCCATGATGGCTCCCACATGTTCCATGATGATCTCATCGGATGAACCACGATGTCAAGGACTCAATCAATCCCGTATACAATTCCCTTTGGCTAGCGGTATTTTACTTGCCCGAGATTCGATCGTCGGTATCCAATACCTTGTTCAATCTCGTTACCGGCAAGTCACTTTACTCGTTCCGTAACACATCATCCCGTGATCAACTCCTTGGTCACATTGCGCATATGATGATGTCCTACCGAGTGGGCCCAGAGATACCTCTCCGTTTACACGGAGTGACAAATCCCAGTCTCGATCCGCATAAAACAATAGATACTTTCGGAGATACCTGTAGTGCACCTTTGTAGTCACCCAGTTACGTTGTGACGTTTGATACACCCAAAGAATTCCTACGGTATCCAGGAGTTACACGATCTCATGGTCAAAGGAAGAGATACTTGACATTGGCAAAGCTCTAGCATACTAACTACACGATCTTTGTGCTAGGCTTAGGATTGGGTCTTGTCCATCACATCATTCTCCTAATGATGTGATCCCGTTATCAACGACATCCAATGTCCATAGCCAGGAAACCATGACTATCTGTTGATCACAACGAGCTAGTCAACTAGAGGCTCACTAGGGACATATTGTGGTCTATGTATTCACACGTGTATTACGATTTCCGGATAATACAGTTATAGCATGAATAAAAGACAATTATCATGAACAAAGAAATATAATAATAACTTATTTATTATTGCCTCTAGGGCATATTTCCAACAGAACATATTTGACAGGTTGTGCTCTGGGTCAAAAATTCTTGTAAGCCGGCACCTGATCATCCTTAAGTCCTTGTCATTTCCTTCTTCTGGAAAGTCCGGGTCAATAGACTAGCTTCATAATCAATTTGCCGTCATTGGTTTCTTACAAAAGATATTGTGAAGAATAATTCATTTGACCCAAAGCTTAACAAAAATATTGGTCTTGAAATACTCATCTGATTTTCAGCCGGCTTGAAGATGTTGAACTTGCCGGTTTATCATTGCCAAAATTACCGGTTTGTAAATATTGATGGCATCGGTTCATAATTGTTGGTGTTGCCGGGTCATAATTCTACTGACATCGGGTCATAATTGTTGCAGACTTCTCCAATAATAATATAATACCTGATTTGCTCAAAACTGAGAATTTTGAAGTTATTCCTCCCTTATATGCATATCACCTGTAGCCCTCAAGTCTTAAGAAGGGAGCGTAGTAACAACTTAAGACTTGCTTCAATATAAATGTTGCAACCTTGAAGAAATCCAGGTTGTTCATCTTAGTCACTAGTCAAAATTGAATATTCCACATATGTAGCCCCCAAGTGTCAGGTTGTCATGCTTGCAGCAACCTGGGACTTGTAATTGCCTTATGTTCATAAAAACTTCAACCAGTGTAGCCCCCAAGGGCCGGGTCATTATGCAATAATGAGCAGGGACTTTGTAAATATGATCATGTATACTTGATTAGCGACATGTACCCTCGAAGGGTCGGCTCAGTAAGATAATACTGAGCTGGGACTTTCATTGAAAATCACATCATATGATGTAACCCTCGTCATGGGGCTCGAACCCACGTCCACAAGATTAAGAGCTTTGTACTCTACCAACTGAGTAATGGACCTTTCAATATAATGGATTAAAGCTTGTGTACCTTGAATTTTTGACAGGAGCAATTAGTAGCCCCCAAGGGCCATCTCATTACCATATGATGAGTCGGGTCTTCAATAAGGCAAGTAAAAAATGATCTTGCATTAGCCCCCAAGTGTCATGGTGCATGCTTGCAGCGACATGGGACTTTCATATTTGATCTAATCTCAATATGAATAATGTAGCCCCCCAAGTGCCAGGTCGTAAGCCTGCAGCGACTCGGGACTATTCCTTCCATTGTAGAATTAATCATATCCATTGATAAAATAATATCCATTGTGCTAAAGTGACTTTGAAAACCTCAATCGTAACACTTATCGGTTGACAAGTAAATCCGGAGTTTAAATACTCGGCGGCTCTTGGCCGATAGCGACTTAATACACATTCATTGTAAGTCGGAATTTTATAACCCAGCGGCTTATAGCCTTTGAGAACATCAATAATTGATAACCCTTTTGAAACACTAATTTCAATTTTTGATGATTGAACTTAATCATTTATGTAAGTCATAGCTCTGTAAATCCTGCACAGAGTTTAAACAACATATGCCCTGGCGACTTAACGTCAAAAGCCAGGGCGGGTTATCAAACCTCAGATAACAAAAACAAATATCATACCTGTGATACTGAATCGTACTGCCGGCTTATGATACCAATGTAGTAAGGGCGATAACCCAGATCTTAGAAGCTAACACTTCCAAGTATTTAATATCATCATATACTGGCGACTTATCGTCCAAAGCTAGGCCGGGTTAACAGAAACCACGGGTATGCTTCAAATATGAGCTGTGAGAATTGAGGCTACATGTCCTGAATCACTTTAAACCATATGTCAAGATGGTATCAAGAAGAACCGAAAAAACTGTTCAAAAAAATCAAGCCAAAAAGAGAAAAAACGAGGCTATGCTTCGAATACGAGCAGGAAGCCGGACCAAAAGGGTTAATAGCTATGATTCAAATACGACCAGGAATCCCCCAAGTGGTTTGTGGCCTTGGGCCGATCATAGGGGTACCGACAGCTATGATTCGAATATGATCAAGAAGCCCCCTAGTGACCATAAATTTTGGCATTGCGCCGATCAAGAGGGTACCGACAGCTATGTTCTCTTTGGTGAATACACCTATGTTTGAACAGGAAGCCCCCAAGTGACCTTATGTGTTGGCATTGCGCCAATCAAGAGGGTACCGATAGCTATGTTCTCTTTGGTGAATACACCTACGTTTGAACAGGAAGCCCCCAAATGACCATTGAAGTAGGTTACCTATGTTTGAGTTGTGCTTTGAAACAGACTCTCTTTGGTCCCTTTAATTTTTTCTGAGAACTCGAACTTTGCGAGAAATAAATTCTTCTTGAGCCGGAATTTTAAAATGGATATTGAGAGCTTCAAAGCTTTGTGAGAGACAGATTTCTCTTGAACCGGATGTTAAACTAGAATCTTCATTTTGAGCCGGAAATTTTCTAACGGCCTTTTAAATTTTCATCAATATAACAGCAGCCTCCGGGACCGGGTTATCTTTCCTCCAATGACCCGGAGTTCTTGATTCACTGATACTGGCTAATTTTGCCGAGTCATGTCGTTGTAGCCCCTGAGTCTTAAGACGACTCAAGGAATTGTCTTGAGATTCTCCATATTTGACCGTGATATAAACCGGTATGAGTTATTCAATAGCTCAGTGATATAATAGTCCCCTTTGTAGTAGACAACTTGTCCTGCATTGGAGAACTTGCAAGCCAGAGTAATTTGCTATTTTTAAAGAAAGCAATATGTAATAAAAATATACTGGATGAATTTCACCTGATATGTCAGGCTAGTAATTATCCACCACGGAGTTGATGATCCCCACGGTGAAGCTGAAATCAATCACGGGTGAACCGGCCGCGACATTGTAAACCAGCGCGGACGGGCGAGTCAATCGCAGGCGTGATAAGCCGCGCGAACGGGCAATTCAACCATGTCATGTTGATGTAGACTGGGCCACAGAGGCGGCGGCTTGCACATATATTCGTTCAGCATTATGGCATGGTCAGATGCTGGCGCATGATAATGGTGGCGTGAGCTATATATCCATGACCATCACTTTTGCAGTGATCAATTTGTCCTGCATACAAAAATATACAGTCCAAAAAAATAACCGTTCTTTGATGAAAACAGTATGAAAATGTATAGAAAAGGTAGCACCTGGTATTTTTTATCGGATGAACGCGAACGCTGGTGCTAGATATTGTTGGATCTAATCCGGGCAAACCAGCAGATGATGATGCATTGCTCTGTTCCTGTAGTATTACCGTGCAATGCTAATTGATTTTGCTTCCATGCATGAGTATGGGAGTCAAACAAGTATCCGGTTTGACCCTTCTTTCCTTTTGGCGTGAGCTCTCTGCAGTAGAGCGCCTGCAGCGCTTTCTTCTGAGGCATCATCCGTTCGCTTTGTTTAAAACCAATTTGAGAGCGGCGACAACTGGAAGTAGGCCGACCTCAGCGGCCGCTTGGCACATCAGTGAGGGCGGCTCAGAGGCCATGACGGTTGTGGCGGCTCACAGGAGCGTGGCGGCTCTCCGGTGGCGGTGACTCAGGCATTTGAAGGCCACACTTAACGCACAACCGTGGAAATAGCAGGGCGGACCCCGACGGCTCACAACCATAGCAACGGTGGTGAACCAACAAGGAAAAACCGGCTCAAAACGCGGAGGCCGGGCAGGTACGGCCGCACAGGCGAGGAGTTGGAGCCGCGGGATAACATGAGGTGCTGACGGAGGAGCAGAGGACGCGACAAAGTGACCACGTTGGAGATGGTGACTCGTGCCCAAGAAAGACGAGGTTGTGGCGCTCGTGGTTAGTGGCGGCTCAGCTGCACGGTCGGATCGGTGAGGTAAGTCCACGAAGGCGGCTTGGCGATGGTAGCACAACTCACTCAGCCGCAGACGACCAGCGTTGTCGACGTTCTGGGAACGGGGGTCCCCAGACTTGCCTGCCTGCGGCCTGCAGCGTGGCTCAAGTAGGAGGGCCCAGTGCGGCCCATCTTCATCGACTGGAGCTCAAGACCCTCGTGAGGGGCCAAGCCTCATGGGGCGTACAAAAGGAAGCTTCCTCAGGCGCATCCTCATCAGGCAGGCACATGAGGAGGCAGAGAGATCAAGGCAGGATACCTCGTGAGGAGCCCGTGACGCAAGCCATGACGATCGAGACCAGACGGGCGCCGGCCTGGGCAGTGTCCTTGTTTCCCCTTTGGTGCAAAGGGGGCAAGCACAGGCCAAGGCATCAGGCAAAGGTTGCCGCTTCGGTGCAACAAGACCAAGACCAACAGAGCGGCGGGAAGGAGTTCACCGTGGAGCCCATGGCGGCGTCATCGTCAGAGCCTTTAGCAGCCGAAGACCAACTTTAGTCAGGATAAGTGTACTAGATGTTCCCCTTCAAAATGGCCAATTGTTGGCGCCCTTCCCGCTCATCATTCAGGAAGAGGACCAGGGCCTCTCACTCTATATATAGGACTAGCCACCATAGCATAGAGGCAGATTGAATCGACCCCTCCGAAGGGACAACACCACCACAAGAACACCCCTCGCGAGGCTGTTCTTCCCTTGTACTGTTCATCATCAGCCCCAGAGGCAATCAAGCACACCACACACTGGAGTAGGGTATTACACCACAATGGTGGCCCAAACTAGTATAAATCTCGTGTCCCTTGTGTGTTCTTCTTTCTAGCCTAGATCCTTTGCGAGACTTCGATCCGTGCCGGTAGGGGAAAGATCTTCGCGCGCACCCCAGTGTTCAAACCTCAAGGGTCTGCTGGAACCCGAAATCCGACAAGCGCCGCCTCGCCCTGCTCACCGTCGACAGTGCGATGCAAACACAACCAAATAGTTAGTATTCAAAAAATGTAATGTATGGTAGTATTACCTTGCAAGCTTTCTTGAAAGCGAATCTGTATGCTTGATGTGAACAGAACCGCTCCCCAGTGTCTTCTGCACCACGGATCAAGGCGCGAGGCAATAACGGTGGCCAAACGGCGCGTCACCGTAATCCGCATGGGCGGCTTGTGCGGCCGCTTGGGAGACGGGCACGCGAGCGCATAGACAAGGCCAAGGCGGGCTACAACCCAGCGAGGAAGCAGGCGCTTGACCTGGCGGCAACTCGGCAAATTTGACAGAGGTGACCCGCAGCGTAGCCGGAGATGTGGTAGAGCGGAGGCACGTTGAATCTAAGCGGCTTGTAGGCAGCGTGAGGCCGAGATGGAGATTGGTAAAGCCAGACGTGGCGGAGTGTGGGCGGTGCAGGGAGCCCTGGCGGTAGTGAAGAGCCATGTCGGAGGAGGCATCTCGGGGGCACCGGCTTGAGGCCACAATGGTAGAAAGGCACGCCGGCCATAGAAGAAACTGCGGTAGCAGAGGCGAGATGGGTCGCGCACCGGTGGGTTGGAGGCGCTGCTGCTCGTCTCAGCCGCGGAGGCACCAGGCACTCGAGGCGAAGATGTCCGGCCAGTGGTGTAAATCTGGGTCAAGCGCGGACACGGCAGCTCGAGGCAGATGATTTGAAGGCGGCTCATTGTAGTAGTCGACAGCGAGGGTCGGTGACTTGCAGGGCCAGCGGGCGGCTTAAGACTGCAGCGGGGTTGGCCTGGTGCGACCACACATGAAGGGCACATCTGGAGAAATCCCAATGGCTTGGAACAGAGGCATGGCCTTCTTAGAAGCGAGGCGCTCGAGCGGCGGGTCGGAGCAGGACCAGGTAGCAAAAGGGGCGCCGACGACTCCAAATCGGCCATAAGAGCATCTCCAGCCGTTCGGCCCCCCATGGCACCAAAAAGAGCGGCCTGGGGGCGAACCGGCGCTAGATCGGCCCCTGGGGTTCGTTTCTCCCCATCCACGCCCCCAGGTGCCCCCCAAGGAACCCCATATTCTAACCCCATCATTCCAGCTCAAAAAAACCACAAACAGGTGATCATCGCAATAGTTCGGCGATTCGCTGCCACAGTTCGGCGATCAAATGAAAGGACACGTAGTAGTTCGGCGTACAAAAGAGGAAGGACGCGGATGGAGTGCATCAAACATCAAGATCCACCATGGGCGTCGTCATCGGAGCATGCGGGCTGGGAGGAGTCGACGCGGCTTCCGGGATGGTCGGCGCGGCTTCTGTGCTGCTGGGCGTGGCGGAGGCATCATCGGTGGGGTTGGGCATCACGAAGGCATCATCATCCGTAGGGCTGGGCGGCGGCGGCAGAGGCGTCGGCGTCGCCGGTATCTGGTTCAGGATGAGGCCTCGCTCTGCCAAGAACCACGCCTTGAGCTTCTCATCGCCGCTCTGGAGCATGTCAGCGCCGTCCATCAAGAAGGTGAGGTCGTTGTTCCTCTTCTTAGCGTCTTGAGCTTTGAGTTTCGCGGCGGCATTGGTCTGGAGCAAGTCGAGCTTGACGGCATTATTCGTCATTAAAACAGCCCACCTCGCCTTAGTTTTCTCTTCTCGCTGGGCGGCCCTGGTCTTGGCATCGGCGAGGCAGTGCTCGATGGACCCTTGCACGTGCGCGACACCCGACTTGGTGTGTTTCGCCTTCTTGGCACCTTTGTTGACGTCCGAGCACCCGTCGAACATGCCCGCGGTCGGCGCGTCCGGCTTGTATGTCTCTTTGGCCTTGGCGAGGGTGCGTCGGACGCCCACCCATTTCTCGCACTTGTCGATCCGCTTGAAGACGTGGAGGTACTTGAACTCTACGTCGCTGTTATCATCGCGGAACATGGCGAACATGCGTAGCAGCTGCGCTGAGGAAAAGAACATCAGTCGGCACTAGCACACGCCAGGGCGCGCGCACGGCGAAAGGGCGCACACAAGGCGAAAGGCAACAGTAAGGACGGCGTGCTATACCTGATCCTCCACACTAGTGCCGCTCTCCGGGCGAGCCGTGACCTCCTCAACTATCCCATGCCATTTGTTGCACGCTGTTTGGATGAGCCCCCAATGGTTCACCATCGTCTTTGACCCACGCTTCATCTGCACGCCTTTGAAGTAGGGGTCGACGAGCTTCCGCTCGTCGAACTCGGCCTTGATGCGGGCCCAATACGTCTTGATGCTCTGGTTCGTGCCGGTGTCCGGGTCGAGGCAGATGACCATCCACGCTTCGGTGAGGTAGTCCTCTTCCTTGGATGCCCACTTGATGCGCGACTCGCCGGTCTTGGCCTTCTTCTTCTTCTTCTTCTTCTTCTTCTTCTTCTTCTTCTTCTTCTTCTTCTTCTTCTTCTTCTTCTTCTTCTTCTTCTTCTTCTTCTTCTTCTTCTTCTTGCCTTTCCTCGTCGGCGCCGGCTCCTCATCCTCTTCTTCCTCCTCCTCCGGCTCTTCCTCGCCGTAGTCGAGCTCGTTGTCCATGTCACCAAGGTCAATCGAGCCGTCTTGGGTAGTGAGCTCGAGGGAAGTGGCGGCGGCAGCCGAGCCGACTGCGATGATGTCTTCCATGTCGGCCTTTGTCGCGTCGGCGTCGCCGAGATGCAACGAGGAGGAGGCTTGCGAGTAGAGGCCGCGGCGAAGTGGTGGCATCGGTGAGGCTGCGTAGTCCAGCGGCGAGTACGTGTACGGCGGGTACTGCACGCCGGCGAACGCGGATGAGGGCATGCGCTGGATTGGGCGCCCATGAGGAAGGTGATGTTGGGGTTGAAGCCACCATGGGCGTCGCCATCGGCATACCCGGAAACGGCGTGCTCCATGGGTGCAGCGACGACGAGAACCCGGCCGGAGAGCCGACGCTTTGCTGGCTCCATGATACGTCTCCAACGTATCTATAATTTTTTATTGTTCCATGCTATTATATTACCCCTTTTGGATGTTTATGGGCTTTATTTTACACATTTATATCATTTTTGGGACTAACCTACTAACCGGAGGCCCAGCCCGTATTGCTGTTTTTTTGCCTATTTCAGTATTTCGAAGAAAAGGAATATCAAACAGAGTCCAAACGGAATAAAACCTTCAGATGCGTGATTTTTGGAATGAACGTGATCCAGAGGACTTGGAGTGCAAGTCAAGAAGCAGCCGAGGCGGTCACGAGATAGGAGGGCGCCCCCCCATAGGGCGCGCCCCCTGTCTCGTGGGCCCCTCAGGCATCCACCGACGTACTTCTTCCTCCTATATAAGCCTACGTACCCCAAAACATCCAGGGAGCACCCGAAACACAATTTTCACCGCCGTAACCTTCTGTATCCGTGAGATCTCATCCTGGAGCCTTCGCCGACGCTTTGTCGGAGGGGGAATCGACTACGGAGGGCTTCTACATCAACACCATAGCCCTTCCGATGAGTTGTGAGTAGTTTACCACAGACCTACCGGTCCATAGTTATTAGCTAGATGGCTTCTTCTCTCTTTTTGGATCTCAATACAATGTTCTCCCCCTCTCTTGTGGAGATATATTTGATGTAATCTCTTTTTGCGGTGTGTTTGTCGAGATTCGATGAATTGTAGGTTTATGATTAAGTTTATCTATGAATAATATTTGAATCTTCTCTGAATTCTTTTATGCATGATTGAGTTATCTTTGCAAGTCTCTTCGAATTATCAGTTTGGTTTGGCCTACTAGATTGATCTTTCTTGCCATGGGAGAAGTGCTTAGCTTTGGGTTCAATCTTGCGATGTCCTTACCCAGTGACAGAAAGGGTTGCAAGGCACGTATTGTCTTGTTGCCATAGAGGATAAAAAGATGGGGTTTATATCATATTGCTTGAGTTTATCCCTCTACATCATGGCATCTTGCTTAAGGCGTTACTCTATTCTTATGAACTTAATACTCTAGGTGCAGGCAGGAGTCGGTCGATGTGTGGAGTAATAATAGTAGATGCAGGCAGGAGTCGGTCTACTTGTTACGGATGTGATGCCTATATACATGATCATGCCTAGATAATCTCATAATTATTCGCTTTTCTCTCAATTGTTTGGCAGTAATTTGTTCGCCCATCATAATACTTATGCTATCTCGAGAGAAGCCTCTAGTGAAACCTATGGCCCCCGGGTCTATCTCTTATCATATTTGCTTCCAATCTACTTTTATTTGCATCTTTACTTTTTGCATCTATATTATAAAATACCAAAAATATATTTATCTTTTCATACTATCTCTATCAGATCTCACTTTTGCAAGTGGCCGTGAAGGGATTGACAACCCCTTTATTGCGTTGGTTGCGAGTTCTTGGTTTGTTTGTGTAGGTGCGTGGGACTTTTGAGGAGCCTCCTACTGGATTGATACCTTGGTTCTCAAAAACTAAGGGAAATACTTACGCTACTGTGCTGCATCACCCTTTCCTCTTCAAGGAAAACCAATGCAAGCTCAAGACATAGCAAGAAGGATTGCTGGCACCGTTGCCGGGGAGGTCTTCGCTCAAGTCAAGACATACCAAGTACCCATCACAAACTCATCTCCCTCGCATTTACATTATGTGCCATTTGCCTCTCGTTTTCCTCTCCCCACTTCACCCTTGCCGTTTTATTTGCCCTCTCTTTCCCAATCTCCTCCTCTCTTTTCTCTTGCCCTTTTTCTGTTTGCTTGTGTGCTTGTTTGACCTTATGGCTTTGCCTAAGAGTACCGACCTCCTTCTTAGGAGGATGGAGGAGATTGAATCAAATATTAGAAGCTTTATGAATTTGCAATTTGAGCACAATAATTTCTTCAGAAAAGAGCTTAAAGAACAAAAAGGGGTTTTGAGTTTTATGAATAAAGAGCTTGATGATATGAATAAGTAATTTTATGGTGTGAACTCTCAAATTACCCGGCTTGAAAATGCTATAGCCAAGATTTCTGATAAGCAAGCTACCTTAGTCAATAAGATGGTTGCCAAACCAGAAAAGTTACACGAAAATAATGATGAAGATCTTAAAGTTATTGATGTATCTCCAATTAGATCTTTGTTTTGCAATATGAATCTTGATAATTACGGGACTGCTGATGAGTCAACTTTACCTAGAAGGCATCCCAAGAATTCGGAGTTTTTAGATCTTGATGCTAAATTTGGTAAAAGTGGGATTGGAGAGGTCATGACTTTAAATAGTATTGAACCCACTATGTCGGATTTCAAGGAATTTGATTATGATAATTGTTCTTTAGAAGGTTGTATTTCCTTGTTGCCATCCGTTGTTAATTCTCCTCATGCTTATAGTCAAAATAAAGCTTTTACCAAACATATCGTTGATGCCTCGTTGCAATCTTATGATGAAAAACTTAATTTGGAAGTTTCTATACCTAGAAAACTTAATGATGAGTGGGAACCTACTATAAAGATTAGAATTAAATATCATGAGTGTTATGCTTTGTGTGATTTGGGTGCTAGTGTTTCCACGATTCCGAAAACTTTATGTGATATTCTAGGTTTCCATGATCTTGATGATTGCTCTTTAAATTTGCACCTTGCGGATTCCACCATTAAAAAACCAATGGGAAGTATCAATGATGTTCTCATTGTTGCAAATATAAATTTGGTGCCCGTAGATTTTATCGTTCTTGATATAGATTGTAATCTTTCTTGCCCTATTATTCTTGGTAGACCTTTCCTTAGAACGATTGGTGCGATTATTGATATGAAGGAAGGGAATATTAGATTCCAATTTCCATTAAAGAAAGGCATGGAGCACTTTCCAAGAAATAAAGTCAAATTACCTTATAAATCTATCATGCGGGCTACTTATGAATCAAGTGCTAAAGATGGCATTTCTTAGATCTATCTTCGCTTTTATGCCTAGCTAGGGGTGTTAAACGATAGCGCTAGTTGGGAGGCAACCCAATTTTATTTGTATTTTTTGTTTTTGTTCCTGTTTAGTAATAAATTTTTGCATCTACTTTCTGTTTAGATGTGTTTTTCTCTTTTAGTGTTTGTGCCAAGTAGAACCTATAGGATAAACTATGATGATAGTTGTTTTGATTCTGCTGAAAAACAGAAACTTTGCGCTCACCAGAAAAAATTCAATAAATCACAGAAACTTTCTTTTGCATTTATTCTTTTTGCTGCTGATCAATAAACAAATTTTCCAGTACGTCCTATTTTGGTAGGATTTTTAGAGTTCCATAAGTTTGTGTTAGTTACAGATTGCTACAGACCGTTCTGTTTTTGACAGATTCTGTTTTCCGTGTGTTGTTTGCTTATTTTGATGCATCTATGGCTAGTAAAATAGTTTATAAACCATAGAGAAGTTGGAATACATTAGGTTTAACACCAAAATAAATAAATAATGAGTTCATTACAGTACCTTATGTGGTGGTTTTCTTTTCTTTCACTAACGAAGCTTATAAGATTTCCTGTTCAGTTTTGTGTTGTGAAGTTTTCAAGTTTTGGGTAAAGCTTTTATGGACTGTGGAATAAGGAGTGGCAAGAGCCTAAGCTTTGGGATGCCCAAGGCACCCCAAGATATTCAAGGATAGCCAAAAGCCTAAGCTTTGGGATGCCCAGGGAAGGCATCCCCTCTTTCGTCTTCGTTCATTGGTAACTTTACTTGGAGCTATATTTTTATTCGCCACATGATATGTGTTTTGCTTGGAGCGTCGTGTATTATATTAGTCTTTGCTTTTTAGTTTACCACAATCATCCTTGCTGTACACTCCTTTTGGGAGAAGCCTATTTTATTAGAATTTGCTAGAATACTCTATGTGCTTCACTTATATCTTTTGAGCTTGATAGTTTTTGCTCTAGTGCTTCTCTTATATCTTTTAGAACACGGCGGTGGCTTGATTTTATAGAAATTGTTAGTCTCTCATGCTTCACTTATATTATTTCGAGAGTCTTTTAGAACAGCATGGTATTTACTATGGTTATATTTTGGTCCTAGAATGATGAGCATCCAAGTTGGGTATAATAAAAACTATCATAGGAAGTGAATTGGATGCTATGATCAATTTGATACTTGATAATTGTTTTGAGATATGGAGGTAGTGATATTAAAGTCATGCTAGTTGGGTGATTATGAATTTAAAGAATGCTTGTGTTGAAGTTGGCAAATCCCGTAGCATGCATGTATGGTTAAAGTTGTGTAACAAATTTGAAACATGAAGTGTACCTGGCTTGTGCATCCTTATGAGTGGCGGTCGGGGACGAGCGATGGTCTTTTCCTACCAATCTATCCCCCTAGGAGCATGCGCGTAGTGCTTGATTTTTGATGACTTCTAAATTTTTGCAATAAGTATATGAGTTCTTTTGACTAATGTTGAGTCCATGGACTACACGCACTTTTACCTTTCCACCATTGCTAGCCTCTTCGGTACCATGCATTGCCCTTTCTCACCTTGAGAGTTGGTGCAAACTTCGCCGGTGCATCCAAACCCCGTGATACGATACGCTCTATCACACATAAACCTCCTTATATCTTCCTCAAAACAGCCACCATACCTACCTATTATGGCATTTCCATAGCCATTCCGAGATATATTGCCATGCAACTTTCCACCATTTCGTTTATCATCATCATGACATACATTACTTTTGTCATATTGCCATTGCATGTTCATGTAGTTGACATCGTATTTGTGGCAAGGCCACCATGCATTATTTTTCATACATGTCACTCTTGATTCATCACTCGTCATCGGGGGTATAGAAGTTGGGAGCATCTTTGTGTGACGAAAATGAAGCATAGCCTAACTATATGATTTTGTAGGGATGAACTTTCTTTTGCCATGTTATTTTGAGAAGACACGATTGCTTTGATTAGTATGCTTGAAGTGTTACTATTTCTTTTATCAATATGAACTTTTATTTTGAATCATTTGGATCTGAACATTCATGCCACAACAAAGAAAATTACATTGAGAATTATGCTAGGTAGCATTCCACAGAAAAAATTCTCTTTTTATCATTTACCTACTCGAGGACAAGCAGGAATTAAGCTTGGGGATGCTTGATACGTCTCCAACGTATCTATAATTTTTTATTGTTCCATGCTATTATATTACCCCTTTTGGATGTTTATGGGCTTTATTTTATACATTTATATCATTTTTGGGACTAACCTACTAACCGGAGGCCCAGCCCGTATTGCTATTTTTTTGCCTATTTCAGTATTTTGAAGAAAAGGAATATCAAACGGAGTCCAAACGGAATAAAACCTTCATAGGCGTGACTTTTGGAACGAATGTGATCTAGAGGACTTGGAGTGCAAGTCAAGAAGCAGCCGAGGCGGTCACGAGATAGGAGGGCGCCCCCCTATAGGGCGCGCCCCTGTCTCGTGGGCCCCTCGGGCGTCCACCGACGTACTTCTTCCTCCTATATAAGCCTACGTACCCCGAAAACATCCAGGGAGCACCCGAAACACAATTTCCACTGTCGTAACCTTCTGTATCCGCGAGATCTCATCTTGGAGCCTTCGCCGGCGCTTTGCCGAAGGGGGAATCGACTACGGAGGGCTTCTACATCAACACCATAACCCTTCCGATGAGTTGTGAGTAGTTTACCACAGACCTACGGGTCCATAGTTATTAGCTAGATGGCTTCTTCTCTCTTTTTGGATCTCAATACAATGTTCTCCCCCTCTCTTGTGGAGATCTATTTGATGTAATCTCTTTTTGCGGTGTGTTTGTCGAGATCCGATGAATTGTGGGTTTATGATTAAGTTTATCTATGAATAATATTTGAATCTTCTCTGAATTCTTTTATGTATGATTGAGTTATCTTTGCAAGTCTCTTCGAATTATCAGTTTGGTTTGGCCTACTAGATTGATCTTTCTTGCCATGGGAGAAGTGCTTAGCTTTGGGTTCAATCTTGCGGTGTCCTTACCCAGTGACAGAAAGGGTTGCAAGGCACGTATTGTCTTGTTGCCATAGAGGATAAAAAGATGGGGTTTATATCATATTGCTTGAGTTTATCCCTCTACATCATGTCATATTTCTTAAGGCGTTACTCTATTCTTATGAACTTAATACTCTAGATGCAGGCAGGAGTCGTTCGATGTGTGGAGTAATAGTAGTAGATGCAGGCAGGAGTCGGTCTACTTGTCACGGACGTGATGCCTATATACATGATCATGCCTAGATAATCTCATAATTATTCGCTTTTCTATCAATTGCTTGACAATAATTTGTTCACCCACCGTAATACTTATGCTATCTCGAGAGAAGCCTCTAGTGAAACCTATGGCCCTCGGGTCTATCTCTTATCATATTTGCTTCCAATCTACTTTTATTTGCATCTTTACTTTTTGCATCTATATTATAAAATACCAAAAATATATTTATCTTTTCATACTATCTCTATCAGATCTCACTTTCGCAAGTGGCCGTGAAGGGATTGACAACCCCTTTATTGCGTTGGTTGCGAATTCTTGGTTTGTTTGTGTAGGTGTGTGGGACTTTTGAGGAGCCTCCTACTGGATTGATACATTGGTTCTCAAAAACTGAGGGAAATACTTATGCTACTCTGCTGCATCACCCTTTCCTCTTCAAGGAAAACCAACGCAAGCTCAAGACGTAGCACTCCAGGCCGCGTACGGGTGCCCACCGGGTGGATTCATCATCGCCGCACGTGCCGCCTCTGCTTGTTCGGCCGCATGCTCCGCCTCCACTGCAGCCGCAGCGTGCGCTGCTCTCTCCCTGGCCTTCTTGGCCCTATTGCGCCTGTCGGCGGTGATGGCCTCCTAGCACTCCACATCCACCTTCCACTCTACGTTGCTCATGCCGGGGGGCTTGGACAGCGGCACCCTCGGCTTCCTTTGCTTCGGCTGGGCAACGGCGGCGGCTATGGGATTCGTCGTGGCGCGGGGCATAACGTACTTCTTCGGTGGCATGGCAGGCGGAAGGGGGAGGAGGCGGGGGTTTGGCAGGAGAAACGGAGAAAAGAGGGAAGCGGAGGGGGGGGGAGCGGGAGGAAACAGCGGGAAAAGGGCTTCCTGTCACCGACAGAGCGGCCCCATGCCGCTTTTTGCTTCTGCCGGCGCGCCTAGGCGACACCCGGTCGCTTGGGTTCTGGGCGGGATCGCCGGCTCTAGATTTCGCCCAAAACGGCGCTAAACAAGATCATGGGGGCGCGACTGGGCCGATTTTCGGCCACCGATGCTAAAAATATGCTGGGGGGGCTTGTTGGGGGCGCGGATGGAGATGCTCTAAGGATTTTACGTGGAAATGGTTTCGGCGCGACTGCGGCTTGGAGGCTCGGTTGACAAGTCCATATCCATCTCCTGCCCCTGGTCGCTGTTGGTTTTGAGGATTCCTCTTATCTTCTAGGACAAGGACTCGATGAGTACGACAAGAGCTCTGCCCAGCCGTAGTAAATGTTGATCTTTTTTCGATGTGGTAAGGCGCCCGCACAGATGTAGTAATCGAGCACAAAAGATTGACATAGTACTAATACTTAATTAGCACTAGCAGTTGCACGTGGATATCAGTATGACTTGGCTCCGTTCTTTGTGATAAGTAGTAGGATACGTCTCCGTCGTATCTATAATTTTTGATTGTTCCATCCCAATATTCTTCAACTTTCATATACTTTTGGCAACTTTTTATACTATTTTTGGGACTAACATATTGATCCAGTGCCCAGTGCCAGTTCCTGTTTGTTGCATGTTTTATGTTTCTCAGAAACCCAATATCAAACAAAATCCAAATGGGATAAAAACGGACGGAGAATTATTTTGGAATATTTGGGATTTTCCGGAGGAAGAATCAACGCGAAACGGTGCCCGAGGTGGCCAGGAGATAGGGGGCGTGCCCACCTCCTGGGCACGCCTGGCACTCTCCTTGGCCACCCGTAAGGCGGTTGACATTCTTCTTTTGCCGCAAGAAAGATAATTTTACGAGAAAAAACTGGGCGAAAGATTCACCCCAATCGGAGTTACGGATCTCCGGATATAAAAGAAACGGTGAAGGGGAAGGATATGGAACGCAGAAACAGAGAGATAGATCCAATCTCGGAGGGGCTCTCGCCCCTCCCAAGCCATGGGAGCCAAGGACCAGAGGGGAAACCCTTCTCCCATCTAGGGAGGAGGTCAAGGAAGAAGAAGAAGAAGAAGAAGGGGGGCTCTCTCCCCCTTGCTTTCGGTGGCGCCGGAACGCCACCGGGGGCCATCATCATCACCGCAATCTTCACCAACACCTCCGTCATCTTCACCAACATCTCCACCACCTTACCCCCTCTATCTATAGTGGTCCACTCTCCCGCAACCCGCTGTACCCTCTACTTGAACATGGTGCTTTATGCTTCATATTATTATTCAATGATGTGTTGCCATCCTATGATGTTTGAGTAGATTTTCGTTGTCCTATCGATGATTGATGAATTGCTATGATTGGTTTAATTTGCTTGTGGTTATGTTGATGTCCTATTGTGCCCTCCGTGTCGCGCAAGCATGAGGGATTCCCGCTGTAGGGTGTTGCAATACGTTCATGATTCGCTTATAGTGGGTTGCTTGAGTGACAGAAGCATAAACCCGAGTAAGGGGGTTGTGGCGTATGGGATAAAGGGGACTTGATGCTTTAATGCTATGGTTGGGTTTTACCTTAATGAATCTTTAGTAGTTGTGGATGCTTGCTAGAGTTCCAATCATAAGTGCATATGATCCAAGAAGAGAAAGTATGTTAGCTTATGCCTCTCCCACATAAAACTTGCTATCGATCTAGTAATGTAGTCAATTGCTTAGGGACAATTTCACAACTCCTACCACCACTTTTCCACACTCGCTATATTTACTTTATTGTTTCTTTATCTAAACAGCCCCTACATTTTATTTACGCATTTTTTATTATCTTGCAAATATATTGAAGGAAATATGCCCTAGAGGCAATAATAAAATTATTATTTATTTCCTTATTTCATGATAAATGTTTATTATTCATGCTAGAATTGTATTAACCGGAAACATGATACATGTGTGAATACATAGACAAACATATAGTCACTAGTATGCCTCTACTTGACTAGCTCATTAATCAAAGATGGTTATGTTTCCTAACCATAGACATGTGTTGTCATTTGATTAATGAGGTCACATCATTAGGAGAATGATGTGATTGACATGACCCATTCCTTTAGCCTAGCACTTGATCGTTTAGTATGTTGCTATTGCTTTCTTCATGACTTATACATGTTCCTGTAACTATGAGATTATGCAACTCCCGTTTACCAGAGGAACACTTTGGGTGCTACCAAACGTCACAACATAACTGGGTGATTATAAAGGAGTACTACAGGTGTCTCCAAAGGTACATGTTGGGTTGGCGTATTTTGAGATTAGGTTTTGTCACTCCGATTGTCGGAGAGGTATCTCTGGGCTCTCTCGGTAATGCACATCACTATAAGCCTTGAAAGCAATGTGACCAATGAGTTGGTTACGGGATGATGCATTACGTAATGAGTAAAGAGACTTGCCAGTAACGAGATTGAACTAGGTATTGGATATCGACGATCGAATCTCGGGCAAGTAACATACCGATGACAAATGGAACAAAGTATGTTGTTATGCGGTTTGACCGATAAAGATCTTCGTAGAATATGTAGGAGTCAATATGGGCATCCAGGTTCCGCTATTGGTTATTGACCAAGAATAGTCCTAGGTCATGTCTACATAGTTCTCGAACCCGTAGGATCCGCACGCTTAAGGTTTCGATAACAGTTATATTATGAGTTTATGAGTTTTGATGTACCGAAGGAGTTCGGAGTCCCGGATGAGATCGGGGACATGACGAGGAGTCTCGAAATGGTCGAGACGTAAAGATTGATATATTGGACGACTATATTCGGAGTTCGGAAAGGTTCCGAGTGATTCGGGTATTTTTTGGAGTACCGGAGAGTTACGGGAATTCATCGGGGAGTATATGGGCCTTATTGGGCCATACGGGAATAGAGGAGAGAGGCCGAAAGGAAGGAGGCGCGCAGCCCCCCTCTGGTCCGAATTGGACAAGGGATGCGGCCCCCCTTTCCTTCCTCCTCTCCCCCTCTTTCCCCTTCTCCTACTCCAACAAGGGAGGTGGAATCCTACTAGGACTAGGGAGTCCTAGTAGGACTCCACACTTGGCGCGCCCCCTCCTAGGGCCGGCCTCCTCCTCCCTCCCTCCTTTATATACGAGGGCAGGGGGCACCCCATGACACACAAGTTGATCTACGGATCATTCCTTAGCCGTGTGCGGTGCCCCCCTCCACCATATTCCACCTCGGTCATATCGTCGCGGAGTTTAGGCGAAGCCCTGCGCCGGTAGAACATCATTATCGTCACCACGCCGTCGTGCTGACGGAACTCATCCCCGAAGCTTTGCTGGATCGGAGCCCGGGGATCGTCATCGAGCTGAACGTGTGCTGAACTCGGAGGTGCCGTACGTTCGGTACTTGGATCGGTCGGATCGTGAAGACGTACGACTACATCAACCGCGTTGTCATAACGCTTGCACGTACGGTCTACGAGGGTACGTGGACAACACTCTCCCCTCTCGTTGCTATGCCATCACCATGATCTTGTGTGTGCGTAGGAATTTTTTTGAAATTACCACGTTCCCCAACAGTGGCATCCGAGCCAGGTTTTATGCGTAGATGTCATATGCACGAGTAGAACACAAGTGAGTTGTGGGCGATATAAGTCATACTGCTTACCAGCATGTCATACTTTGGTTCAGCGGTATTGTGAGATGAAGCGGCCCGGACCGACATTACGCGTACGCTTACGCGAGACTGGTTTCACCGTTACGAGCACTCGTGCTTAAAGGTGACTGGCGGGTGTCTGTCTCTCTCACTTTAGTTGAACCGAGTGTGGCTACGCCCGGTCCTTGCGAAGGTTAAAACAGCACCAACTTGACAAACTATCGTTGTGGTTTTGATGCGTTGGTAAGAACGGTTCTTGCTAAGCCCGTAGCAGCCACGTAAAACTTGCAACAACAAAGTAGAGGACGTCTAACTTGTTTTTGCAGGGCATGTTGTGATGTGATATGGTCAAGACGTGATGCTATATTTTATTGTATGAGATGATCATGTTTTGTAATCGAAGTTATCGGCAACTGGCAGGAGCCAAATGGTTGTCGCTTTATTGTATGAAATGCAAACGCCCTGTAATTGCTTTACTTTATCACTAAGCGGTAGCGATAGTCGTAGAAGCAATAGATGGCGTAAACGACAACAATGCTACGATGGAGATCAAGGTGTCGCGCCGGTGACGATGGTGATCACGATGGTGCTTCGAAGATGGAGATCACAAGCACAAGATGATGATGGCCATATCATATCACTTATATTGATTGCATGTGATGTTTATCCTTTATGCATCTTATCTTGCTTTGATTGACGGTAGCATTATAATATGATCTCTCACTAATTATCAAGAAGTGTTCTCCCTGAGTATGCACCGTTGCCAAAGTTCGTCGTGCCCATACACCACGTGATGATCGGGTGTGATAAGCTCTACGTCCATCTACAACGGGTGCAAGCCAGTTTTGCACACGCGGAATACTCAGGTTAAACCTGACGAGCCTAGCATATGCAGATATGGCCTCGGAACATGGAGACCGAAAGGTTGAGCGTGAATCATATAGTAGATATGATCAACATAATGATGTTCACCATTGAAAGCTACTCCATTTCACGTGATGATCGGTTATGGTTTAGTTGATTTGGATCACGTGATCACTTAGAGGATTAGAGGGATGTCTTTCTAAGTGGGAGTTCTTAAGTAATATGATTAATTGAACTTAAATTTATCATGAACTTAGTCCTGGTAGTATTTTGCAAATTATATTGTAGAACAATAGCTTGTATTGTTGCTTTCATATGTTTATTTTTATATGTTCCTAGAGAAAATTGTGTTGAAAAATGTTAGTAGCAATGATGCGGATTGGATCCATGATCTGAGGTTTATCCTCATTACTGCGCAGAAGAATTATGTCCTTGATGCACCGCTAGGTGACAAACCTATTGCAGGAGCAGATGCAGACGTTATGAACGTTTGGCTAGCTCAATATGATGACTACTTGATAGTTTAGTGCACCATGCTTAACGGCTTAGAATCGGGACTTCAAAGATGTTTTGAACGTCATGGACCATATGAGATGTTCCAGGACTTGAAGTTAATATTTCCAGCAAATACCCGAGTTGAGAGATATGAAGTCTCTAACAAGTTCTATAGCTAAAAGATGGAGGAGAATCGCTCAACTAGTGAGCATGTGCTCAGATTGTCTGGGTACTTCAATCGCTTGAATCAAGTGGGAGTTAATCTTTCAGATAAGATAGTGATTGACAGAATTCTCTAGTCACCATCACCAAGTTAGTAGAACTTCGTGATGAACTATAATATGCAAGGGATGACGAAAGTGATTCCCAAGCTCTTTGTGATGTTGAAATCGACGAAGGTAGAAATCAAGAAAGAGCATCAAATGTTGATGATTGACAAGACCACTAGTTTGAAGAAAAGGGCAAAGGGAAAGAAAGGGAAACTTCAAGTAGAATGGTAAACAAGTTGTCACTCCCGTGAAGAAGACCAAAGCTGGACCAAAGCCTGAAACTGAGTGCTTACACTGCAAAGGAAATGGTCACTGGAAGCGGAAATGCCCTGAATATTTGTGGATAAGAAGGATGGCAAAGTGAACAAGGGTATATTTGATATACAGGTTATTGATGTGTGCCTTACTAGTGTTTATAGTAGCCCCTGAGTATTTGGTACTTGTTCGGTTGCTAAGATTAGTAACTCGAAACAGGAGTTACAGAATAAACAGAGACTAGTTGAAGGGGAAGTGACGATGAGTGTTGGAAGTAGTTCCAAGATTGATATGATCATCGCACACTCCCTATACCTTCGGGGTTAGTGTTAAACCTAAATAAATGTTATTTGGCATTTGTGTTAAACATGAATATGATTTGATCATGTTTATTGCGATACAGTTATTCATTTAAAGTCAAAGAATAATTGTTGTTTTGTTTACATGAATAAAACCTTCAATGGTCATACACCCAATGAAAATAGTTTGTTGGATCTCGATCGTAATGATACACATATTCATAATATTGATGCCAAAAGATGCAAAGTTAATAATGATAGTGCAACTTGTTTATGGCACTGCCGTTTGGGTCATATCGGTATAAAGCGCATGAAGAAACTCCATAAAGATGGATTTTCGGAATCACTTGGTTATGAATCATTTGATGCTTGTGAACCGTGCCTTTTGGGCAAGATGACTAAAACTCCGTTCTCCGGAACAATGGAACAAGCTACTGACTTATTGGAAATAATACATACCGATGTATGCGATCCAATGAGTGTTGATGCTCGTGGCAAGTATCGTTATTTTCTGACCTTCACAAGATGATTTGAGCAGATATGGGTATATCTACTTGATGAAACATAAGTCTGAAATAGTTGAAAGGTTCAAAGAATTTTAGACTGAAGTGGAAAAATCATCATAACAAGAAAATAAAGTTTCTGCGATCTGATCGCGGAGACGAATATTTGAGTTACGAGTTTGGTCTTCAATTAAAACAATGTGGAATAGTTTCACAGCTCACGCCACCTGGAACACCACAATGTTATGGTGTGTCCAAACATCGTAATCGTACTTTACTAGATATGGTGCGATCTATGATGTCTCTTATCAGTTTACCACTATCGTTTTGGGGTTATGCATTAGAGACAGTTGCATTCACTTTAAATAGGACACCATTGAAGTCCGTTGAGATGACTCCTTATGAACTGTGGTTTGGCAAGAAACCAAAGTTGTCGTTTTTTAAATTTTGGGGCTGCGATGCTTATGTGAAAAAGTTTCAACCTGATAAGCTCGAACCCAAATCGGAGAAGTGCGTCTTCATAGAATACCCAAAGGTAACTATTGGGTACACCTTCTATCACAGATCCGAAGGCAAGTTATTCGTTGCTAAAATGGATCCTTTCTAGAGAAGAAGTTTCTCTCGAAAGAAGTGAGTGGGAGGAAAGTAGAACTTGATGAGGTAAATGTACCTGATCCCTTATTGGAAAGTAGTTCATCACAGAAATCTGTTCCTGTGACTACTACACCAATTAGTGAGGAAGTTAATGATGATGATCATGAAACTTCATATTAAGTTACTACAGAACCTCATAGGTCTTCCAGAGTAAGATCCGCACCAAAGTGGTACGGTAATCCTATTCTGGAAGTTATGTTACTAGACCATGACGAACCTACGAACTATGAAGAAGCGATGGTGAGCCCAGATTCCGCAAAATGTCTTGGGGCCATGAGATCTGAGATGAGATCCATGTATGAAAACAAAGTATGGACTTTGAATGACTTGCCCAATGATCGGCGAGACATTGAGATTAAATGGATCTTCAATAGGAAGACGGACACTGATAGTGTTACTATCTACAAAGCTAGAATTGTCGCAAAAGGTTTTCGACAAGTTCAAGGTGTTGACTACGATGAGAGTTTTTCACTCATATCTATGCTTAAGTCTGTCTGAATCATGTTAGCAATTGCCGCATTTTATGAAATCTGGCAAATGGATAAACAAAACTGCATTCCTTAATGGTTTTCTTAAAGAAGAGTTGTATATGATGCAACCAGAAGGTTTTGTCAATCCTAAAGGTGCTAACAAATTATGCAAGCTCCAGTGATCCATCTATGGACTGGTGCAAGCATCTCGGAGTTGGAATATACGCTTTGATGAGTTGATCAAAGCATATGGTTTTATGCAGACTTTTGAAGAAGCCTGTATTTACAAGAAAGTGAGTGGGAGCTCTGTAGCATTTCTAATATTATATCTGGATGACATATTGTTAATTGGAAATGATATGGAAATTCTGGATAGCATGAAAGGATACTTGAATAAGAGTTTTTCAAAGCAAGACCTCGGTGAAGCTGCTTACACATTGAGCATCAAGATCTATATAGATAGATCAAGACGCTTGATAAGATTTTTCAATGAGTACATACCTTGATAATTTTTTTGAAATAGTTCAAAATGGAACAGTCAAAGAAGGAGTTCTTGCCTGTGTTACAAGGTGTGAAGTTGAGTAAGACTCAAGACCCGACCATTGCAAAAAATAGAAAGAGAATGAAAAGTCATTCCCTATGCATCAGTCATAGGTTCTATAAAGTATGCTATGCTGTGAACCAGACCTATTGTATACCTTGCTTTGTGTTTGGCAAAGGAATACAATTTTGATCTAATAGTAAATCACTGGACATGGGTCAAGAATATCCTTAGTGAAGACTAAGGAGATGTTTCTCAATTATGGAGGTGATAAAAGAGCCCGTCGTAAAAGTTACAACGATGCAAGCTTTTACACCAATCTAGATGACTCTAAGTCTCAATCTGGATGCATATTGAAAGTGGGAGCAATTAGCTAGAGTAGCTCCGTGCAGAGCATTGTGGACATAAAATATTTGCAAAATACATACGGCTCTGAATATGATAGACCCGTTGACTAAGCTTCTCTCACGAGCAAAACATGATCATACCTTAGTACTCTTTTGGGTGTTAATCACATAGCGATGTGAACTAGATTATTGACTCTAGTAAACCCTTTGGGTGTTGATCACATGATGATGTGAACTATGGGTATTAATCACATGCAGATGTGAATATCGGTGTTAAATCACATAGCGATGTGAACTAGATTATTGACTCTAGTGCAAGTGGGAGACTGAAGGAAATATGCCCTACAGGCAATAATAAAATTATTATTTATTTCCTTATTTCATGATAAATGTTTATTATTCATGCTAGAATTGTATTAACCGGAAACATGATACATGTGTGAATACATAGACAAGAATATAGTCACTAGTATGCCTCTACTTGACTAGCTCATTAATCAAAGATGGTTATGTTTCCTAACCATAGACATGTGTTGTCATTTGATTAATGAGGTCACATCATTAGGAGAATGATGTGATTGACATGACCCATTCCGTTAGCCTAGCACTTGATCATTTAGTATGTTGCTATTGCTTTCTTCATGACTTATACATGTTCCTGTAACTATGAGATTATGCAACTCCCGTTTACCGGAGGAACACTTTGGGTGCTATCAAACGTCACAACGTAACTGGGTGATTATAAAGGAGTACTACAGGTGTCTCCAAAGGTACATGTTGGGTTGGCATATTTCGAGATTAGGTTTTGTCACTCCGATTGTCGGAGAGGTATCTCTGGGCCCTCTCGGTAATGCACATCACTATAAGCCTTGAAAGCAATGTGACCAATGAGTTGGTTACGGGATGATGCATTACGTAACGAGTAAAGAGACTTGCCAGTAACGAGATTGAACTAGGTATTGGATACCGACGATCGAATCTCGGGCAAGTAACATACCGATGACAAATGGAACAAAGTAAGTTGTTATGCGGTTTGACCGATAAAGATCTTCGTAGAATATGTAGGAGCCAATATGGGCATCCAGGTTCCACTATTGGTTATTGACCAAGAATAGTTCTAGGTCATGTCTACATAGTTCTCGAATCCGTAGGGTCCGCACGCTTAAGGTTTCGATGACAGTTATATTATGAATTTATGAGTTTTGATGTACCGAAGGAGTTCGGAGTTCCGGATGAGATCGGGGACATGACGAGGAGTCTCGAAATGGTCTAGACGTAAAGATCGATATATTGGACGACTATATTTGGAGTTCGGAAAGGTTCCGAGTGATTCAGGTATTTTTCGGAGTACCGGAGAGTTACGGGAATTCGCCGGGGAGTATATGGGCCTTATTGGGCCATACGGGAATAGAGGAGAGAGGCCGAAAGGAAGGAGGCGCGCAGCCCCCCTCTGGTCCGAATTGGACAAGGGGTACGGCCCCCCTTTCCTTCCTCCTCTCCCCCTCTTTCCCCTTCTCCTACCCCAATAAGGGAGCTCAAATCCTACTAGGACTAGGGAGTCCTAGTAGGACTCCACACTTGGCGCGCCCCCTCCTAGGGCCGGCCTCCTCCTCCCTCCCTCCTTTATATACGGGGGCAGGGGGGCACCCCATGACACACAAGTTGATCTACGAATCGTTCCTTAGCCGTGTGCGGTGCCCCCTCCACCATATTCCACCTCAGTCATATCGTCGCGGAGTTTAGGCGAAGCCCTGCGCCGGTAGAACATCATCATCATCACCACGCCATCGTGCTGACGGAACTCATCCCCGAAGCTTTGCTGGATCGGAGCCCGGGGATCGTCATCGAGCTGAATGTGTGCTGAACTCGGAGGTGCCGTACGTTCGGTACTTGGATCGGTCGGATCGTGAAGACGTACGACTACATCAACCGCGTTGTCATAATGCTTCCGCTTACGGTCTACGAGGGTACGTGGACAACACTCTCCCCTCTCGTTGCTATGCCATCACCATGATCTTGCGTGTGCGTAGGAAATTTTTTTGAAATTACTACGTTCCCCAACACATATCTTATCACACCTACAAAGTACTTCTAGTTTCATACTTGTTCTAGGTAAAGCGAATGTCAAGCGTGCGTAGAGTCGTATGAGTGGCAGATAGGACTTGAGAGAGTATTTGTTCTACCTTTAGCTCCTTGTTGGGTTTGACACTCTTACTTATCGAAAGAGGTTACAACTATCTCGTATACTTGCAGGTCATCAAGACCTTTTTCTGTCACCGTTGCCAGGGAGTCATAGCGTGGGGCTGAATATTCTCGTGTGTGCTTGTTTGCTTTATCACTAAGTAATTTTTATTTGCTGTTCTAAGTTGTTCTCTATCTTTAGTTATGGATATGGAACACGAAATACCAAAAAAATTAGGCGTACTTGCTACTCATGGAGATGGGGAACCTCCTAAAACCCTCGATGCTCGTTATGTTCAAGATATTATGTACTACTTTGATAATCCTGAGAAAACCCCATTCAATTATGTTATGGGAGACACGTTGGATCAACGTGAATACTTTAGGGATTATCGCTTGACACAAAAAGGGAAACTATTATGGGATCAAATTCATATGTTGCATTGGTATGCTCGTCAACTATGCTTGATATATGATTATACTTGTTGCTCTAGGATGAAGGCTCCACACCTTCCCTTTTCATGCAAATTTAATGATAATGAAACCTTAGCTTCTTATGCTAATGGTATATATGATTACTATGATGTTGAACAAATTGAAGAATTTGTTGCTTTTAAGGCTGCTTATGAAATTGAATATTTGTTTGAAAAGTATGAAGCTTTAGATGATGATGTTCATAGGCCTTAAAATGTTGCTATATTGAAATATTGCTATGACAATTATGAATACAATTACAATATTGATGCATTTATTGAGAAAGTCTCCGCTGCCCAAGAAGAGACTAATATTTTACAGGAATCTATGGAAGAAGAAATTGATGAAACTGTAAGCTTATTGGATGAAAAAGATGATGAGGAGAGCAAAGAACAAAAGGAGGAAGAGCGGATTGATCACCCGTGCCCACCTTCTAATGAGAGTAACTCTTCAACTCATGCATTGTTTAATTCCCCTTCGTGCTTACCGAAGGATGATTTCTATGATCTCATTGATTCTCTTGAAATATCCCTTTTTGATGATGCTTGCTATGCTTGTGGCCAAGATACCAATATGAATTATGCTTATGGAGATGAACTTGCTATAGTTCCTTATGTTAAACATGAAATTGTTGCTATTGCACCCCCGCATGATAGTCCTATTATCTTTTTGAATTCTCCCAACTACACTATATCGGAGAAGTTTGTGCTTATTAAGGATTATATTGATGGGTTGCCTTTTACCTTTGCACATGATGATTTTGATGAATGTAATATGCATGTGCTTGCTGCTCCTACTTGCAATTATTATGAAAGAGGAACTATATCTCCACCTTTCTATGTTTCCAATATGATAAAATTGCAAGAAACTGCTTATACTATGCATTGGCCTTTATTATGTGTGCATGAATTGTTCTTTTATGACATGCCGATGCATAGGAAGAGAGTTAGACTTCGTCATTGCTTGATATATGTTACTTTGTGCTCACTACTAAATTACAAATCATTGTTAATTAAAATTGGCTTTGATATACCTTGGGATCCGGGTGGATCCATTACTTGAGTAGTAAATAGCTAGCTTAATGGCTTTAAAGGAAGTGCTGCCAGGGAGACTACCCGGAAGTTTTAGAGAGTCATTTATTTTTATTGAGTGCTTTTATATAGTTTAAAAACAAAAAAATAAAGAGGGTAACCTAAAAACTTTTCAAAAAGGAAAGTGAAAGTGAGAGAGACAAGCATTGTTGAAGTGGGAGAGCTCCTTGAACTTTGTTCATGCTCACGGAAACTTTGTGAATCTTGATTACAGAAACTTTTCATAAAAAATAATTATCCCGTTGTACAATTCCATTGTATTATAAAAATAATGTGCCAAGGTTTGCCTTTAGGATGTTTACAATGCTTGTTGGTTTGTACGGTGCAGGATAGAAACTTTGGCTGTAGTGTGCGATTTTACATTTTTAACTAGAACGTCAAACGGTTCTGATTCCTCTTGCACTGTATTTTTGTAGAGCTTGTTTAATTTTCCTAATTTTGGTAGAATTTTTGGGGTACCAGAAGTATGGTGGATGTTCAGATTGCTACAGACTGTTCTGTTTTTGACAGATTCTGTTTTTGATGCATAGTTTGCTTGTTTTGATGAATCTATCAATTTATATTAGTGGATTAAGCCATGGAAAAACTATATTATAGTAGACACAATGCAAAAATAAAATATGAATTGGTTTGCAGCAGTACTTAGAGTGGTGATTTGCTTTATTATACTAACATATCTTACCGAGTTTTCTGTTGAAGTTTTGTGTGGATGAAGTGTCTAATCGAGGAGGTCTCGATATGAGGAAAAGGAAGAGAGGCAAGAGCTCAAGATTGGGGATGCCCGAGGCACCCCAAGTAAATATTCAAGGATACTCAAGCATCTAAGCTTGGGGATGCCCCATAAGGCATCCCCTCTTTCTTCAACAAGTATCGATATGTTTTCGTATTCGTTTCGTTCATGCGATATGTGCAAGTCTTGGAGCGTCTTTTGCATTTAGTTTTCATTTTTATTTTATGCACCATGCTGGTATGAGATAGTCCTTGGTTGATTTATAGAATGCTCATTGCACTTCACTTAAATCTTTTGAGTATGGCTTTATAGAATGCTTCATGTGCTTCACTTATATCATTTGAAGTCTGGATTGCCTGTTTCTCTTCACATAGACAACCGCCATTTGTAGAATGCTCTTGTGCTTCACTTATATTTGTTAGAGCGTGGGCACATATTTTGTAGAAACAATTAAACTCTCTTGCTTCACTTATATCTATTTAGAGAGATGACAGGAATTGGTCATTCACATGGTTAGTCATAAAATCCTACATAAAACTTGTAGACCATTGAATATGATATGTTTGATTCCTTGCAATAGTTTTGCGATATAAAGGTGGTGATATTAGAGTTGTGCTAGTTGAGTAATTGTGAAATTGAGAAATACTTGTGTTGAGGTTTGCAAGTCCCGTAGCATGCACGTATGCTGAACCGTTATGTAACGAAGTTGGAGCATGAGGTATTTTTTGATTGTCTTCCTTATGAGTGGCAGTCGGGGACGGGCGATGGTATTTTCCTACCAATCTATCCCTCTAGGGGCATGCGTAGTAGTACTTTGATTCAAGGGCTAAGTAGACTTTTGCAATAAGTATATGAGTTCTTTATGACTAATGTGAGTTCATGGATATACGTACACTCACCCTTCCACTTTGCTAGCCTCTATTGTGCCGCGCAACTTTCGCCGGTATCATGAACCCATTATTTACCTTCCTCAAAACAGCCACCATACCTACCTATTCCCATAGCCATTCTGAGATATATTGCCATGCAACTTTCCACCGTTCTGTTATTATGACACGTTCCATCATTGTCATAGTGCTTTGCATGATCGTAAGATAGCTAGCATGATGTTTTCATGGCTTGTCCATTTTTTGATGTCATTGCGATGCTAGACCATTGCACATCCCGGTACATCGCGGAAGCATTCATATAGAGTCATATCTTTGTTTGAGATATCGAGTTGTAATATTGAGTTGTAAGTAAATAAAAGTGTGATGATCATCATTATTAGAGGATTGCCCCAGTGAGGAAAGGATGAAGGAGACTATGATTCCCCCACAAGTCGGGATGAGACTCCGGACTTTATGAAAAATAAAAGAGGCCAAAGAAGCCCAAATAAAAAAAAGAGGCCAAAGAAGCCCACCAAAAAATATAAAAAAATAAAAAAAGGAGAGAAAAAGAGAGAAGGGGAAATGTTACTATCCTTTTACCACACTTGTGCTTCAGAATAGCACCATGTTCTTCATAGAGAGAGTTTCCTATGCTTTCACTTTCATATACTAGTGGGAATTTTTCATTATAGAACTTGGCTTGTATATTCCAATGATGGGCTTCCTCAAAATGCCCTAGGTCTTCGTGATCAAGCAAGTTGGATGCACACCCACCTAGTTTCTTTTGTTGAGCTTTCATATATTTATAGATCTAGTGCATCCGTTGTATGGCAATCCCTACTCACTCACATTGATATCTATTGATGGGCATCTCCATAGCCCGTTGATATGCCTAGTTGATGTGAGACTATCTTCTCCCTTTTTGTCCTCACAACCACCACCATATACCACCATAGTGCTATGTCCATGCCTTGCGCTCATGTATTGCGTAAGAGTTGAAAAAGCTGAAGCGCGTTAAAAAGTATGAACCAATTGCTCGGCTCGTCATCGGGGTTGTGCATGATTTGAATGCTTTGTGTGATGAAGATGGAGCATAGCCAGACTATATGATTTTGTAGGGATGAGCTTTCTTTGGCTATGTTATTTCGATAAGACATAATTGCTTGGTTGGTATGCTTGAAGTATTGTTGTTTTTATGTCAAATGATAGACTATTGCCTTGAATCACTCGTGTCTTAATATTCGTGCCATGATTAGACATATGATCAAGATTATGCCAGGTAGCATTCCACATAAAAAATTATCTTTTTTATCATTTACCTACTTGAGGAGGAGCATGAATTAAGCTTGGGGATGCTGATACGTCTCCGTCGTATCTATAATTTTTGATTGTTCCATCCCAATATTCTTCAACTTTCATATACTTTTGGCAACTTTTTATACTATTTTTGGGACTAACATATTGATCCAGTGTCCAGTGCCAGTTCCTGTTTGTTGCATGTTTTATGTTTCGCAGAAACCCAATATCAAACGGAATCAAAACGGGATAAAAACGGACGGAGAATTATTTTGGAATATTTGGGATTTCCGGAGGAAGAATCAACGCGAAACGGTGCCTGAGGTGGCCAGGAGATAGGGGGGCGTGCCCACCCCCCTGGGCGCGCCTGGCACTCTCCTGGGCCACCCGTAAGGCGGTTGACGCTCTTCTTTTGCCGCAAGAAAGCTAATTTAACGAGAAAATCTGGGCGAAAGATTCACCCCAATCGGAGTTACGGATCTCCGGATATAAAAGAAACGGTGAAGGGGAAGGATCTGGAACGCAGAAACAGAGAGATAGATCCAATCTCGGAGGGGCTCTCGCCCCTCCCAAGCCATGGGAGCCAAGGACCCTAGGGGAAACCCTTCTCCCATCTAAGGAGGAGGTCAAGGAAGAAGAAGAAGGGGGGCTCTCTCCCCCTTACTTCCGGTGGCGCTGGAACGCCGCCGGGGGCCATCATCATCACCGCAATCTTCACTAACACCTCCGCCATCTTCACCAACATCTCCATAACCTTCCCCCTCTATCTACAGCGGTCCACTCTCCCTCAACCCGCTGTACCCTTTACTTGAACATGGTGCTTTATGCTTCATATTATTATCCAATGATGTGTTGCCATCCTATGATGTCTGAGTAGATTTTCGTTGTCCTATCAGTGATTGATGAATTGCTATGATTGGTTTAATTTGCTTGTGGTTATGTTGCTGTCCTATTGTGCCCTCCGTGTCGCACAAGTGTGAGGGATTCCCGCTGTAGGGTGTTGCAATACGTTCATGATTCGCTTATAGTGGGTTGCTTGAGTGACAGAAGCATAAACCCGAGTAAGGGGGTTGTGGCGTATGGGATAAAGGGGACTTGATGCTTTTATGCTATGGTTGGGTTTTACCTTAATGAATCTTTAGTAGTTGTGGATGCTTGCTAGAGTTCCAATCATAAGTGCATATGATCCAAGAAGAGAAAGTATGTTAGCTTATGCCTTTCCCACAAAAAACTTGCTATCGGTCTAGTAACGTAGTCAATTGGTTAGGGACAATTTCACAACTCCTACCACCACTTTTCCACACTTGCTATATTTACTTTATTGTTTCTTTATCTAAACAGCCCCTACTTTTTATTTATGCATTTTTCATTATCTTGCAAACCTATCTTATCACACCTACAAAGTAGTTCTAGTTTCATACTTGTTCTAGGTAAAGCGAACGTCAAGCATGCGTAGAGTCGTATCAGTGGCAAATAGGACTTGAGAGAGTATTTGTTCTACCTTTAGCTCCTCGTTGGGTTCGACACTCTTACTTATCAAAAGAGGTTACAACTACCTGTATACTTGCGGGTCATCATAGTACTAGTAGCAGCGACGTATAATCTCCTCGGGGCTTGATCCTGCATGTGGACAAGACGACATGGAGAATAGCAGCATCGAATCGACGGTGTACCTCTTGATTTGAACAAACTACAGCGACAGCGGCTGTACCCTCGTAGTACAACAACCGAATACGGTGTTTTTAGGCAATTGTGGTCTTGATGACTTGGCGGCAGATTCCTGCCCGGTTTTCGTTGCAGCGGAAAAACCAATTTTCCCTCGGATTCGTTTAGTGACGAGCAACACGTGGGATTGTGCACACAAACCCTAAAACTTTCTCCGTCTCGGATGAATCTCATATCTGTTAGCTACAAAGTTAACCATAATTCTACCCATGGTTGTCCGGCAGCGGGTTATCCTCTGTGATTGTTCTGTGCCAGTTCTCTTCATCCGATCAATTGCGAACTTCTCGATCCCTTAGAAAAATCCCTCCAAGAACTCAACACCACCGTGCGCAAGCCCCACAGTGGGCGCCAACTGTCGTGGAAACGTCATGACAGATGTCCTAGTGTGAGGACTTAGTCGTGAGGCCAACGCATCTATGTGGTAGCTTGAGAGGGGTTGATTGGGACGAGAGATGCAACACATAAGACAAGGATTTAGACAGCTTTGGGCCCCGGGAAACATCATCCGGTAATAACCCTTCATGCTGTTTGTGGCTAGGTCTCATTATGCTCATGAGGGAGACGCCGCATAACCAGCTCTCCTCTTGTTGTGTCTATCCTTAATGATTATTTTCCTGCTTGTCCCTCTTGGGGTGCCCTGCCCCTCCTTATATAAGTTGAAGGGGCGGGTTACATGACTAGTCCTAGTAGGACTAGGATTACTCTATTACAAGTGGTGTCCTAGTCTTGCTTCCTTTGCAAGGGAATATTCCTTACGCTTTCCTCTTAAGCCGGCCCACCATAACATGAGCAGGCCTTGGGCCTAGTCCTCTAACTGACCCGCCGTCGGGTCCATTAGTGAGTTGCCAGGCTCATGAGTCGTCAGACCAGTGACCCGCCAGACTCGTGAGTCACCAATCCTCCGGCGAGTTACCAATGAAACGCCAAGTCCCAGCCGGGTCATATATCCGGCCGGGTCATACCGCAGGGTATATCCCCGACAAATACAAAATAAGTAAAGTATGAGAATACCTTTCATGATGGATCTAGTGATACAAATTCGGTACTGTTGATATTGGTATTTAAAAAAACTTGATCAAACATGCGCATATTTCACTTTTAAAAAACACACGCCTTATATTTAGAATGGAGGGAGTCTCCAAGAGACAACATAGTAACAACATCTCAAACCGTCTATAAGATGCTCCCAAATGGCCTCCAATATCATGTAACAAAAATATCCGGGCGATGCACTGATCTGAAATTACCAACACAAGTTTTATATTTTTTGGAAACTTACATAAGTCATTGAATAGGTTGCGCGTCGCACACAGACAAGGCCAACACGATCCAGGAGCACTTCAACTCTTCCATGGGGAAGACATCTAGTAGGGGAGTAACCATAAACTGGGAATTCATTGATTTCCTCACACTGCATGGAGGCATCTTAGACAACCCCTTCATGGAATAGGAAGCATGACATGCGGTCAACGGATCGTCGACGGAAAATATTAATAGGTCTTGATAGGCAACTTCAACGGCATGTTCTTTAGGAGTAGTGGGTTGATGTCTGCTAGAACTAGGTCGGTATTTTTCCAAAGAGGAAGGGATGATGCAGCACAATGACGGTAGGTATTTCCCTCAATGATGAAACCAAGGTTATCGAACCAGTAGGAGAACCACACAACACCACGTAAATAGCTCCTGCACACAAATAACAAATACTCGCAACCCGACGTAAGAGAGGGGTTGTCAATCCCTCATGGGTAAAAGGATAGGTAAAATTGGAGTAGATTGGATAAATAGATCTCGCGGGAACGCGAGACAAAATAAATAAATAAAAATGCAGCAACGTATTTTTGTATTTTTGGTTTAATAGATCCAAAAATAAAAGCAAATAAAAATAGATCGCAAAGGCAAATATATTAGAGAAGAGACTCGGGGGCAGTAGTTTTCAATAGTGGCTTCTCTCGAGAAAAATAACAAATGGTGGGTGAACAAATTACTGTTGGGAAATTGATAGAACTTCAAATAATCATGACGATATCCAAGCAATGATCATTATATAGGCATCACGTCCAAGATTACTAGACCGACTCCTGCCTGCATCTACTACTATTACTCCACACATCGACCGCTATCCAGCATGCATCTAGTGTATTAAGTTCATGGAGAAATGGAGTAATGCAATAAGAACGATGAGATGATGTAGACAAGATCTATTTATGTAGAAATAGACCCCATCTTGTTATCCTTAATAGCAGCGATACATACGTGTCGGTTCCCCTTCTGTCACTAGGATCAAGCACCGTAAGATCGAACCCATCACAAAGCACCTCTTCCCATTGCAATATAAATAGATCAAGTTGGCCAAACAAAACCCAAATATCGGAGAAGAAATACGAGGCTATAAGCAATCATGCATATAAGAGATCAAAGAAGACTCAAATAACTTTCATGGAAAAAAAGATAGATATGATCATAAACTCAAAGTTCATCGGATCCCAACAAACACACTGCAAAAAGAGTTACATCATATGGATCTCCAAGAGACCATTGTATTGAGAATCAAACGAGAGAGAGGAAGCCATCTAGCTACTAACTACGGACCCGTAGGTCTACAAAGAACTACTCACGCATCATCAGAGAGGCACCAATGGACATGATGAACCCCTCCGTGATGGTGTCTAGATTGGATCTGGTGGTTCTGGAACTTGCGGCGGTTGCAATTGATTTTCGTCTACTCCCCTAGGGTTTATGGAATATTGGGGTATTTATATAGTAAAGAGGCGGTCCGGGGGGCACCCGAGGTGGGCACAACCCACCAGGGCGCGTCTGGGCCTCCAGGCGTGCCCTGGTGGGTTGTGCTCCACTCGGAGCACCCCCCCCCCCCAAGCGCTTCTCCGGTCCACTGGATGTCTTCTAGTCCAAAAAAATCCATAAAAATTTTCACTGCGTTTGGACTCCGTTTGGTTGATTTCCTGCGATGTAAAAAACATGTAGAAAACAACAACTGGCACTTGGCACTATGTCAATAGGTTAGTACCAAAAAATGATATAAAATGATTATAAAACATCCAAGAATGATAATATAACAGCATGGAACAATCAAAAATTATAGATACGTTGGAGACGTATCATGGGTCAATCATCAAAGACGACATAATGGTCGTGTTCAACCAGTTCGATCTCTTATTAGGGGTGATTTCTCGTTGGTAAACACTGCAATGGTTGTGTTAGCCCAAAAAAGATGGTAACACTAGCATTAGGGATTTTGTGCCCATTAGCCTGCTACCTCTTGAGCATGTGTTGGTTATCCCTTGAAGAGGAAAGGGTGATGCAGCAAAGTAGCGTAAGTATTTCCCTCAGTTTTTGAGAACCAAGGTATCAATCCAGTAGGAGGTTACACGCAAGTCGCCCTGTACCTGCACAAACAAATAAGAACCTTGCAACCAACGCGATAAAGGGGTTGTCAATCCCTTCACGGCCACTTGCAAAAGTGAGATCTGATAGAGATAATAAAATAAATATTTTTGGTATTTTTGTTGTATAGATTGAAAAGTAAAGATTGCAAAATAGTAAATGAGATGCAATGTAAATAAAAGAGATATAATACGATGGAAAAGAGACCCAGGGGCCATAGGTTTCACTAGTGGCTTCTCTCAAGATAGCATATCTTACGGTGGGCGAACAAATTACTGTTGAGCAATTGATAGAAAAGTGCATAGTTATAAGAATATCTAGGCATGATCATGTATATAGGCATCACGTCCGTGACAAGTAGATCGAAACAATTCTGCATCTACTACTATTACTCCACACATCGACCGCTATCTAGCATGCATCTAGAGTATTAAGTTCATAAGAACAGAGTAACGCATTAAGCAAGAACACATGATGTAGAGGGATAAACTCAAGCAATATGATATAAACCCCATCTTTTTATCCTCGATGGCAACAATACAATACGTGCCTTGCTACCCCTGCTGTCACTGGGAAAGGACACCGCAAGATTGAACCCAAAGCTAAGCACTTCTCCTATTGCAAGAAAGATCAATCTAGTAGGCCAAACCAAACAGATAATTCGAAGAGACTTGCAAAGATATCAAATCATACATATAAGAATTCAGAGAAGAATCAAATATTGTTCATAGATAATCTTGATCATAAACCCACAATTCATCGGACCTCAACAAACACACCACAAAAAGTATTATATTGAATAGATCTCCAAGAAGATCGAGGAGAACTTTGTATTGAGAATCAAAGAGAGAGAAGAAGCCATCTAGCTAATAACTATGGACCCGAAGGTCTGTGGTAAACTACTCACACATCATCGAAGAGGCTATGGTGTTGATGTAGAAGTCCTCTGTGATCGATTCCCCCTCCAGCAGAGCGCCGCAAAAGGCCCCAAGATGGGATCTCACGGGTAGAGGAGGTTGCGGTGGTGGAAATAGGGTTTCGTGGTGCTCCTGGATGTTTTGGGGTATATGAGTATATATAGGCGAAAGAAGTAGGTCGGTGGAGCCACGAGGGGCCCACGAGGGTGGGGGGCGCGCCTACCCCCCTGGGCGCGCCCTCCTACCTCGTGGCCACCTCATTGCTTCCTTGACATCCACTCCAAGTCTCCTGGATTGTGTTTATTCCAAAAACGATTCTCCCGAAGGTTTCATTCCGTTTGGACTCCGTTTGATATTCCTTTTCTACGAAACACTGAACTAGGGAAAAAACAAAAATTTGCACTGGGCCTCTGGTTAATAGGTTAGTCCCAAAAATAATATAAAAGTGCATAATAAAGCCCATTAAACATCCAAAATAGATAATATAATAGCATGGAACAATAAAAAATTATAGATACGTTGGAGACGTACCAAGCATCCCCAAGCTTAATTTCTTCTCATCCTCGAGTAGGTAAATGATAAAAACAGAATTTTTGATGTGGAATGCTACCTAACATAATTTTCAATGTAATTTTCTTTATTGTGGCATGAATGTTCAGATCCAAAAGATTCAAGATAAAAGTTTAATATTGACATAAAAATAGTAATACTTCAAGCATGCTAACCAAGCAATTTATGTCTTATCAAAATAACATAGCCAAAGAAAGCTTATCCCTAAAAAATCATATAGTTTGGCCATGCTTCATTTTCGTCACACAAAATGCTCCCATCATGCACAACCCCGGTTTCAGCCAAGCAATTGGTTCATACTTTTTAACGTGCTTCAGCCTTTTCAACCCTCATGCAATACATGAGCGTAAGCCATGGACATAGCACTATGGGTGGAGTAGAGTATGATGGTAGGGATTATGTGAGAAAACAAAAAAGGAGAAAGTCTCACATTGACGCATCTAATCAACGGGCTATGGAGATGCCCATCAATTGATGTCAATACGAGGAGTAGGGATTGCCATGCAACGGATGCACTAGAGAAATAAATGTATGAAAGCTCATAAAAAAGAAACAAAGTGGGTGTGCATCCAAGTTGCCTGCTCACGAAGACCTAGGGCATTCTGAGGAAGCCCATCATTGGAATATACAAGCCAAGTTCTATAATGAAAACTTCCCACTATTATATGAAAGTGACAAAATAAGAAACTCTCTATCATGAAGATCATGGTGCTATTTTGAAGCACAAGTGTGGAAAAGGGATAGTAACATTGTCCCTTCTCTTTTTTTATTTGGGCTTCTTTGGCCTCTTTTTATATTTTCTCTCTTTTTTTTTATTTCGTCTGGAGTCTCATCCCGACTTGTGGGGGAATCATAGTCTCCATCATCCTTTCCTCACATGGGACAATGCTCTAATAATGGAAATCATCACACTTCTATTTATTTACAACTCAAGAATTACAACTCAATACTTAGGACAAAATATGACTCTATGTGAATGCCTCTGGTGGTGTATTAGGATATTCAATGAATCAAGAGTGACATGTATGAAAGAAATATAAAGGTGGCTTTGCCACAAATACGATGTCAACTACATTGTCATGCAAAGCAATATGACAATGATGGAGCGTCTCATAATAAACGGAACGGTGGAAAGTTGCATGGCAATATTTCTCGGAATGGCTATGGAAATGCCATAATAGGTAGGTATGGTGGCTGTTTTGAGGAAGATATAAGGAGGTTTATGTGTGAGAGAGTGTATCGTATCACGGGGTTTGGATGCACCGGCAAAGTTTGCACCAACTCTCAAGGTGAGAAAGGGCAATGCACGGTACCGTAGAGGCTAGCAAATTGCGGAAGGATAAGAGTGCGTATAATCCATGGACTCACATTAGTAATAAAGAACTCATATACTTATTGCAAAAGTTTATTATCCCTCGAAGCGAAGTACTACTACGCATGCTCCTAGGGGAGGGGTTGGTAGGAGTTAACCATCGCGTGATCCCGACCTCCACTCATAAGGAAGGCAATCAAAGAACACCCCATGCTTCAAATTTGCCACACAACGTTCACCATACGTGCATGTTATGGGACTTGCCAACTTTAACACAAGTATTTCTCAATTTCATAATTACCCAACTAGCATGACTCTAACATTACCACCTTTATATCTCAAAACAATTACCAAGTATCAAATTTATCATAGTGTTTAATGCACTCCATATTTTTTATTTTACCCAACTTGGATGCCCATCATATTAGGACTAATTTTATAACCAAAGCAAATTACCATGTTGTTCTAAAAGACTCTCAAAATAATATAAGTGAAGCATGAGAGATCAATAATTTCTACAAAAGAAAACCACCACCGTGCTCTAAAAAGGTATAAGTGAAGCACTAGAGCAAAATTATCTAGCTCAAAAGATATAAGTGAAGCACATAGAGTATTCTAATAAATTCCGATTCATGTGTGTCTCTACAATACGTGTGTACAGCAAGGATGATTGTGATAAACTAAAAAGCAAAGACTCAAATCATACAAGACGCTCCAAGCGAAACACATATCATGTGGTGAATAAAAATATAGCCTCAAGTAAAGTTACTGATAGACGAAGACGAAAGACGGGATGCCTTCCGGGGCATCCCCAAGCTTAGGCTTTTGGTTATCCTTGAATTTTACCTTGGGGTGCCTTGGGCATCCCCAAGCTTAGGCTCTTGCCACTCCTTATTTCAAAATCCATCAAATCTTTACCCAAAACTTGAAAACTTCACAACACAAAACTCAAAAGAAAATCTCATGAGCTCCGTTAGTACAAGAAAACAAACCACCACTTTAAGATACTGTAATGAACTCATTCTTTATTTATATTGGTGTTAAACCTACTGTATTCCAACTTCTATATGGTTCATACCCCCCCCCCATACTAGCCATAGATTCATCAAAATAAGCAAACAACACATGAAAAACAGAATCTGTCAAAAAACAGAACAGTCTATAGCAATCTGTAACTTTCGAATACTTATGGAACCTCAAAAATTCTAACAAATTAGGATGTTCTACGTAATTTGTCTATGAATCTTCTGAAGAAAGAATCAACTAAAAATCACGTTTCTGTGATTTATGAAAACTAATCTCATGAGTGCAAAAGTTTCTGTCTTTCAGCAAGATCAAATTAACTATCACTATAGGTTATCCTAAAAGTTTTACTTGGCACAAACACTAATTAAAACACAAAACCACATCTAACCGGAGGCTAGATGAATTATTTATTACTAAACAGGAACAAAAAGTAAAGAACAAAAAATAAAATTTGGTTGCCTCCCAACAAGCGCTATCGTTTAACGCCCCTAGCTAGGCATAAAAACAAGAATAGATCTAGGTATTACCATCTTTGGTTTTCAATTCATAAGTGGCTCTCATAATAGATTAATAAGGTAATTTTAATTTTCTTCCTAGGAAAGTGCTCCATGCCTTTCCTTAATGGAAATTTGAATCTAATATTTCCTTATTTCATATCAATAATTGCACCAATCGTTCTAAGGAAAGGTCTACCAAGAATAATAGGACATGAAGCATTACAATCTATATCCAGGACAATGAAATCTACGGGCACATAATTCCTATTTGCAACAATAAGAACATCATTAATCCTTCCCATATGTTTCTTAATGGTGGAGTCCGCAAGATGCAAATTTAAAGAACAAACATCAAATTCATGGAAATCTAGCATATCACACAAAGTTTTAGGAATCGTGGAAACACTAGCACCCAAATCACACAAAGCATAGAATTCATGATTTTTAATCTTAATTTTAATAGTAGGTTCCCACTCATCATAAAATTTTCTAGGTATAGAAACTTCTAATTCAAGTTTTTCTTCATAAGATTGCATTAAAGCATCAATGATATGTTTGGTAAAAGCTTTATTTTGACTGTAAGCATGAGGAGAATTTAGCACGGATTGCAACAAGGAAATACAATCTATCAAAGAGAAATTATCATAATTAAATTCCTTGAAATCCAAAATAGTGAGTTCATTGCTATGTAAAGTTTTGACCTCTTCAATCCCACTTTTACCAATTTTTGCATCAAGATCTAAAAACTCTGAATCATTGGGACGCCTTTTAGCTAAAGTTGACTCATCTCCAGTCCCATCTTTATCAAGATTCATATTGGAAAACAAAGATTTAATAGGATACACATCAATCACTTTCAGATCTTCATCCTTACTATCATGAAAACTAGAAGAACACGCTTTCACAAAGCAATCCTTTTTAGCACGCATCCTAGCGGTTCTTTCTTTGCACTTATCAATGGAAATTCTCATGGATTTGAGATACTCATTGATATCATGCTTAGGTGGAATAGATCTAAGTTTCAAAGAATCAACTTCAAGAGAAATTATATCCATGTTCCTAGCCAACTCATCAATCTTAGACATTTTTTCTTCAAGCAAAGCATTGAAATTCTTTTGCGAAATCATAAATTCTTTAACACTAGTCTCAAAATCAGAGGGCATCTTATTAAAATTTCCATAAGAGTTGTTGTAGCAATTACCATAATTATTAGAGGAATTTCTAGGGAACGACCTAGAATTAAAGTTTCCTTTATACGCGTTGTTATCAAAATTGTTCCTACCAACAAAATCCACATCCATAGTTTCATTATTATTCTCAATCAAAGTGGATAAGGGCATATCATTAGGATCAGAAGAAACACTCTTATTAGCAAACAATTTCATAAGTCCATCCATCTTTCCGCTCAAAACATTAATCTCTTCAATTGCATGAACCTTTTTACTAGTAAATCTTTCAGTGTGCCATTGAGAATAATTAACCATAATATTATCTAGGAGTTTCGTAGCTTCTCCTAAAGTGATTTCCATAAAAGTGCCTCCTACAGCCGAATCTAAAAGATTTCTAGAAGCAAAATTCAATCCAGCATATTTTTTGTGTATAATCATCCACAAATTCAAACCATGTGTAGGGCAATTACGTATCATTAGTTTCATCCTCTCCCAAGCTTGTGCAACATGCTCATGATCAAGTCGCTTAAAATTCATAATATCGTTCCTAAGGGAGATGATCTTAGCGGGAGGAAAATACTTAGAGATAAAAGCATCTTTGCACTTATTCCATGAATCAATACTATTTTTAGGCAAAGAAGAGAACCAAGTTTTAGCACGATCTCTAAGTGAAAACGGAAATAACTTCAATTTAACAATATCATTATCCACATCTCTCTTCTTTTGCATATTGCACAAATCAATAAATTTGTTTAGATGTGTAGCGGCATCTTCACTAAGAAGGCCAGAGAATTGATCTTTCATGACAAGATTCAATAAAGCAGCATTAATTTCGCAAGATTCAACATCGGTAATAGGATCAATCGGAGTGCTAAGAAAATCATTGTTGTTGGTATTGAAAAATCACACAATTTAGTATTGTCTTGAGCCATAGCGACAAACAGTCCAACACACAAGCACACAAGAAGAAAGCAAAAAGAGACGAACGGAAAAGGGCGAATAAAACAGCAAGGGTGAAGTGGGGGAGAGGAAAACGAGAGGCAAATGGCAAATAATGTAATGCGATGGATAAGAGTTTGTGAAGGGTACTTGGTATGTCTTGACTTGTGCGAAGATCTTTCCGACAATGATGCCAGAAATCGGCGAGTTGTCGAGAGATCAAATCTTGACTTGACTTGGTGTAAGCCTTCCCGGCAACGGCGCCAGAAATCCATCTTGCTACCTCTTGAGCATGCGTTGGTTTTCCCTTGAAGAAGAAAGGGTGATGCAGCAAAGTAGCATAAGTATTTCCCTCAGTTTTTGAGAATCAAGGTATCAATCCAGTAGGAGGTTACATGCAAGTCGCCTTGTACCTACACAAACAAATAAGAACCTTGCAACCAACGCGATAAACGGGTTGTCAATCCCTTCACGGCCACTTGCAAAAGTGAGATCTGATAGAGATAATAAGATAAATATTCTTGGTATTTTTGTTGTATAGATTGAAAAGTAAAGATTGTAAAATAGTAAACGAGATGCAATGTAAATAAAAGAGATATAATATGATGGAAAAGAGATCCGGGGGCCATAAGTTTCACTACTGGCTTTTCTCAATATAGCATATATTACGGTGTGTGAACAAATTACTGTCGAGCAATTGATAGAAAAGTGCATAGTTATGAGAATATCTAGGCATGATCATGTATATAGGCATCACGTCCGTGACAAGTAGATTGAAACAGTTCTGCATCTACTACTATTACTCCACATATCGACCGCTATCCAGCATGCATCTAGAGTATTAAGTTCATAAGAACAGAGTAACGCATTAAGCAAGATGACATGATGTAGAGGAATAAATTATGTCTACTACACAACCTTCTTCTTGTAGACGTTGTTGGGCCTCCAAGTGCAGAGGTTTGTAGGACAGTAGCAAATTTCCATCAAGAGGATGACCTAAGGTTTATCAATCTGTGGGAGGCGTAGGATGAAGATGGTCTCTCTCAAACAACCCTTCAACCAAATAACAAAGAGTCTCTCGTGTCCCTAACACACCCAATACAATGGTAAATTGTATAGGTGCACTAGTTCGTCGAAGAGATGGTGATACAAGTGCAATATGGATGGTAGATATAGGTTTTTGTAATCTGAAAATATAAAAACAGCAAGGTAACTAATGATAAAAGTGAGTGTAAATGGTATTGCAATGCTAGGAAATAAGGCCTAAGGTTCATACTTTCACTAGTGCAAGTTCTCTCAACAATAATAACATAATTGGATCATATTGTTCCCTCAACATGCAACAAAGAGTCACTCCAAAGTCACTAATAGCGGAGAACAAACGAAGAGATTATTGTAGGGTACGAAACCACCTCAAAGTTATCATTTCTGATTGATCTATTCAAGAGTCCATAGTAAAATAACACGAAGCTATTCTTTCCGTTCGATCTATCATAGAGTTCGTACTAGAATAACACCTTAAGACACAAATCAACCAAAACCCTAATGTCACCTAGATACTCCAATGTCTCAAGTATCTGTGGGTATGATTATACGATATGCATCACACAATCTCAGATTCATCTATTCAACCAACACAAAGTACTTCAAAGAGTGCCCCAAAGTTTCTACCGGAGAGTCAAGACAAAAACGTGTGCCAACCCCTATGCATAAGTTCACAATGTTACGGAACCCGCAAGTTGATCACCAAAACATACATCAAGTAGATCACGTGAATATCCCATTGTCACCACAGATAAGCACATGCAAGACGTACATCAAGTGTTCTCAAATCCTTAAAGACTCAATCCGATAAGATAACTTCAAAGGGAAAACTCAATCCATTACAAGAGATTAGAGGGGAAGAAACATCATAAGATCCAACTATAATAGCAAAGCTCGCGATACATCAAGATCATGCCAAATCAAGAACACGAGAGAGAGAGAGAGAGAGAGATCAAACACATAGCTACTGGTACATACGCTCAGCCCCGAGGGTGAACTACTCCCTCCTCATCATGGAGAGCACCGGGATGATGAAGATGGCCACCGGTGAGGGATCCCCCCTACGGCAGGGTGCCGGAACGGGCTCCCGGGAGGTTTTTGGTGGCTACAGTGGCTTGCTACAGCGGAACTCCCAATCTATGATGCTCTTGGATGTTTTCGGGCTATGTGGATATATATATATAGGCAAAAGAAGCCGGTCAGGGGAGCCACGAGGGGCCCATGACGATGGGGGGCACGCCGAGGGGGGTAGGGCGCGCCCTGGACCCTCGTGGCCTCCTCGAACCTTCCCTGACGTCTACTCCAAGTCTCCTGGATTTCTTTCGTTCCAAGAATAACTCTCCCGAAGTTTTCATTCCATTTGGACTCCGTTTGATATTCCTTTTCTGCGAAACACTGAAATAGGCAAAAACAGCAATATGGGTTGGGCCTCCGATTAATAGGTTAGTCCCAAAAATATTATAAAAGTGTTTAGTAAAGCCCATAAACATCCAAAACAGGTAATATAATAGCATGGAACAATAAAAAATTATAGATACGTTGGAGACGTATCAAGCATCCCCAAGCTTAATTCCTGCTCGTCCTCTAGTAGGTAAATGATAAAAACAGAATTTTTGATGTGGCATGGATGTTTCTCAATGTAACTTTCTTTATTGTGGCATGAATGTTCAGATCCAAATGATTCAAGATAAAAGTTTAATATTGACATAAGAGTAATAATACTTCAAGCATACTAACAAAGTAATCATATCTTCTTAAAATAACATGACCAAAGAAAGTTATCCTACAAAATCATATAGTCTGGCTATGCTCTATCTTCATCACACAAAATTTTAAATCATGCACAACCCCGATGAAAAGCCAAGAAATTCTTTCATACTTTTGACATTCTCAAACTTTTCAATCTTCACACAATATATGAGCGTGAGCCATGGACATATCACTATATGTGGAATAGAATGGTGGTTGTGGAGAAGACAAAAAACGAGAAGATAGTCTCACATCAACTAGGCGTATCAATGGGCTATGGAGATGCCCATGAATAGATATCAATGTCAGTGAGTAGGGATTGCCATGCAACCGATGCACTAGAGCTATAAGTGTATGAAAGCTCAACAAAAGAAACTAAGTGGGTGTGCATCCAACTTGCTTGCTCACGAAGACCTAGGGCAATTTGAGGAAGCCCATCATTGGAATATACAAGCCAAGTCCTATAATGAAAAATTCCCACTAGTATATGAAAGTGACAACATAGGAGACTCTCTATCATGAAGATCATGGTGCTACTTTGAAGCACAAGTGTGGTAAAAGGATAGTAACATTGTCCCTTCTCTCTTTTTCTCTCATTTTTTTGGTGGGCTTCTTTGGCCTTTTTTATTTTTCATAAAGTCCGAAGTCTCATCCCGACTTGTGGGGGAATCATAGTCTCCATCATCCTTTCCTCACTTGGGACAATGCTCTAATAATGAAGATCATCACACTTTTATTTACTTACAACTCAAGAATTACAACTCAATACTTAGAACAAAATATGACTCTATGTGGATGCCTCCGGCGGTGTACCGGGATATGCAATGAATCAAGAGTGACATGTATGAAAGATACGAATGGTGGATTTGCCACAAATACGATGTCAACTACATGATCATGCAAAAGCAATATGACAATGATGGAGCATGTCATAATAAATGGAACGGTGGAAAGTTGCATGGCAATATATCTCGGAATGGCTATGGAAATGCCATAATAGGTAGGTATGGTAGCTGTTTCGAGGAAGGTATATGGTGGGTGTATGGTACCGGCGAAAGTTGGACGGCACAAGAGAGGCTAGCAATGGTGGAAGGGTGAGAGTGCGTATAATCCATGGACTCGACATTAGTCATAAAGAACTCACATACTTATTGCAAAAATCTACAAGTTATCAAAACAAAGTACTACGCACATGCTCCTAGGGGATAGATTGGTAGGAAAAGACCATCGCTCATCCCCGACCACCACTCATAAGGAAGACAATCAATAAATAAATCATGCTCCAACTTCATCACATAACGGTTCGCCATACGTGCATGCTACGGGAATAACAAACTTTTAACACAAGTATTCCTCAAATTTACAACTACCCAACTAGCATGACTCTAATACTACCATCCTCATATCTCAAAACAATCATCAAGCATCAAGTTGATCACAGCATTCAATGCACTCTATATGATAGTTTTTATTATACCCAACTTGGATGTCCATCATATTGGGACTAATTTTATAACCAAAGCAAATACCATGCTCTTCTAAAAGACTCTCAAAATAGTATAAGTGAAGCATGAGAGATCAATAATTTATACAAAATAAAACCACCGTCGTGCTCTAAAAAGGTATAAGTGAAGCACTAGAGCAAAAGATAGACTACTCCAAAAGATATAAGTGAAGATCAATGAGTAGTCAAATAATTGCGCAATGATGTGAAGACTCTCTAACATTTAAGAATTTCAGATCTTGGTATTTTATTCAAACAGCAAGCAAAACAAAACAAAGTGACATTTCAAGGATAGCACACATCATGTGAAGAAGCAAAAACTTAGGTTCAACCGATACTAACCGATAATTGTTGAAGAACAAAGGTGGGATGCCTACCGGGGCATCCCCAAGCTTGGATGCTTGAGACTTCTTGAAATATTATCTTGGGGTGCCTTGGGAATCCCCAAGCTTGAGATTTTGTGTCTCCTTAATTCCTTTTATATCTCGGTTTCCTAAATCTCGAAAGCTTCATCCACACCAAACTCAACAAGAACTCGTGAGATAAGTTAGTATAAACCAATGCAAAAACCTTATCATTTTCTACTATAGAAAATCACAAAAATTATCATTCAACATTGCTTACTAAATGTATTTGCATATTTAATACTCGTTTCCTAAAATAGAATCATTAAACAAGCAAACATATGCAAACATAACAGCAATCTGCCAAAACAGTATAGTCTGTAAAGAATGCAAGATTCATCATACTTACCTAACTCAATTTTTTTAAAGTCTACCACACTGTAGAAGACTTATCAGAGATCAATTTGCAAAAAGTTTCAACATTATATCATTTTCTGACTTTTCTAGGGAATTTTTGCAACAACGTCAAACTTTCTGTTTTGAAACAGCAACATGTATACTAGCAAAATAAGCATGGTAAAGGCTATGCTTGACATTTTTATTGAAAATATAGATGCAAAACATTATTCTAAATAACAGCAAACAGATACTAACAAAATAAAATGATGCTCCAAGCAAAACACATATCATGTGGTGAATAAAAATATAGCTCCAAGTAAAATTACCGATGAACGAAGACGAACGAGGGGATGCCATCCGGGGCATCCCCAAGCTTAGGCTCTTGTTTGTCCTTGAATATTACCTTGGGGTGCCTTGGGCATCCCCAATCTTAGGCTCTTGCCACTCCTTATTCCATAGTCCATCGAATCTTTACCCAAAACTTGAAAACTTCACAACACAAAACTCAACAGAAAACTCGTAAGCTCCATTAGTATAAGAAAATAAATCACCACTTAGGTACTGTTTTGAACTCATTCTAAATTCATTTTGGTGTAATATCTACTGTATTTCAATTTCTCTATGGTTCATACCCTCCGATACTACTCATAGATTCATCAAAATAATCAAACAACACGTAGAAAACATAATCTATCAAAAACAGAACAATCTGTAGTAATCTATAACTCTCGAATACGTCTGTAACTCCAAAAATTCTACAAAATTAGGAAAAGCTGAGAAATTTGTGTACCAATCCATAGAAAGAAGAATAAGAACAAAATAACGTTTCTATGAATTACCAAAACTAATTTACTGGGTGCAAAAGTTTCTGAGTTTCAGCAGGATCAACACAACTATCACCGTAAGCTATCCTAAAGGTCTTACTTGACACTTCATTGAAACGAAAGCTATAAAACATGATTACTACAGTAGCATAATCATGTGAACACACAAAAACAGTAAAGGTAAATATTGAGTTGTCTCCGAACAAGCGTTTTTTTAATGCCTTTTAGCTAGGCATGATGATTTCAATGATGCTTGCATAAAAGTAAGAATTGAAACATAAAGAGAGCATCATGAAGAATATTATTAACTCATTTAATTCTAACCCACTTCCTATGCAAAGGGATTTTGTGAGCAAACAACTTATGGGAACAATAATCAACTACCATAGGAAGGCAAAACAAGCATAACTTTAAGACTTTAAGCACATAGAGAGAAAACTTGATATCATTGCAACTCCTACAAACATATATTCCCCCCTCATAATAATTTTCAGTAGCATCATGAACGAATTCAACAATATAACCAGCACATAAAGCATTCTTTTCATGATCTACTTGCATAGAAATTTTACTACTCTCCACATAAGCAAATTTATTCTCACCAATAGTAGTGGGAGCAAACTCAACAAAATAACTATCATGTGAAGCATAATCCAATTGAAAATTAAAATCAAGATGACATGTTTCATGGTTATCTTTATTCTTTATAGCATACGTGTCATCACAATAATCATCATAAATAGGAGGCATGCTTTCATCATAATAAATTTGCTCATCAAATGTTGGGGGACAAAAAATATCATCTTTATCAAACATAGCTTACCCAAGCTTGTAGCTTTGCATATCATTAGCATCATGGGTATTCAAAGAATTCATACTAACAACATTGCAATCATGCTCATCATTCAAAAATTTAGTGCCAAACATTTTAATGCATTCTTCCTCTAGCAATTGAGCACAATTAACGGAATCCTTATTTTCATGGAAGACATTAAAAAGATGAAGCACATGAGGCACCCTCAATTCCATTTTTTGTAGTTTTCTTTTATAGATTAAACTAGTGATAAAACAAGAAACTAAAAGCTTTGATTGCAAGATCTAAAGATATACCTCCAAGCACTAACCTCCCCGGCAATGGCGCTAGAAAAGAGCTTGATGTCTACTACACAACCTTCTTCTTGTAGACGTTGTTGGGCCTCCAAGTGCAGAGGTTTGTAGGACAGTAGCAAATTTCCCTCAAGTGGATGACCTAAGGTTTATCAATCTGTGGGAGGCATAGGATGAAGATGGTCTCTCTCAAACAACCCTGCAACCAAATAACAAAGACTCTCTTGTGTCCCCAACACACCCAATACAATGGTAAATTGTATAGGTGCACTAGTTCGCGAAGAGATGGTGATACAAGTGCAATATGGATGGTAGATATAGGTTTTTGTAATCTGAAAATATAAAAACAGCAAGGTAACTAATGATAAAAGTGAGCGTAAATGGTATTGCAATGCTAGGAAACAAGGCCTAAGGTTCCTACTTTCACTAGTGCAAGTTCTCTCAACAATAATAACATAATTGGATCATATAACAATCCCTCAACATGCAACAAAGAGTCACTCCAAAGTCACTAATAGCGGAGAACAAACGAAGAGATTATTGTAGGGTACGAAACCACCTCAAAGTTATCCTTTCTGATTGATCTATTCAAGAGTCTGTAGTAAAATAACACGAAGCTATTCTTTCCGTTTGATCTATCATAGAGTTCGTACTAGAATAACACCTTAAGACACAAATCAACCAAAATCGTAATGTCACATAGATACTCCAATGTCACCTCAAGTATCCGTGGGTATGATTATACGAGATGCATCACACAATCTCAGATTCATCTATTCAACCAACACAAAGTACTTCAAAGAGTGCCCCAAAGTTTCTACCGGAGAGTCAAGACAAAAACGTGTGCCAACCCCTATGCATAAGTTCACAATGTTACAGAACCCGCAAGCTGATCACCAAAACATACATCAAGTAGATCATGTGAATATCCCATTGTCACCACAGATAAGCACATGCAAGACATACATCAAGTGTTCTCAAATCCTTAAAGAATCAATCCGATAAGATAACTTCAAAGGGAAAACTCAATCCATTACAAGAGAGTAGAGGGGGAGAAACATCATAAGATCCAGCTATAATAGCAAAGCTCGCGATACATCAAGATCGTGCCAAATCAAGAACACAAGAGAGAGAGAGAGAGAGAGATCAAACACATAGCTACTGGTACATACCCTCGGCCCCGAGGGTGAACTACTCCCTCCTCCTCATGGAGAGCGCCGGGATGATGAAGATGGCCACCGGTGAGGGATCCCCCCTCCGGCGGGGTGCCGGAACGGGATCCCGAGAGGTTTTTGGTGGCTACAGAGGCTTGCGGCGGCGGAACTCTCGATTTATGATGCTCCTGGATGTTTTCGGGGTATATGGATATATATAGGCGAAAGAAGTCGGTCAGGGGAGCCACGAGGGGCCCACGAGGGTGGGGGCGCCTAGGGGGTAGGGAGAGCCCTGGACCCTCGTGGCCTCCTCAAACCTTCCCTGACGTCTACTCCAAGTCTCCTCGATTGCTTTCGTTCCAAAAATAACTCTCCTAAAGGTTTCATTCCGTTTGGACTCCGTTTGATATTCCTTTTCTGCGAAACACTAAAATAGGCAAAAAAAACAGCAATACGGGCTGGGCCTCCGGTTAATAGGCAAAAAAGAACAGCAATATGGGCTGGGACTCCATTTGATATTCCTTTTTTACGTTGGAGACGTATCAACAAACTCAAGCAATATGATATAAACCCCATATTTTTATCCTCAATGGCAACAATACAATACGAAAAAACCTTGCTGCACCTGCTGTCACTGGGAAAGGACACCGTAAGATTGAACCCAAAGCTAAGCACTTCTCCTATTGCAAGAAAGATCAATCTAGTAGGCCAAACCAAACTGATAATTCGAAGAGACTTGCAAAGATATCAAATCATACATATAAGAATTCAGAGAAGAATCAAATATTGTTCATAGATAATCTTGATCATAAACCCACAATTCATCGGATCTTGACAAACACACCACAAAAAGTATTACATCGAATAGATCTCCAAGAAGATCGAGGAGAACTTTGTATTGAGAATCAAAGAGAGAGAAGAAGCCATCTAGCTAATAACTATGGACCCGAAGGTCTATGGTAAACTACTCACACATCATCAGAGAGGCTAAGGTGTTGATGTAGAAGCCCTCCGTGATCGATTCCCCCTCCGCCGGAGCAGCGGAAAAGGCCCCAAGATGGGATCTCACGGGTACAGAATGTTGCGGTGGTGGAAATAGGGTTTTGTGGTGCTCCTAGATGTTTTCAGGATATATGAGTATATATAGGCGAAAGAAGTAGGTTGGTGGAGCCACGAGGGGCCCACGAGGGTGGGGGCGCACCTACCCTCCTGGGCGTGCCCTCCTACCTTGTGGCTGCCTTGTTGCTTCCTTGACGTCCACTCCAAGTCTTCTGGATTGCGTTTGTTCCAAAAACGATTCTCCCAAAAGTTTCATTCCGTATGGTTTGGACCCCGTTTGATATTCCTTTTTTGCGAAACACTAAAATAGGCAAAAAAACAGAAATTAGCACTGGGCCTCCAGTTAATAGGTTAGTCCCAAAAATAATATAAAAGTGCATAATAAAGCCCGTTAAACATCCAAAACAGATAATATAATAGCATGGAACAATCAAAAATTATAGATACGTTGGAGACGTATCATAGCCTAATTCACTTTGTCACCAAGTTGATCTCCAAGGTGCTCTCAATTAGACTAATGATGGTTATCCACTCCATCATCTCCCCGGCCCAAACAGATTTTATCAAGACAAAGTGCATACATGATAGCTATCTCTACGTGCAAAACTACGTCTGGGCCCTACATCGACGAAAAAGTCTGGCTCTAGTCATGAAACTAGACATAGCAAAAGCATGATAATATTTCCTGGGAGTATCTACTCGAGCTTTTGCGGTGGCTAGGGTTTAGTGCATGCTGGAGGGATTGGGTGGCACTACTCCTATCAACCGCACCCTCATCTTTCTTGCTCAACAACTTACCAGGAGTGGGCATCCCTCAACACAGAGCCCCGCGACAAGGATACCCCTTGTCATTGTTTCTTCTCATCCTAGCCATCAACCCACTTCGCCATGTACTTGTCATAGCGGCCGAGCAGCAGATCGTCGCTCCTCTTCTAGGAAGAGAGCTTAAACTCCTCATCAGCCTCTACACCGACGACGGGGTGCGCTAGGAGACCGAGAACCTAATGGGCATTCCGCAAGACTTTGGGGACGTCGCCAGCCTATGCATAAATCCCGAGAAATCCTCAACTGCCCCTATATGCCGCGAGGAGATCAACCTTGAGGATTTCCTACAAAGTTTCATGGGATCAATAGCTACCTTCCCAGTCAAATACCTAGGGCTTCCAGTCACAACATCTAGACTATGCCTAGTGCATCTTCAGTTCATCATTGACATAGTTAGAGCTAGGTTGGCAGGCTGGAAAGGCAAGTCGATGTCAATCGTCGGCAGACGAGTGCTAGTCCGATGCATGCTAAGTGCAATTCCAAGTTTCAACTCACCGTACTATGGGCACCGAAGAAGCTGTTCAAGGAAATCGACAAAGGTAGACAATGTTTTCTCTGGAAGCAAGGCAAGGAGATCTCTGGTGGAAGCTGCAAGGTCAACTGACTGATAGTATGTTCATCGACAGCCCATGATGGCCTTGGCATCAATGACTTGCAACACTTTAGCTGCGTGCTACGCCTATGCTGGCTATGGGTTACTTGGTGGCAGCCTGAGCGCCCATGGGTGGGGACTGATGCACCCTTCAATAAGGACGACTAGGCTTTGTTCACATTAGCAACAACAATGACGATCAGCAATGGGGCAACGACATTGTTCTAGCATTCCTCCTGGTTGGGCTTGGGAACGCTTGACCAAAGCTTCCCTGCGTTGTTCAAGCACTCAAGATTGAAGAACCTGATTGTCAGGGAGGCGCTAATGATTGGCAGTTGGATCAAGGATCTTGCCCATGCGCGCATGCAAGACCTGTCGATCGAATTCCTAGGCATGCATATGAGAATTTCTGTTGCAACCACTATCCCAATTGAAGGCGTATAGGACACAATCTGCTGGGATACAGAGGAGTCGGGCCTATATTCCGTGAAATCAATGTACAACATTCAGTTTCAGGGGCTCAAGCGCTCAAATGTTGACCAAGTCATTTGGAAAACTTGGGCTCCTGAAAAGATCAAGATGTTCTACTGGCTAATGCTTCAAAACCGGATTTGGTGCGACGACGGGCTGCAGTGACGTAGTTGCGACACTAATTACTTCTACCAACTTTGCGTCCGCAATCTTCAAACCTCCCGGTACCTTTTCCAGAGTTGTCCCCTTGCCCTTGAGGTGTAGAGCTCAATTGGGCAATGACGGGGATGCACCTCCCTCTTGCCAATGATGATTGATATCACAAACCCATCGCTTTGATTGTGTGCGGCATCATCACAATGCTGATCCAAGGTTGAAGAAAGGGACACTATCAATTTTGCTTCTAACTTGGTGTGAGTTATGGCAAGAGTGCAAGAGTTGCACCTCTCGAAATAAGCTGCCATCATCGACGAATATCATCAAGGTGATGAGTAATGCGATTGAGCTATTACGATTAGCAGGAGCAAAATGCTTAGAGAGCCCCTTCGGGGATCTACCATGAGAGATCACCTAATCTAGGTGTTGGCCATGTTTTGGCCAGCTTTTGTCACTTTCTCTCCTTTTTCTTTTTGGTCCTAGGATCGTCCCCACCTTGTTATTTTTCGCTGCTTTCTGCTAATCTATACCTACTAATAAAGTCATTAGTGCTTCTGCATGTCCGTCTTAAAATTACCCTCAAAGTTGACATAAATTACTCGCTATGCCACCCATAAGTGAAGAACACATTTTGATTTTTATCTGTCAAAGTCATAGTGGAGCCTGGTTCTTTTACAATGATACTCTTAAATATCATAAGCACACATGCACTGCATTGGTCGAACCCATACTCATACACACGGGAGACCCATGTTTGATCCCTGGTTCCATATTTTTTTCTCTTCCTTTACTCGCTGAATAGCAAGCGTGCACCTCCTCCTCTCCCGCACAAGTTCATGGGTGCTACCTCTTGAGCTTGCGTGGGTTTGCCTTGAAGAGGAAAGGGTGATGCAGCAAAGTAGCGTAAGTATTTCCCTCAGTTTTGAGAACCAAGGTATCAATTCAGTAGGAGACAACACACAAGTCATGGAATACCTGCAAAAATAATCAACCACTTGCACCCAACGCGATAAAGGGGTTATCAATCCCTTCACGGTCACTTTCAAGAGTGAGATCTCATAGAGATAGATAAACGGTAAAGTAAATATTTTTGGTATTTTTGGTTTATAGATTGGAAAGTAAAGATTGCAAAATAGTAGATCGGAAACTAGCAAGATGTAAACGAGATTCAATATAATGGAAAAGGGACCCAGGGGCCATAGGTTTCACTAGTGGCTTCTCTCAAGATAGCAAATATTATAGCGGGTGAACAAATTACTGCCGAGCAATTAATAGAAAAGCGCATAGTTATGATGATATCTAAGGCAATGATCATGAACATAGGCATCACGTCCATGTCAAGTAGACTGACTCCTTCCTGCATCTACTACTATTACTCCACACATCGACCACTGTCCAGCACGTATCTAGAGTATTAAGTTCATAAAGAATGGAGTAACGCATTAAGAAAAATGACATGATGTAGAGGAATTAACTCAAGCAATATGATGAAAAACCCCATCTTGTTATCCTCGATGGCAACAATACAATACATGCCTTGCTGCCCCTACTGTCACTGGGAAAGGACACCGCAAGATTGAACCCAAAGCTAAGCACTTCTCCCATTGCAAGAAAGATCAATCTAGTAGGACAAACTAAACCGATAATTCGAAGAGACTTGCAAAGATATCAAATCATGCATATAAGAATTCAGAGAAGAACCAAATAATATGCATAAATAATCTTGATCATAAATCCACAATTCATCGGATCTCCGCAAACACACCGCAAAAGAATATTACATCGAATAGATCTCCAAGAACATCGAGGAGAACATGGTATTGAGAATTAAAGAGAGAGAAGAAGCCATCTAGCTAATAACTATGGACCTGAAGGTCTATGGTAAACTACTCACGCTTCATCGGAGAGGTAATGGTGTTGATGTAGAAACTCTCCGTGATCGAATCCCCCTCCGATAGGACGCTGAAAAAGGTCCCTAGATGGGATCTCACAGGTACAGAAGGTTGCGGCGGTGGAAAAGTGGTTTCGTGCCCCCTGATGTTTTTAGGGTATAAGAGTATATATAGGCAAAGGAACTAGGTCAGGGGAGCCACGAGGGGCCCATGAGGGTGGGTGGCGCACCCTACCCCCTGGGTGCGCCCTCCTGCCTCGTGGCTTCCTTGTTGCATCTCCGACTCCATCTCCAAGTCTTCTGGATTGCTTTCGGTCCAAGAAAGATAATCGCCAAGGTTTCATTCCGTTTGGACTCCATTTGGTATTCCTTTTCTGCAAAACTCTAAAATAGGCACAAAAAAACATAAACTGGCACTGGGCCGTCGGTTAATAGGTTAGTCCGAAAAATAATATAAAATAGCATATTAATGCCCATTAAACATCCAAAAAAGATAATATAATAGCATGGAACAATCAAAAATTATAGATACATTGGAGATGTATCAAGCATCCCCAGGCTTAATTCCTGCTCGTCCTCGAGTAGGTAAATGATAAAAACAAAAATTTTGATGTGGAATGCTACCTAACATATTTATCCATGTAATTCTCTTTATTGTGGCATGAATATTCAGATCTGAAATATTCAAGACAAAAGTTTAATATTTACATAAAAATAATAATACTTCAAGCATACTAACAAAGCAATCATGTCTTCTCAAAATAACATGGCCAAAGAAAGTTATCCCTACAAAATCATATAGTCTGGCTATGCTCTATCTTCATCACACAAAATATTTAAATCATGCACAACCCCAAGATGGGATCTCACGGGTACAAAAGGTTGCGGTGGTGGAAAAGTGGTTTCGTGGCCCCCCTCATGTTTTTAGGGTATAAGAGTATATATAGGCGAAAGAACTAGGTCGGTGGAGCTACGAGGGGCCCACAAGAGTGGGGGCGCGCCTACCCCCCTGGGCGTGCCCTCCTGCCTTGTGGACGCCTTGTTGTGTCTCTGACTTCATCTCTAAGTCTTCTGGTTTGCTTTCGGTCCAAGAAAGATCATCACGAAAGTTTCATTCCGTTTGGACTCCGTTTGGTATTCCTTTTCTGCAAAACTCTAAAATAGGTAAAAACATAAACTGGCATTTGGCCCTCGGTTAATAGGTTAGTCCCAAAAATAATATAAAAGAGCATATTGAAGCCCATTAAACATCCAAAACAGATAATATAATAGCATGGAACAATCAAATATTATAGATACGTTGGAGACGTATCAAGCATCCCCAAGCTTAATTCCTGCTCGTCCTTGAGTAGGTAAATGATAAAAACAGAATTTTTGATGTGGAATGCTCCCTAACAAATTTATCAATGTAATTTTCTTTATTGTGGCATGACTGTTTAGATCCGAAAGATTCAAAACAAAAGTTTAATATTGCCATAAAAATAATAATACTTCAAGCATACTAACAAAGCAATCATGTCTTCTCAAAATAACATGGCCAAAGAAAGTTATCCGTACAAAATCATATAGTCTGGTTACACTCTATCTTCATCACACAAAGTATTTAATCATGCACAACCCCAGTGACAAGCATAGCAATTGTTTCATACTTTTGATGTTCTCAAACTTTTTCAATCTTCACACAATACATGAGTGTGGGCCATGGACATAGCACTAGAGGTGGAATAGAATGGTGGTTGTGGAGAAGACAAAAATGAGAAGATAGTCTCACATCAACTAGGTGTATCAACGAGCTATGGAGATGCCCATCAAAAATATCAATGTGAGTGAGTAGGGATTGCCATGCAATAGATGCACTAGAGCTATAAGTGTATGAAAGCTCAAAAAGAAACTAAGTGGGTGTGCATCCAACTTGCTTGCTCACGAAGTCCTAGGGCACTTTGAGGAAGCCCATCATTGGAATATACAAGCCAAGTTCTATAATGAAAATTCCCATTAGTATATGAAAGTGACAACATAGGAGACTCTCTATCATGAAGATCATGGTGCTACTTTGAAGCACAAGTGTGGAAAAGGATAGTAACATTATCCCTTCTCTCTTTTTCTCTCAATTTTTTATTTGGGACTTCTCTTTTTTTATGGCCTCCTTTTTTCGTCCGGAGTATCATCCCGACTTGTAGGGAAATCATAGTCTCCATCATCCTTTCCTCACATGGGACAATGCTCTAATAATGAAGATCATCACACTTTTATTTACTTACAACTCAAGAATTACAACTCGATACTTAGAACAAAATATGACTCTATGTGAATGCCTCCGGCGGAGTACCGGGATGTGCAATGAATCAAGAGTGACATGTATGAAAAATTATGAACGGTGGCTTTGCCACAAATATGATGTCAACTGCATGATCATGCAAAGCAATATGACAATGATGGAACATGTCATAATAAATGGAACAGTGGAAAGTTGCATGGCAATATATCTCGGAATGGCTATGGAAATGCCAGAATAGGTAGGTATGGTGGCTGTTTTGAGGAAGGTATATGGTGGGTGTATGGTATCGGCGAAAGTTGCACGAGACAAGAGAAGCTAGCAATGGTGGAAGGGTGAAAGTGCGTATAATCCATGGACTCAACATTAGTCATAAAGGACTCACATACTTATTGAAAAAATATATTAGTTATCTAAAAGAAGTACTACGCGCATGCTCCTAGGGGGATAGATAGGTAGGAAAAGACCATCGCTTGTCCCAGACCGCCACTCATAAGGAAGACAATCAATAAATAAATCATGCTCCAACTTCATCACATAACGGCTCACCATACGTGCATGCTATGGGAATCACAAACTTTAACACAAGTATCTCTCAAATTCACAACTACTCTACTAGCATGACTCTAATATCACCATCTTCATATCTCAAAACAATCATAAAGAATCAAACTTCTCTTAGTATTCAATGCACTTTATATGAAAGTTTTTATTATATTCCTCTTGCATGCCCATCATATTAGGACTAATTTTATAACCAAAGAAAATTACCATGCTGTTATAAAAGACTCTCAAAATAATATAAGTGAAGCATGAGCGATCAACAATTTCTATAAAATAAAACCACCTCCGTGCTCTAAAAAGATATAAGTGAGGCACTAGAGCAATATTGTCTAGCTCAAAAGATATAAGTGAAGCACATAGAGTATTCTAATAAATCATGATTCATGCGTGTCTCTCCCAAAAGGTGTGTACAGCAAGGATGATTGTGGTAAACTAAAAATCAAAGACTCAAATCATACAAGACGCTCAAGCAAAACACATATCATGTAGTGAATAAAAATATAGCTCCAAGTAAAGTTACCGATGAACGAAGACGAAAGAGGGGATGCTTTCCGAGGCATCCCCAAGCTTAGGCTTTTGGTTGTCCATGAATTTTACCTTGGGGTGCCTTGTTCATCCCCAAGCTTAGGCTCTTGCCACTCCTTATTCCAAAGTCCATCAAATCCTTACCCAAAACTTGAAAACTTCACAACACAAAACTCAACAGAAAATCTCATGAGCTCCGTTAGTATAAGAAAATAAATCACCACTTTAAGTTACTGTTGTGAACTCATTATTTATTTATATTGGTGTAAAATCTAATGTATTCCAACTTCTCCATGGTTCATACCCCCCGATACTACTCATATATTCATCAAAATAAGCAAACAACATGCGAAAAACAGAATCTGTCAAAAACAGAACAGTCTGTAGTAATCTGTAACTCTCGAATACTTTTATAACTCCAAAAATTCTGAAATAAATTGGTGGACGTGAGGAATTTTTATATTAATCTTCTTCAAAAATAATCAACTTAAAAGCACTCTTCTGTAAAAAAATACAGCTAATCTCGTGAGCGCAAAGTTTCTGTTTTTTACAGCAAGATCACATTAACTTTCACCCAAGTCTTCCCAAAGGTTCTACTTGGCACAAACACTAATTAAAACATAAAACCACATCTATCCAGAAGCTATATATATTATTTATTACTAAACAGGAGCAAAAAGTAAAGAACAAAAATAAAATTGGGTTGCCTCCCAACAAGCGCTATCGTTTAACGCCCCTAGCTAGGCATTGAGGTTTCAATGATGCTCACATAAAAGAGGAGAATTGAAGCACAAAGAGAGCATCATAAAACACGTGACAAACACATCTAAGTCTAACGTACTTCCTATGCATAGGCATTTTATAAGCAAACAAATTATCATGACAAGCAAAAACTATCATAAGCAAGGAAGAAGAAAGAGATGATAGCAATTTCAACATGAAGAGAGGTAATTTAGTAACATGAAAATTTCTACAACCATATTTTCCTCTCTCATAATAATTACATGTAGGATCATAAGAAAATTCAACAATATAGCTATCACATAACATATTCTCAACACGATCCACATGCATGCAAAGTTGACACTCTTCCAAAATAGTGGGATTAACATTAATTAAAGTCATACCCTCTCCAAACCCACGTTTATCAAAAATTTCATAAGATTGAACATTCTCCAAATATGTGGGATCTAAAGTTTACACTCTTCCAAACCCACTTTCAATATTATTGCAAACATTATCATCAATCTCATATTCATCATGGGGCTTAAATAAATTTTCAAGATCATAAGAAGAATCACCCCAATCATGATCATTGCAACAAGTAGTGGACATAGCAAAACTAGCATCCCCAAGCTTACGGTTTTTCATATTATTAGCACAATTGACATAAATAGAATTTATAGTAAAATCATTGCAATCATGCTTCTTATTCAAGGAGCTACCGTGAATCTCTTCATAAATTTCTTCATCACAATTTTCAGATTCATGAATTTCAAGCAAAACTTCATAAAGATAATGTAGTGCACAAAACTCACTAGCAATTGGTTAACTATAATTGGATCTCTTAAAAAGATTAGAAAGTGGATGAGGACCCATAAACTTTTAGCAAGCGAAGATGCAAGCAAAAAGAAGGCACATGGTAACACAAGATCGAACGGAAGAGAGGCGAAGAAAAGGCAAAAGTTTTCAAAAATCATTATAGAAGTGGGGGAGAGGAAAACGAGAGGCGGATGGTGAATAATGTAATGAACGGGAGAAGAGTTTATGATGAGTACTTGGTATGGCTTAACTTGATGTAGATATCCCTGGCAACGGCGCCAGAAATCCTTCTTGCTACCTCTTGAGCTTGTGTTAGTTTTCCCTTGAAGAGGAAAGGGTGATGCAGCAAACTAGCGTAAGTATTTTCCTCAGTTTTGAGAACCAAGGTATCAATCTAGTAGGAGACAACACACAAGTCACTGAATACCTGCACAAACAATCAACCACTTGCACCCAACGCGATAAAGGGGTTGTCAATCCCTTCACGGTCACTTGCAAGAGTGAGATCTGATAGAGATAGATAAACGGTAAAGTAAAATATTTTTGGTATTTTTGGTTTATAGATTGGAAAGTAAAGATCGAAAAATAGTAGATCGAAAACTACCAAGATGTAAACGAGATTCAATATAATGGAAAAGAGACACAGGGGCCATAGGTTTCACTAGTGGATTCTGTCAACATAGCAAATATTACGGTGGGTGAACAAATTACTGCCGAGAAATTGATAGAAAAGTGCATAGTTATGATGATATCTAAGGTAATGATCATGAACATAGGCATCATGTCTGTGTCAAGTAGACCGACTCCTGCCTGCATCTACTACTATTACTCCACACATCGACCGCTATCTAGCATGCATCTAGAGTATTAGGTTCATAAAGAACGGAGTAACGCATTAAGCAAGATGACACGACATAGAGGAATTAACTCAAGCAATATGATGAAAACCCCATCTTGTTATCTGAGGGAGTCCTGGACTAAGGGGTCCTCGGACAGCCGGACTATATACTTGGGCCGAACTATTGGGCTATGAAGATACAAGATAGAAGACTTCTTCCCGTGTCTGGATGGGACACTCCTTTGCATGGATAGCAAGCTTGGTGATTTGGATATGTAGATTCCTTTCTCTATAACTGACTTTGTGTAACCCTAGCCCCCTCTGGTGTCTCTATAAACCGGAGGGTTTCGTCCGTAGGACAAAAATCATAATCTCGTAGGCTAGACTTCTAGGGTTTAGCCATTACGATCTCGTGGTAGATCAACTCTTGTAATACTCATATTCATCAAGATCAATCAAGAAGGAAGTAGGGTATTACCTCCATAGAGAGGGCCCGAACCTGGGTAAACATTGTGTCCCCCGCCTCCTATTACCATTAGCCTTAGACGCACGGTTTCGGACCCCCTACCCGAGATCCGCCAGTTTTGACACCGACATTGGTGCTTTCATTGAGAGTTCCGCTGTGTTGTCACCAGAAGGCTTGATGGCTCCATCAATCATCTACAACAACGCAGTCCAGGGCGAGATTTTCCTCCCCGGACAGATCTTCGTATTCGGCGGCTTCGCACTGCGGGCCAACTCGCTTGGCCATCTGGAGCAGATCAACAGCTACGCCCCTGGCCATCAGGTCAGATTCGGAAGCCTAAATTTTGTGGCCAATATCCTCGGAGACTTGATCTTCGACGGATTCGATCCCATGACGGTTGTCCCCTACCACCACGATGAACATGACCAAGATCTGTCATCTGGCCGCACTCAGGAGATAGTGCTTGTGACCGCTCTGGCCCTAGATCCAGAGTAGACCGCGTCGTCTGAAGATGGAAGGCTTAACCCCGCCTCGGAAGCCGCAGACTCAGCGACGCTCGAGCCGCACACAGACCCAACATCGAGCTGGGCTTGTTGTTGGGGAACGTGGTAATTTCAAAAAAAATCCTACGCACACGCAAGATCATGGTGATGCATAGCAACGAGTGGGGAGAGTAATGTCCACGTACCCTCGTAGACCGTAAGCGGAAGCGTTATGACAACGTGGTTGATGTAGTCGTACGTCTTCACGATCCAACCGATCCAAGTACCGAACATACGGCACCTCCGAGTTCAGCACACGTTTAGTTCGATGACGATCCCCGGACTCTGATCCAGCAAAGTGTCGGGGATGAGTTCCGTCAGCATGATGACATGGTGACGATGATGATGTTCTACCGGCGCAGGGCTTCGCCTAAACTCCGCGACGATATGACCGGGGTGGAATATGGTGGAGGGGGCACCGCACACAGCTAAGGAACGATCACAAAGATCAACTTGTGTGTCATGGGGTGCCCCCCTGCCCCCGTATATAAAGGAGCCAAGGGGGAGGGGGTGGCCGGCCAAGGAGGGGCGCGCCAAGGGGAGTCCTACTCCCATCGGGAGTAGGACTCCTTCTTTCCTAGTCCAACTAGGAGAAGGGAGGAAAGGAGGGGAGTGGAGAAGGAAGGGAGAGGGGGGCCGCGCCCCAAACCCTTGTCCAATTCGGACTGGGCTTGGGAGGGGCGCGCGCCACCTCCTGGCTCCTTCCCACTAAGGCCCGTTAAGGCCCAATACTCTTCCCCGTATTCCCGTAACTTCCCGGTACTCCGAAAAATACCCAAATCACTCGGAACCTTTCCGATGTCCGAATATAGTCGTCCAATATATCGATCTTTACGTCTCGACCATTTCGAGACTCCTCGTCATGTCCTCGATCTCATCCGGCACTCCGAACTCCTTCGGTACATCAAAACATATAAACTCATAATAAAACTATCATCGTAACGTTAAGCGTGCGGATCCTACGGGTTCGAGAACTATGTAGACATGACCTAGAACTATTCTCGGTCAATAACCAATAGCAGAACCTGGATGCTCATATTGGCTCCTACATATTCTGCGAAGATCTTTATCGGTCAAACCGCATAACAACATACGTTGTTCCCTTTGTCATCGGTATGTTACTTTCCCGAGATTCGATCGTCGGTATCCAATACCTAGTTAAATCTCGTTACCGGCAAGTCTCTTTACTCGTTACGTAATGCATCATTCCGTAACTAACTCATTAGCTACATTGCTTGCAAGGCTTATAGTGATGTGCATTACCGAGAGGGCCCAGAGATACCTCTCCGACAATCGGAGTGACAAAACATAATCTCGAAATACGCCAACCCAACATGTACCTTTGGAGACACCTGTAGTACTCCTTTATAATCACCTAGTTACGTTGTGACGTTTGGTAGCACCCAAAGTGTTCCTCCGGTAAACGAGAGTTGCATAATCTCATAGTTACAGGAACATGTATAAGTCATGAAGAAAGCAATAGCAATATACTAAACGATCAAGTGCTAGGCTAACGGAATGGGTCATGTCAATCACATCATTCTCCCAATGATGTGATCCCGTTAATCAAATGACAACTCTTTTGTCCATGGCTAGGAAACATAACCATCTTTGATAAACGAGCTAGTCAAGTAGAGGCATACTAGTGACACTATGTTTGTCTATGTATTCACACATGTATTATGTTTCCGATTAATACAATTCTAGCATGAATAATAAACATTTATCATGATATAAGGAAATAAATAATAACTTCATTATTGCCTCTAGGGCATATTTCCTTCACTTGTGTCACCGGAACCTCGGACTCATCTCCGGCCATGGGTTCTGGACCGCGTGCATCCGCGTCCATCGAACCTGATTGGGCGCCGGTCTTGGAGTTCAGCTCCGCAGACATCTTCCAGCACTCGCATTTTGGCGACGTGTTAAACTCATTAAAATCCCTCTCCTTGTCGGGGAACTCTCGTCCAAACTATGTCCGACTCGAATGGGAAGTGGATGACAAAGAACTTCGTTCCCCACCCGCCACCCACTTTATAGCCACTGTCGATGATTTAACCGACATGCTTGATTATGACTCTGATGACATCGATGGTATGGACGATGATGCCAGGGAGGAGCAGGAACCACCGCATACAGGGCATTGGATAGCCACCTCCTCGTATGACATATACATGGTGGATAAACCTCCTGAAATACAGCCAAAGCGTCGGTATCAGTGGCGCCTCTCTAAGTCATGCCGTAGTAAAAATAGCAACACCGTCACAGGAGAAAACAATACTCCGGACGACGGCGAAGACAATGAAGACCCCGTTGAGCTAACCTTCGAACAGGACGCACGGGGAGATGGGTAAGCTAGCCCTGATGAACAGGCCACAAATGAGGACGCGGAGGAGAGTAATTACCTTCCGCTCTCCGAGGATGAGGTGAGCCTCGGCGACGAAGACTTTGTCGTGCATGAGGAGCCTGCCGAGCAGGAGCGCTCTAAGCGCCGGCTAATAGCCACTGCAAGGAGCTTGAAACACAAGCAGCAGCAGCTTCAAGCTGATCAAGATCTGCTCAACAAAAGATGGAATGATGTCCTGGCAGCCAAAGAATATGGCCTCGAGCGCCCAACCAAAAGCTACCCGAAGCGCAAACTGTTACCGCAGTTCGATAACGAGGCGATCGAGCCCGTCCTACCAAGGTACAATGTGGCTGACCGACCACCACGTGGCCGGGACAAAGCGGCACCTTGAGCCGAACACCAGCCCGCATTAACTCGCCGAACAAACAGAAATACAATAGCTCGGGGAAATACACATGACCTGCGGAATGACTTGGAAAAAAGAGCAGGTCAGACAAGATCAATCTATGGATCACGGGGGCGTGCCCCGATGCATGACGATGGCCATCCGGCTGAACGTGACAAACATAACCATGTCCGGGCCGAAAACCGCAGACGAACTCCATTCGAGCTACGTCATGATTTGGCCCCATATAGAGGCGCCGCACACCCCCTTTGCTTCACTGATAAAGTAATGGAACACGATTTCCCAAAAGGGTTTAAACCCGTGAACATCGAATCATATGATGGCACAACAGACCCCGCGGTATGGATTGAGGACTTTCTTCTCCATATTCATATGGCCCGCGGTGATGATCTTCACGCCATCAAATACCTCCCACTCAAACTCAAGGGACCAGCTAGGTACTGGTTGAACAGTCTGGTAGAAAACTCCATTGGCAGCTGGGAGGACTTGGAGGACGCCTTCCTTGATAACTTCCAAGGCACATATGTCCGACCTCCAGATGACGATGACCTAAGTCACATAATCCAATAGCCCGGAGAGTCAGCCAGGAAATTCTGGACCAGGTTCTTAAATAAAAAACCCAGATCATCGACTGTCCGGACGGTGAAGCCCTAGCGGCCTTTAAGCACAGCACGCGCGACGAATGGCTGGCCAGACACCTCGGCCAGGAAAAACCGAAGTCCATGTCAGACCTTACGGCACTCATGACCCGCTTGTATGCGGGCGAAGACAGTTGGCTAGCTCGTAGCACCAACAATACAAGCGAACCTGGCACTTCTGAAGCCAGAAACAGCAATGGCAAGCCCCGACACAATGGACATAAGCGTAGAAACAACGGTGACAACACCGAAGGCACGGCGGTCAACACCGGATTCAGTGGCTCTAAGTCCGGTCAGCGGAAGAAGCCATTTATGAGAAATAATCCGGGCCCGTCCAGTTTGGAGCGCATACTAGATCGACCATGCCAAATCCATGGCACTCCTGACAAACCAGCCAATCATACCAACAGGGAATGTTGAGTTTTCAAACAGGCCGGCAAGTTAAATACCGAGAATAAGGAGAAAGGGTCACAAAGCGATGACGATGACGAGGAACCCCGACCACCAAACACAGGGGGACAGAAGAAATTTCCCCCAAGTCAAAATGGTGAACATGATATATGCCACCCATATCCCCAGGTAAGGATGGCAATTTTACCCATGGACATGGATACCCATGGATATCCGACCCGAATGGATAGGGTTTGGTTATGCTTTTGTGCCCATGGGCGACTATGTCCATTTTGCATCATGCTTTTATATCAATATTTATTGCATTATGAGCTATCATTACACATTATATCTCAATACTTATGGCTATTCTCTCTTATTTTACAAGGTTTACCATGAAGAGGGGGAATGCGGGCTGCTGGAATTCTAGCTGGAAAAGGAGCAAACATTGGAAACCTATTCTGCACAACTCCAAAAGTCCTGAAACTCCATGAAACAACTTTTTGGATTTATTAAGAATTTATGAGCGAAAGAAATAGGCCACGAGGCCCACACCCTGTCCAGGAGACAGGGGCGCCCCCCACCCCTGTAGGGCGCGGCCCCCTATCTCCTGGCCCCCTGGTGGGCCTCCGGCGTCCATCTTCTGCTATATCATCACTTTTACCCTGAAAAAATCGTGGGCAAGCTTACGGGACGAAACTCCGCCGCCACGAGGTGGAACCTTGGCGGAATCAATCTAGGGCTCTGGCGGAGCTATTTTGCTGGGGACACTCCCCTCCGGGAGGGGGAAATCATCACCAACGTCATCACCAACGATCCTCTCATCGGGAGGGGGTCAATCTCCATCAACATCTTCACCAGCACCATCTCCTCTCAAAACCCTAGTTCATCTCTTGTATCCAATCTTGTATCAAAACCACAAATTGGTACCTGTGGGTTGCTAGTAGTGTTGATTACTCCTTGTAGTTGATGCTAATTGGTTTACTTGGTGGAAGATCATATGTTCAGATCCTTCATGCATATTATTACTCCTCTGATTATGAACATGAATATGCTTTGTGAGTAGTTACGTTTGTTCCTGAGGACATGGGTGAAGTCTTGCTATTAGTAGTCATGTGAATTTGGTATTCGTTCGATATTTTGATGAGATGTATGTTGTCTTTCCTCTAGTGGTGTTATGTGAACGTCGACTACATGACACTTCACCATTATTTGGGCCTAGAGGAAGGCATAGGGAAGTAATAAGTAGATGATGGGTTGCTAGAGTGACAGAAGCTTAAACCCTAGTTTATGCGTTGCTTCGTTAGGGGTTGATATGGACCCATATGTTTAATGTTGTGGTTAGGTTTACCTTAATACTCCTTTTTGTAGTTGTGGATGCTTGCAATAGGGGTTAATCATAAGTGGGATGCTTGTCCAAGTTAGGGCAGTACCCAAGTGCCGGTCCACCCACATATCAAATTATCAAAGTACCGAACGTGAATCTTACGAACGTGATGAAAACTAGCTTGACGATAATTCCCAATGTATCATCGGGAGCTCCTTCTTCATTATTAGAATTTGTCCAGGGTTATCCTTTGCTACAAAAATTATTGGGCCACCTTGCTGCACTTTATTTACTTTATTTACTTTTTGCTTGTTACTATTTATCTTATCACAAAACTATCTATCACCTACTATTTCAGTGCTTGCAGAGAAAACCTTACTGAAAATCGCTTATCATTTCCTTCTGTTCCTCGTTGGGTTCGACACTCTTACTTATTTAAATGACTACGATAGATCCCCTAAACTTGTGGGTCATCAATACTCTTTTCTGGCGCCGTTGCCGGGGAGTGTAGCACTTTTGGTGTGTGGAACTTGGTAAGGAAATATTTATATAGTGTGCTAAAATTTTCTGTTACTTGTCACTATGGAAACTAATCCTTTGAGGGGCTTGTTTGGGGTATCTTCACCCCACCCAGAAGATCAAAGAAATGCTCCTCAACCAACTGAACCTTATGAAAATATTCACTTTGAGATTCCTTCGGGTATGATAGAAAAACTGCTAGCTAATCCTTTTGCAGGAGACGGAACATTGCATCCCGACTTACACCTTATCTTTGTGAATGAAGTTTGTGGATTATTTAAGCTTGCAGGTATCCCCGATGATGTTGTCAAAAGGAAGGTCTTCCCTTTATCTTTGAAGGGAGATGCAATGACATGGTATAGGCTATGTGATTATACGAGATTTTGGAATTATAAGCGACTTAAGTTGGAATTTCACCAGAAGTTCTATCCTATGCATCTTATTCATCGTGATCGTAATTACATATATAATTTCTGGCCTCGCGAAGGAGAAAGCATCGCTCAAGCTTGGGGGAGGCTTAAGTCAATGTTATATTCATGCCCCAATCATGAGCTCTCTCGGGAAATGATTATTCAGAATTTTTATGCTCGGCTTTCTCTTGATAATCGCAACCTACTCGATACTTCCTGTGCTGGTTCCTATATGCTAAAGACTATTGATTTCAATGGGACTTATTGGAAATAATTAAACGCAACTCTGAAGATTGGGGTTCCGACGATGGTAAGGAGTCAGTGTTGGGGAACGTTGCAGAAAATTAAAAAATTTCCTACGGTTTCACCAAGATCCATCTATGAGTTCATCTAAGCAATGAGTCAAGGGAGTGAGTTTGCATCTACATACCACTTGTAGATCGCGTACGGAAGCGTTCGAGGGAACGCTGATGATGGAGTCGTGCTCGCCGTGATTCAGATCACCGATGACCAAGTGCTGAACGGACAGCACCTCCGTGTTCAACACACGTACGGTACGGGCGACGTCTCCTCCTTCTTGATCCAGCAAGGGGGAAGGAGAGGTTGAGGAAGAAGGCTCCAGTAGCAGCACGACGGCGTGATGATGGTGGAGAGGCAGTACTCCGACAGGGCTTCGCCAAGCACACAACGGAGGAGGAGAGGTGTTGGGGAGGGGAGGGGCTGCGCCTTGGCTTGGGTAATCATCCCTCCCCTCACCCCTCTATTTATAGGGGAAGGGGCAAGGGGGGCGGCCCCTCTAGATGGGATCTAGAGGGGGGCGGCGGCCAGGGAGGGGGGACTTGCCCCCCAAGCAAGGGGGGCGCCCCCTCTAGGGTTCGCCCCCCCCCCAACCCTAGGCGCATGGGCCCAAGGGGGGGCCAGCCCTCCAGGGGCTGGCTCCTGCCCCACGCGGCCCATGTGGCCCCCAGGGAGGGGTGGCCCCTCCCGGTGGACCCCCGGAACCCTTCCGGTGGCCCCAGTACAATACCGATATGCCCCCGAAACCTTCCGGTGTCCGTATGACAACTTCCCATATATAAATCTTTACCTCCGGACCATTCCGGAACTCCTCGTGACGTTCGGGATCCCATCCGGGACTCCGAACAACTTTCGGTAATCACATACAAGTCTTCCTAATAACCCTAGCGTCGTCGAACCTTAAGTGTGTAGACCCTACGGGTTCGGGAGACATGCAGACATGACCGAGACGGCTCTTCGGTCAATAACCAACAGCGGGATCTGGATACCCATGTTGGCTCCCACATGCTCCTCGATGATGTCATCGGATGAACCACGATGTCGAGGATTCAATCAACCCTGTATGCAATTCCCTTTGTCAGACGGTATGTTACTTGCCCGAGACTCTATCGTCGGTATCCCAATACCTCGTTAGTCTCGTTACCGGCAAGTCACTTTACTCGTACTGTAATGCATGATCCCGTGACCAAACACTTGGTCACTTTGAGCTCATTATGATGATGCACTACCGAGTGGGCCCAGTGATACCTCTCCGTCATACGGAGTGACAAATCCCAGTCTCGATCCGTGTCAACCCAACAGACACTTTCGGAGATACCTGTAGTGCACCTTTATAGTCACCCAGTTACGTTATGACGTTTGGTACACCCAAAGCACTCCTACGGTATCCGAGAGTTACACGATCTCATGGTCTAAGGAAGAGATACTTGACATTGGAAAAGCTCTAGCAAAACGAACTACACGATCTTGTGCTATGCTTAGGATTGGGTCTTGTCCATCACATCATTCTCCTAATGATGTGATCCCGTTGTCAATGACATCTAATGTCCATAGTCAGGAAACCATGACTATCTGTTGACCAACGAGCTAGTCAACTAGAGGCTCACTAGGGACATGTTATGGTCTATGTATTCACACGTGTATTACGATTTCCGGATAATACAGTCATAGCATGAATAAAAGACAATTATCATGAACAAGGAAATATAATAATCCTTTTATTATTGCCTCTAGGGCATATTTCCAACAGTCAGGTATGACACCTAAGTTCGATTGTGTTAAATCTTTTATGGATACCGATGCTTTCCATGGATTTAGCTCTAAGTATGGACTTGACTCTGAGATAGTAGCTACTTTTTGTGAAACTTTTGCTACTCACGTTGATCTCCCTAAAGAGAAGTGGTTTAAATATAATCCTCCTGTTGAAGTGAAAGTAGTTGCAACTATTATAGTCGAAGAAAAGACTATTACATATAGTGATCCTATTATTCCTACTGCTTATGTCGAAAAACCTCCTTTTCCTGTTAGGATAAAAGATCATGTTAAAGCTTCGACTGTTGTTCATAAGAGTAATACTAGGACCTATACACCTCCTAAGCAAATTAATGTTGAACCTAGTATTGCTATGATTAAAGATCTCTTAGACGAGGACTTAGATGGGCATGCTATCTCTTTCTTGGGTGAAACTGCTAATATTGCTAGACCCGATACTAAGACACGTAGACCTGTTGTAGGGACGCCTGTTATTTCTGTTAAAATAGGAGATCATTGTTATCATGGCTTATGTGATATGGGTGCTAGTGCTAATGCGATACCTTATGATCTTTATAAAGAAATTATGCATGATATTGCACCTATTGAATTAGAAGACATTGATGTTACTATTAAGCTTGCTAATAGGGACACCATTAAACCTATTGGGATTGTTAGAGATGTTGAAGTCTTGTGTGGGAAGATTAAATACCCTACTGATTTTCTTGTTCTTGGTTCCCCACAAGATGATTTTTGTCCCATTATTTTTGGTAGACCCTTCTTGAATACTGCTAGTGCTAAGATTAATTGTGAAAAGAATATTGTAACTGTTGGCATAGATGGTATGTCTCATGAGTTCAATTTCGCTAAGTTTAGTAGACAACCTCGTGAAAGGGAACCACCTAGTAAGGATGAAATTATTGGTCTTGCTTCCATTGTTGTTCCTCCAACTGATCCGTTAGAACAATATTTGTTAGACCATGAAAACGATATGTTTATGAAGGACAGGGAAGAAATAGATGAAGTGTTCCTTAAACAAGAACCTATGCTAAAACATAACCTTCCCGTTGAAATTCTTGGGGATCCCCCTCCACCCAAGGGTGATCCCATGTTCGAACTCAAACCCTTACCTAATAATCTCAAGTATGCTTATCTTGATGAAAAAGAAATATATCCTGTTATTATTAGTGCTAACCTTTCAGAGAAAGAAGAAGAAAGATTATTGAAAACTCTGAAGAAGCACTGAGCTGCTATTGGATATACTCTGGACGATCTTAAGGGCATTAGTCCCACATTATGTCAACACAAAATTTCAGTGGAGAAAGATGCCAAACCAGTTAGAGATCCTCAAAAACGATTAAACCCCAAAATGAAGGAAGTGGTAAGAAAGGAGATTCTAAAACTCCTTGAGGCAGGTATTATTTATCCCATTGCTGATAGTGAATGGGTAAGCCCTATCCATTGTGTCCCTAAAAAGGGAGGTATTACCGTTGTTCCTAAAGATAAAGATGAATTGATCCCGCAAAGAATTATTATAGGCTATAGCATGGTAATTGATTTCCGTAAGTTAAATAAAGCTACTAAGAAAGATCATTACCCTTTACCTTTTATTGATCAAATGCTAGAAAGGCTATCCAAACACACACATTTTTGCTTTCTTGATGGTTATTCTAGCTTCTCTCAAATACCTGTGTCCGCGAAGGATCAATCTAAAACTACTTTTACTTGCCCTTTTGGTACTTTTGCTTATAGACGTATGCCTTTTCGTTTAGGTAATGCACCTGCTACCTTTCAAAGATGCATGATGGCTATATTTTCTGATTTTTGTGAAAAGATTTGTGAGGTATTCATGGATGACTTCTCCATCTATGGATCCTGTTTTGATGATTGTTTGAGCAACCTTGATCGAGTTTTGCAGAGATGAGAAGACACTAGTGTCGTCCTGAATTGGGAAAAGTGTCACTTTATGGTTAATGAAGGCATTGTCTTGGGCACAAGATCTCCGAGAGAGGTATTGAAGTTGATAAATCCAAAGTTGATGCTATTGAAAAGATGCCATGTCCCAAGGACATAAAAGGTATAAGAAGTTTCCTTGGTCATGCCGGCTTTTATATGAGGTTCATTAAGGACTTTTCTAAAATCTCTAGGCCTCTCGCTAATTTATTGCAAAAAGATATTCCTTTTGTCTTTGATGATGATTGTGTAGAAGCATTTGAAACACTTAAGAAAGCTTTGATCACTGAACCTATTGTTCAGCCACCTGATTGGAATTTACCTTTTGAAATTATGTGCGATGCTAGTGATTATGTTGTAGGTGTTGTTTTAGGGCAAAGAGTCGATAAGAAATTGAATGTTATCTAGTATGCTAGTAAGACTCTTGATACTGCCTAGAGAAATTATGTTACTACTGGAAAAGAGTTCTTAGTAGTTGTGTTTGCATGTGATAAGTTTAGACCTTATATTGTTGATTCCAAAGTTACTATTCACACTGATCATGCTGCTATTAAATATCTTATGGAAAAGAAAGATGCTAAGCCTAGACTCATTAGATGGGTTCTCTTGCTCCAAGAATTTGACTTGCATATTATTGATAGAAAGGGAGCTGAGAACCCCGTTGCGGACAACTTGTCTAGGTTAGAGAATGTTCTTGATGACCCACTGCCTATTAATGATAGTTTTCCTGATGAACAATTAGCGGTTGTCAATGCTTCTCGTATTGCTCCTTGGTATGCTGATTATGCTAATTACATTGTTGCTAAATATATACCGCCTAGTTTCACGTACCAGCAAAAGAAAAGGTTCTTTTATGATTTAAGACATTACTTCTAGGATGATCCACACCTTTATAAAGAAGGAGTAGATGGTATTATTAGATGTTGTGTGCCTGAGCATGAACAGGAACAAATCCTACGCAAGTGTCACTCTGAATCCTATGGAGGACACCACGCTGGAGATAGAACTGCACACAAGGTACTACAATTTGGTTTTTATTGCCCTACTCTCTTCAAAGATGCTCGTAAGTTTGTCTTATCTTGTGATGAATGTCAAAGAATAGGTAACATTAGTAGACGTCAAGAAATGCCTATGAATTATTCTCTTGTTATCGAACCATTTGATGTTTGGGGCTTTGATTATATGGGACCTTTTCCTGCCTCCAACGGTCATACACATATTTTAGTTGCTGTTGATTACGTTACTAAGTGGGTAGAAGCTATTCCAACTAGTAGTGCTGATCATAACACTTCTATTAAAATGCTTAAAGAAGTTTATTTTCCGAGGTTTGGAGTCCCTAGATATCTTATGACTGATGGTGGTTCACACTTTATTCATGGTGCTTTCCGTAAGATGCTTGCTAAGTATGATGTCAATCATAGAATCGCATCTCCTTATCACCCGCAGTCTAGTGGTCAAGTAGAGTTGAGCAATAGAGAGCTCAAATTAATTTTGCAAAAGATTGTGAATAGATCTAGAAAGAATTGGTCCAGAAAACCTGATGATGCATTATGGGCCTATAGAGCTGCATACAAAAATCCTATGGGTATGTCTCCATATAAGATGGTTTATGGAAAAGCATGTCATTTACCTCTTGAACTTGAACATAAAGCATATTGGGCTATTAAAGAGCTCAATTATGACTTCAAACTTGTTGGTGAGAAGAGGTTGTTTGATATTAGATCACTTGATGAATGGAGAACCCAAGCATATGAGAATGCCAAGCTTTTCAAAGAAAAAGTCAAACGCTGGCATGATAAGAGGATACAAAAGCGTGAGTTTAACGTAGGAGATTATGTGTTATTATTCAACTCTCGTTTAAGATTTTTTGCAGGAAAACTTCTCTCAAAATGGGAAGGTCCCTACTTTATCGAGGAGGTCTATCGTTCTGGTGCTATAAAAATCAACAACTTCGAAGGCACAAATCCGATGGTGGTTAACGGTCAAAGAATTAAACATTATATTTCACGTAATCCTATCAATGTTGAAACTAATATTATTGAAACCATAACCCCTGAGGAATACATAAGAGACACTTTCTAGAACGTTCCAGACCCCGAAAAGGCATAGGTACGTGGTACGTTAAGTAAACCGACTCCAAAACAACTCTAATGGAAATTTTTATCAGTTTTGTATTATTTAAGAATTTTAGGAAGAAAGAAGTAGTCCGAAAGGGACACGAGGCTCCCACGAGAGAGGAGGCCGCGCCCCCCTGTAGGGCGCGCCCCCCTGTCTCATGCGCACCTCGTGTGCCTCCCGGACTCCATTTTCTTGTATGATACGTATTTTGGTCGGTAAAAATTCATTATATATATTCCCAAAGGTTTTGACCACCGTATCACGCAAATATCCTCTGTTTTCGTTTCGAGCTGTTTCTGTTTCAGATCTAGAGCATCATGTCGTCTCCAAGCGCTCCCAAGGACAAGTTTTTCAAGAGGGTTATCAACCCCTATCTCGCGGAGGTGCTGCATCACCCTCAAACCATTGAGATGCATGAGGGGGTGTTGCACATCCGCGATGTGGAGGGACCAAGGCGTACCGGGAGCATGGAGACAAAGCTCAAAGCCATGGAGCAAGAAGTTTTCAAGTGTCAAGGGATGGTGGAGCGTGGACTTAACGCCAACCAGATGATGATCACGGAGTTCACCAACAACTACAAGCCGGATGCCAAAGTCATTAGGGAGACCATCTTCAAGCTTCAAGAGAAAATCGAGCACCTCCAAGCCCAGATTTATGACCTGCAAAACCAGAACTGTGAGTATGAATATAGATTCAAGCGAATGAGTTTGGCTGCAGATTTAAGGATCCCGGAGACTCGATCATCCTTTTATGATGGAGAGCCTATGACTTGGAAGACGGACGGCAAGCCTACATCATCAACAGTTCCCACTTCACCACCTCCGAAGAAATAATCACTTGGGTATGGGCACTCCCCTTGGCAACTGCCAAGCTTGGGGGAGGTGCCCCGGTATCGTACCACCATCACACTCCTATCTTTACCGCTTTATTTAGTTCGATCCTTTTAGTAGTATCTTGATCTAGTAGATTGAAGTTTTGATATCAAGTAGTTTTGAGTTTTGCATTGTGATCTCTTTATGTAAGCGAGTCTGTGTGCTATCTATAATAAAGATTAGTGTTGAGTCAAGGGCTTTGCTATGTTGCTATGATCTTGAGAAAGTAGAAAGAACAAAATAGTTCATATTGATCTTATGGATAGTGATAACTTCACACATAGAAAGTATGAGGCATAAAAATTGTTGAGAGTTGATGAACGTAGCCTTGGTTATCGTTGCAATTAATAAGAAGTGATAAGGAAAGAGGAGTTCACATATAAATATATTATCGTGGACATCTTTTATGATTGTGAAGCACTCATTAAGTATGACATGCTAAAAGAGTTGATGTTGGACAAGGAAGACAACGTAATGGTTTATGTTTTCCGATATCTCAGTTAAAGTATATTGCCATTGACCTTTCGAACAGGTTGAGCTTGCCTTTCCCCCTCTTGCTAGCCAAATTTCTTGCACCAAGTAGAGACACTACTTGTGCTTCCAAATATCCTCAAACCCAGTTTTGCCATGAGAGTCCACCATACCTACCTATGGATTGAGTAAGATCCTTCAAGTAAGTTGTCATCGGTGCAAGCAATAAAAATTGCTCTCTAAATATGTATGACTTATTAGTGCAGAGAAAATAAGCTTTGTACGAACTTGTTGTGGAAGTAATAAAAGCGACGAATTGCATAATAAAGGTCCACATACAAGGGGCAATATAAAGTGACGTTCTTTTGCATTAAGATTTCGTGCATCAACCCTAAATGCGCATGACAACCTATGCTTCCCTCTGCGAAGGGCTTATCTTTTATTTATGTGTTTACTTTATGCTTGAGTCAAGGTGATCCTCACCTTTCCCCTTTTTCATTTTATCCTTTGGCAAGCTCCTCGTGTTTGAAAGATCATGATACATATATCCAATTGGATGTAAGTTGGCATAGGCTATTATTGTTGACATCACCTAAAGGTGAATACGTTGGGAGGCAACACAATAAGCCCCTATCTTTCTTAGTGTCCGGCTGAAACTCTATAACCACAAGTATTGCGTGAGTGTTAGCAATTATGGGAGACTACGAGATAGTTGAGTATGTGAGATTGTTGAAAAGCTCTATTATTGACTCTTTCTGATGTTACGATAAATTGCAATTGCTTCAGTGACTGAGATTATAGTTTGTTAGTTCCCAGTGAAGTTTATGAACCATACTTGACATTGTGAATTGCTTATTACTTGAGCATAAGAAATCATATGACAAAATCTATATATGTTACTATTATTAGAATGATCATGATGCCCTCATGTCCGTATTTCATTTTTATCGACACCTCTATCTCTAAACATGTGGACATATTTTTCGATTTCGGCTTCCGCTTGAGGACAAGCGAGGTCTAAGCTTGGGGGAGTTGATACGTCCATTTTGCATCATGATTTTATATCAATATTTATTGCATTATGGGTTGTCATTACACATTATATCTCAATACTTATGGCTATTCTCTCTTATTTTACAAGGTTTACCATGAAGAGGGGGAATGCCGACAGCTGGAATTCTGGCTAGAAAAGGAGCAAACATTGGAAACCTATTCTACACAACTCCAAAAGTCCTGAAACTCCATGAAACAAATTTTCGGATTTATTAAGAATTTATGAGCAAAAGAAATAGGCCAGGGGGCCCACACCCTGTCCAGGAGACAGCGGGGCGCGCCCCCCTATAGGGCGCGGCCCCCTATCTCCTGGGGCCCCTGGTGGGCCTCTGGCGTCCATCTTCTGCTATATCATCACTTTTACCCTGAAAAAAATCGTGGGCAAGCTTATGGGACGAAACTCCGCCGCCACGAGGCGGAACCTTGGCGGAATCAATCTAGGGCTCTGGGGGAGCTGTTCTGCCGGGGACACTTCCCTCCGGGAGGGGGAAATCATCACCAACATCATCACCAACGATCCTCTCATCAGGAGGGGGTCAATCTCCGTCAACATCTTCACCAGCACCATCTCCTCTCAAAACCCTAGTTCATCTCTTGTATCCAATCTTGTATCAAAACCACAAATTGGTACCTGTGGGTTGCTAGTAGTGTTGATTACTCCTTGTAGTTGATGCTAATTGGTTTACTTGGTGGAAGATCATATGTTCAGATCCTTCATGCATATTATTACTCCTCTGATTATGAACATGAATATGCTTTGTGAGTAGTTACATTTGTTCCTGAGGACATGGGTGAAGTCTTGCTATTAGTAGTCATGTGAATTTGGTATTCGTTCGATATTTTGATGAGATGTATGTTGTCTTTCCTCTAGTGGTGTTATGTGAACGTCGACTACATGACACTTCACCATTATTTGGGCCTAGAGGAAGGCATAGGGAAGTAATAAGTAGATGATGGGTTGCTAGAGTGACAGAAGCTTAAACCCTAGTTTATGCGTTGCTTCGTTAGGGGTTGATATGGACCCATATGTTTAATGTTGTGGTTAGGTTTACCTTAATACTCCTTTTTGTAATTGCGGATGCTTGCAATAGGGGTTAATCATAAGTGGGATGCTTGTCCAAGTTAGGGCAGTACCCAAGTGCCAGTCCACCCACATATCAAATTATCAAAGTACCGAACGTGAATCTTAAGAACATGATGAAAACTAGCTTGACGATAATTCCCAATGTGTCCTCGAGAGCTCCTTCTTCATTATTAGAATTTGTCCAGGCTTATCCTTTGCTACATAAAGGATTGGGCCACCTTGCTGCACTTTATTTACTTTTTGCTCGTTACTATTTATCTTATCACAAAACTATCTATCACCTACTATTTCAGTGCTTGCAGAGAAAACCTTACTGAAAACCGCTTATCATTTCCTTCTGCTCCTCGTTGGGTTCGACACTCTTACTTATTGAAAGGACTACGATAGATCCCCTACACTTGCGGGTCATCAGCGACGCCCAAACCCGACCCGATTACTCATGGGTAGGGCATGGATATAATCTTGTACCCGTGGATATACCCAAACCCGACCCGATAGTATGCATCAATGGGCAAAATTCTGCTATCCCGGCCCCACGGTCACATGTCCCACTGCAGTTTTACACTTTGTTATGTAAAACATGCAAAAGAAATTCCACAATCTCCACCGTGACTTTTATTAGTTGACATTCAATCCCCACTAATATACTCTAGCGCTCATTCCCTTATTTTTATCTCCTCGTTAAATGACTCGTCATTCTCATCTTTTAGAAAAAATATTAAATGATATTAGGTTGTTAGTGGACACCATAAGTTAATGTTTACAATAAGTGAAGCCTAACTTGCCACGAGGTAAAGAATGGAAGATCTTACATTAACATTGTCTTATGTCTTACTTATATGTCTTTAGAGGATGAATATCCAATGGGTATGGATATCCATCGGGTTTGGACATGTACACAATTTTTCACCCATGGATTTTTTCATGGGCGGGCAAAGACTGTCTTCATGGATATGGATATGGATTTGATATTGTTCAACCCGATCCAAACCCGACCCATTGCCATCCTTATCCCCAAGAGGGAGCGTAAGCGTGCACTCAGGGACGTCTACGCGATGGAGCCACTCGCCCCAAAGTTGAACCCATGGTCGTCCTGTCCGGTCACTTCGATCGCAGGGACCATCCGACCAGTATCTATCATGGCGGTTCAACCGCACTGGTCCTCGACCAATTATTGATGGATTCCACCTTACGCGAGTCCTCATGGATGGCGGCAGCAGCCTGAACCTGATCTATCAGGATACAGTGTGCAAAATGGGTATCGATCCCTCAAGGATCAAGCCCATAGAAACCACCTTTAAAGGTGTCATACCAGGTGTAGAGGCCTGCTATACGGGCTCAATCACACTAGAAGTGGTCTTCGGATCCCCGGATAATTTCTGAAGCGAAGAGTTGATCTTCGACATCGTCCCCTTCCATAGTGGCTATCATGCACTACTTGGACGAACGCATTTGCTCGCTTCAATGCGGTGCCGCACTACGCTTACTTCAAGCTCAAGATGCCCGTACCACGCGGTCTTATAACAGTCAATGGAAACACGAAACGCTCCCTCCGTACCGAGGAGCACACCGCGGCCCTTGAAGCAGAAGTACAGAGCAGCCTTTTTTGGCAGAACTTCAATTCGGCAGTAAAGCTCCCGGACACTGTCAAGAGAGTCCGGACTACTCTGCAGTAGGACAGTCCAGCTCATCCAGAGCTTGACTAGCAATTTGGCCTCCGTCCCAGTACCAAAAAAGGGTTGACATTTGTGTCGCGTGTACATAACTACGCACTTAAAATACCATGGGCATGGGCAGAGGCACAACTAGACCATGGTCCATAATGCGGCTCAACCGCCCCTGGATCCGTATACCTTCACTTTTTCTTTTTCATTTTAGGTTTTTCTCTTCTCGAGGCTTTTCTGATAACCTGATCATCGGACCTATCACGGGACGGATACACCAAGAAGGCAAGAAGCTTTGACGTACGAGGGAACCCCCAGGTGGTCTTTGCTAACGATCGTTTTACCTATTTTACAAACCCGCGCGCAGCTCGCCCTTGGTCATGCCATGTCAAATGGCCTTATTTGCTTATCACATTACTTGTACAAATACGCCTTGACGTATTAATCAAATTACAATGGAAAATAATTTGCGGCTCAATATTTGCGGCGTCAACCTATTACTTGATTTTTCCTTTTCTTTATATTCTTATCTATTGCACCCGTACACTCTGGTATGCCTTAATTCGCCAGGGGCTTCATCATACCCCATAACACGGCAATAAAGTCCGAACACTTTTATAGTACAGTTCGGCACCCCGAACTTATAGCATTATATGCATCGGCTCCGAATCATGTCTTTGGTCAATAGTTGGGTTGCCCGGCTCCTGTGCTTACTACCTTACGTTCCGCTATATCGGCTAGGGTAGTAAAGGGAGAACTACTACGATTGTGTTTCGGTTCTTCTGGACGAGCACCTCAGTAGAGAAAGCCGAAAACTGACTGTCATGATGCAGCGAGAGCTGGTCAGATGTTCGAGAGGTTTCAAATCCTTAGAGATTTTCCCCGCATTATGCAATGAGTCAGTTTTTATCCGATTAGGCGTGTATAGTGCCCCAAGCTCGGACCTCCGAACACTAGGGGCTGCGCCAAAAATTTTGTTGTCAAACTCCTATGGCTAAGTGAGGGTGATAAAGTCGTATAGTCCGATTGCCTTGTTCGTTGTGCTAAACACCTCCTTTAAGGACCAAAAATTAGAGTAAAGAGTGTTTAGATTTATCCCGAACACCTCCGTACTACCTACGTGGGGGCAGAAGCCAACGACTGGCCAACTCTCAGATTTAACAAAATGGCCGCACAGGAGGTAAAATTTTAAATAACAGACATTATATTAGATAACGGATTTGTTTCATATTACAGGACAGGATAAACATGAGTGTATTCATGGGAATATGATATCCTTAGCACATTGCTCCACCACAAGGTGGGATCCCCCCAGGACACTGTCATAGTACAGCTCGGGTATACGGTGCTCCTTGCCCGCGGGTGGTCCCTCGGTTATCAGCTTCATGGCGTCCATCTTCGCCCAGTGCATCTTGGCGCGGGCGAAGGCCATTCGTGCGCCTTCAATGCAGACCGACCGCTTGATGGCATCCAGCCGAGGGCAGGCACTGACAAGCCGCTTCACTAGTCCAAAGTAGCTGCTGGGAATAGCTTCGGCAGGCCATAGCCGGATTATTAAATCCTTCATGGATAGCTCGGCCGCCTTATGCAACTCGACCAGCTGCTTTAGCTGATCGCTAAAGAGCACCAGATGATCTGGCGCAAGATATTGCGACCAGAACAATTTCTCCGTAGAGCTCCCCTCTTCGGCTCAATAGAATTCTGCAGCATCTGACATGCTGCACGGCAGATCCACAAACGCCCCTGTAGAGCTCCAAATCCGGGTAAGTAAAAGGAACCTTTCCTTCACATATTTTCTCTGCATAATGAAAGCCTTACCCGCCGTAATCTTCTTGGCGGCCTTAATTTCCTGGAGGGTGCCTTGGGCTTTGGCCCGGGCATCGTGTGCGCTCTGACGGGCCTTAGCAAGTTCGGACTCTTGCTCCTTAAAATCGCGCTCCAAGGACTCGCACTTCTTGATGGCATCCTGGAGCTCTTGCTGGACCTCATTAACCCGACCCTCATGCTTTTCACGTGCAGCCCGCTCCTTGGCCGCCTTGTCCTCGGCCTCGTCCAGCGCCTTCTTGAGGGCCTCTACTTCGGTCATTGCACCTAATTAATACCATGGGACTTTAGCCAGCACGAACTATTCATCCTTCCTGAATATGTACAAGGTTACTACATACCTTTAGTGTCCTCCAGCTGCTTCTTCACACGACCGAGCTCTTCCTCGGCATGCTCCAGATTCTGCTTAGGTCCGGAGACTTCCGCAGTATGAGAGGTCGCAGCTAACAGCAATGCTTGTTGGTTCATATAGACATTTCAGATTAGATTTTTTACGAAAATTATTTGATCCTCTGTTCGACTTTTCTTTTCGAACATCGGACAGAGTATCAGGGGCTACTGTCTACACTGTGACATTATTTTACTTACCTCAAAGCCTGTTAGAAGGCTAGTGCAGGCTTCGGTCAGTCCGCTTTTCGCAGACTGGATCCTCTCAATCACCGTACCCATAAGGGTACGGTGTTCTTCGATGATGGAAGCGCCTCAAAGCGCTTCCAGCAAAGTGTCCGGTGCCTCTGGTTGGACAGAGGTCACTGGCGGGATAGGCACGCCCCCTTCCTTCGAGGGAGGCTGATTGCCTGATTTTGGAGCCGTATGGGTCTCCAGAATTACATTCGGATGAGGGCCGAATTGAATACGGCCCCCATCGTCAGTATCCATGGGGGGGTCTGCTCCCCCATGTGTCCGGCAGCCGAGGCTTCACCCTCCGGCCCCTCCCTGATGGCCTCCAGATTCTCTCCCGGGCCGGGGATCCTTCGGGACGACGCCTCGGCGCCATCCAGGTCCCGGGGAGAGGTGGCCGATGGAAGGGTCCCACTGTCCATCGTGGCCAGATCCAGTGAGTCCTCCGAAGTAAGGACCGCTCTAGGTTGGACCGAGCTGGACTGCAAATTCATGATTCAACACATTAAAACAATGAAGTACAAAAGGACAGATACATGAATGTGTCCGGACACTTACGATTTGCCCAGGGGCTTCACCCTAGGCTCCGACTCCCCGCTGATGTCAGTGGCTGCTGCAGAGCTGTCCAGAAGGGAAGCTTTCCCCTTCTTGGACGCCTTGGCCTCCAGATGCGTGGAGGTCATCCTCTTATTTCTCCCCCCTGCAGGGGGGAGTGGATTTCTTCTTCTTCCTCCTCTTCCTCGTCGTCTTCGGACGTCGCGTCCGAAGTGCCCTTGCGGTAGAGACCATCTCTGGTCCCCTTGGCCTTCTTCTTAGCCTTCTTCTCCGGCACCTCATAAGGCGCCGGAAACAACATCTTCGTCAGGAGTGGAGTTTCTGGGCCTTCGGGCAGCGGAGCCGGACAGTTAATCCGCTCCGCTATCTCTGTCCAGTCCTGAAATAATTGACAGGGAGACTTAGATGCTTTCCTTGAATATGCAAGTAAAGAGTACACCTTGAAAACATTAAAGAACTTACCAATTTAGCTGGGCGAGTTAGTCTATGCCCACGATCCTCGCTCGTGGGCGGTGGCGTCTCGCCGGCCTTGAAGAGCACCTTCCAGATATCTTCGTGTGTTGTGCCGAAGAGCTCTAGCAGCGTCTGGTGCTTGGCCGGATCTAACTCCCACAAATAGCAAGTCCGACGTTGGCACGGAAGAATCCGGCGAACGAGCATAACCTGGATCACGTTGACGAGCTTGACTTTCTTGTTTATCATACTCTGGACGCGTGTATGGAGCGCGGTCAGCTCGTCCGAAGAGCCCCAGGTCAGGCCCTTCTCTTGCCAGGAGGTGAGCCGCATCGGGACTCCGGATCAGAATGCGGGGGCCGCCGCCCAATTGGTGTCGCGCGGCTCGGTGATGTAGAACCACCCCGACTGCCACCCTTTTATAGTCTCCACAAAGGATCCTTCGGGCCAGGTGACATTGGGCATCTTGCCCACCATGGCGCCTCTGCACTCTGCTTGTTGGCCGCTCACCACCTTTGGCTTCACATTGAAGGTTTTTAGCCATAGCCCGAAGTGAGGTGGGATGCGAAGGAAGGCCTCACACACGACAATAAATGCCGAGATATTGAGGATGGAATTGGGGGCCAAATCATGGAAGTCCAGCCCGTAGTAGTACATCAGTCCGTGGACGAATGGATGGAGGGGTAATCCCAGCCCGCGGATGAAGTGTGTGAGGAACACCACCCTCTCCTGGGGCTCCAGGGTGGGGACGATCTGTCCCTTGGCCGGAAGTTAGTGAGCGATTTCTGGGGCCAAGTACCCGGCCTCCCGGAGCTTCTTGATGTCCTTCTCCTTGACGGAGGAGGCCATCCACTTGCCTCCAGCTCCGGATCCGGACATGATTGGAGTGCTTTTTTGGGCGGAGAAGGCGAAAGCTTGGGCGCTGGAGCTCGAGAATGGATGGGCAGAGGAAGGAGAAGGCGTGGGTGAACAAGGATGAATCCTTATCCCTTTATAAAGGCAGTAAAAGTCATATGCTTCCCCACTCGCCTTAAAACTCGCCTATTCCCCAAGGGTCGTGCAGATGGCACGGTTGGGTTACCCATACCCGTATTGATGAGAATGTCGTGATAAGGGGACACGATCTCTGCTTTGACAAGACATGCCAATGAAACCGCACCTCGAAATACAGAGCGGCAGGCTAAAAAATGGTTTGAATAATGACCGGGTAGTGGCGTGATGTCACACTACAAAAAGTTGTCAGCGGATTAGACTCGTGAAAATATTATACTCTCTACGGTTGTGTGTGGGACTTGTTTTGCAGAGCCGGACGCGATTTTTGTGTTCGAAATCTACTTTGAAGTATTCGGAGAAGGAACCCGCCTTGCAATGCCGAAGAAAATCTGCGCACCGGACTCATCGTCATTGAAGCCTAGTTCAGGGGCTACTGAGGGAGTCCTGGACTAAGGTGTCCTCGGACAGTCGGACTATATACTTGGGCCGGACTGTTGGGCTATGAAGATACAAGATAGAAGACTTCTTCCCGTGTCCGGATGTGACTCTCCTTTGCGTGGATGGCAAGCTTGGTGATTCGGACATGTAGATTCCTTTCTCTGTAACCGACTTTGTGTAACCCTAGCCCCCTCCAGTGTCTATATAAACCAGACGGTTTAGTTCGTAGGACAACAATCATAATCTCATAGGCTAGACTTCTAGGGTTTAGACATTACGATCTCGTGGTAGATCAACTCTTGTAATACTCATATTCATCAAGATCAATCAAGCAGGAAGTAGGGTATTACCTTCATAGAGAGGGCCCGAACCGGGTAAACATTGTGTCCCCCGCCTCCTGTTACCATTAGCCTTAGACGCACAGTTCGGGACCCCCTACCCGAGATCCGCCGGTTTTGACACCGACATTATCCTCGATGACAACAATACAATACGTTCCTTGTTGCTCCTACTGTCCCTGGGAAAGGACACCGCAAGATTGAACCCAAAGCTAAGCACTTCTCCCATTGCAAGAAAGATCAATCTAGTAGGCCAAACTAAACCGATAATTCTAAGAGACTTGCAAAGATATCAAATCATGCATATAAGAATTCAGAGAAGAACCAAATAATATTCATAGATAATCTTGATCATAAATCCATAATTCATCGGATCTCAGCAAACACACCGCAAAAGAATATTACATCGAATAAATATCTAAGAACATCGAGGAGAACATGGTATTGAGAATCAAAAAGAGAGAAGAAGTCATCTAGCTAATAACTATGGACCCGAAGGTTTGTCGTAAACTACTCACGCTTCATCGGAGAGGTAATGGTGTTGATGTAGAAGCCCTTCGTGATCGAATCCCCCTCCGGCAGGACACCGGAAAAGGTCCCTAGATGGGATCTCACGAGGACAGAAGGTTGCGGTAGTGGAAAAGTGGTTTCGTGGCTCCCCTCATGTTTTTAGGGTATAAGAGTATATATAGGTGAAGGAACTAGGTCAGGGGAGCCACGAGGGGCCCACAAGGGTGGGGGCGCGCCCTACCCCCTGGGCGCGCCCTCCTGTCTCGTGGCTTCCTCATTGCGTCTCCGACTTTATCTCAAAGTCTTCTGGTTTGCTTTCAGTCCAAGAAAGATTGTCGTGAAGGTTTCATTCCGTTTGGACTCCGTTTGGTATTCCTTTTCTGCATAATTCTAAAATAGGCAAAAAAACAGAAACTGACACTGGGCCCTCGGTTAATAGGTTAATCCCAAAAATAATATAAAATAGCATATTAATGCCCATTAAACATCCAAAACAGATAATATAATTGCATGGAACAATCAAAAATTATAGATACGTTGAAGACGTATCAATGGGCCGCCCCATTTGTGGGGCCTCATGACCCATGTTTTTTTCATATATTTTTTGCCTTTTCTTTTCTCATTTTTGTTTTTGTTTTTCCTTTAACTTAATTCAGGGTTTTCCAAAACTCCAAATTTCAAAAAGTTTTGAGTTATAAAAATTGTTCAAGAAAACATAAAATATTCGTGAATTCAAAAAATGTTCTGGAAATCATAAAATATCCGCAGATTAAAAAAATGTTGGTGATTTTAGAAAATGCTTGCATATTATAAAATAATTCACAATTTGAAAAATATATTCCAAAAATAAAAAAGGTCGTGATTTTAAAAAGTTATCATGTATTCTAAAAATATTCATGCATTTAAAAAAATGTCCATCAAATTTTGGAAAAATTTCACAAAAATAAAAAAATGTGAATTTAAATTTTGTTCCCCAATTTGGAAAAAGTTCACCGATTCAAAAATATTCACAAAGTCAAAAATTGTTCATGAATTCAAGAACTATTCATGCACTCCACAAAATGTTCTTCTAAACAAAACAAACTTCTTGAATTTCCAAATTTGTTCACAAATTTCAAAATATGTTTGTCAATTCAAGAATTCGCTGATTCAACAGTTTCCATAACAATGTCGACGAATTCGAAAAATGTTCATGAATTTTAAAAAGTTTACAATTTCAAAAAATGTTCATGATTTAAAAAAATATAAATTGAAAAAATGCTCAAGTTTATAACAAAATATTCACGAATTTGAGCGTTGTTCACAAAATGAAAATAATAAATAATAATATAAGGAAAAGAAAAAAAACAAACAAGAAAAGGAAAAAAATGAATGAAAAAAAAGAAAATTGAAAGGAAAAAGGGAAACCAAAAAAAAGTAAAATAATAAAAATATAAACCAGGCAAAAAAATGGTTCATTTTCCTAAACCAGTGCATAGTAAACCGCTGATACGAGGTTTATGTAAACCAGTGGCTTAATGTTGATTTCCATATTATTTGAAATTATGCTCATAGAAATATTTAAAAATATCATGTGGGCTATTTTAGTAGTTCTCTATAAGATTGATCTAAATATCTCTAGAATTTGAGCGGCTAAGTCTTTTATGTCTAGGATTTAATTAGTTTTTTGAAAGTCTTCATATATCTGGCGTTGGGAGTAGTTCGTGATGAGATTATTTTTATACTTTTAAACATTTCCCTTGTTTGACACAATGGCTAGTGTGGCGTGCAGTCACAAGCTCATAGTTTTGGTATTTACCACGTCAAATGCATTGTGATGACGTTGACATTGCGGCTATCATCAACGAGTGTGGGAAGAAAATAAGTGGCAACATGATGGGCCATCGGGTAAAAATAAAGGATGCTCATATGTCAGGTATTGAGCCATATTTTTTTGGCTAGGGCGTAATATTTTTGTCTTCAACTGCAACGCACGGGCATTGTTTGCTAGTGATCAATCAAAAGGCCAACAATTGCTGGATCTTTTAATAAAACGGCTTCTCACTCGCAACCAATCACGAGTTGAGGGTTACGCGCGGCTCGCATCTCCGCAAAGACGGCAGGTCATGCGGCCGTGTGCCGCCGGGCTACCACCACGTCCCGTGCGCCGCCCGCTTCTTCCTTGGCCCCGTCCTTCTTCGCTGGCTGCTCGTCTCTCGCGCGATCGTCAAATCTGGTCTGGCAGAGACGCCACCCGCACACTAAACAGTAAACACCCCAGCACAAAATGCGTCCCTGAGAGACAGCTCAGACGAAACCACCACCCGCTCCCCAACGCGCCGCAGGTCGCAAGGGAAAGCCGCCGCGGGAACCGCGGGGCCCGGGCCGGAGGGCAGCGCTGAATGGCCGCCGACAAGCGCCCGCTCCAGCCACCCGCATCTGGCGACGGCTCCCAGGGGAACGCCGCCGCCAGCCGCGGCGGAGGCGGGGCCTCGCATGGGTCGTCGGAAGGCAGACCCGCCGCGCGTCGGGCGAGGGCGCCGCCGGGGGAGCCGCACTACGGCGGTGAGACGAACGACACCACCGATATCTCTGTCGTGCGCATCGCGTTCTGTGCCATGGGCTGTGGGCATCTCTAAAGGGGTCTCGTCCGTGCTTGATTGGTTACGCAGATCCCGACGGGGAAGGTGGGCGCGGCGGAGGAGGCGGAAGCGGCGACGATAGCGAGTCGTCTCTCAGCGCCGGCGACGAGGACGAGTAAGCCTTCCCTGCCCCTGCCCCTGACCCCTGCTCTCTTCTCCTCTGCTGGAACATGTAGGCTTGCCGCGCAAGGCGATCCGAACTCCTCGCCACTTCATGTCTCGTTCAGCCGTCGCTAGCTAGCTCTTTTCTGCTGCTGCTGTGACGCTGGCCTCCGGCGAGGAGATACATGGACATGGCCGTCTAGCTGGTGAGCTCGGGGAAAGTGGATGTATAGCGATGCTCGACGATTGCATCGCGCGCTCCAATCGTTCGTGTTTTGAATTTTTGATCTGTGGTCTTTGGGCGAGCTGACTATCCCCACGAGAGAAGCGATTCTAACATAACCAGTGAGGTGTCTGCATGGTCTCGCCATCGTGTGTGTTTCGCCGGCTGTGGTGAATGCCAGGAGCAGGATCACCCCTACCACTGTTGCCATGCTGTCATGGCGTAGCCGCCTGATTTCACATCTCCTACTTTCGTTCGTTGGCGTTCCTGAAGCCATTGAATGCAAGACCAGCTCTCATTACCTCGAGCCATTGGTTTGTTGATTACAAGGTTACTACCATTGCTTTGAGGAGCAGAAATGAGCAGGGGCATGCGAGTGCGGGGCACTCACCTGCCAAGTTCTGTCACCCGCTCGTTTTGCCTCGCGATTCGTGCAGTGGTTTAATCCGGCATGAGGGCACAGTAAAAAAATCTCTCAAAAGATTAAGTTTCAACGATGAAATTTACGGTTTTTTGCATCTAAAACTGCCAAGTTTCAACGAGTTTCAGAGATATATTTTGAAGCAATTTTTTTTGTCGGTTGTAGACACAAAATAGTTGATTTTTATCGGCCGCACGTATTAAGGATCAACAATAAAACTTAAGATATTTTCTAAAAGTCGTTAAAGTATATTCAAAATGGATCTTCTTTTAAATCGTTAGTCACGAGAAACACGAATATGAAAACAAAAATTAATTTGAATTTTTCTTTAATAGATATAAATCTTTGAAAATCAAAAGCCCAAAAAAAAGCGGACACCAGGGACATGTGTGCCTCCCGTGCCACAAATCATCTCCCTTTTGAAGAGCTCTCGGTTGACTTCTCCTATAGAAACCAAGTAGAAGAAACAACAAAGTTCAGGCCCTCAGCCCGGAAGCCTCGCCAAGTCCAACACCACTACACAAATCTCATACTAACATGATTACATAGCACACTACCCAGGCTCAAAGCTCACACAGGAGTGAGACTAGACCTCACAAACGAAATGCAGACAAAAAATAACCAGGTACTACTACTATTCAGACCAGACGGAAAAGAAGAACTCCCAACGCAGCAGAGAGAGCTTCCACACAGATCGCCCAACTAGACTTCCAGTCTTGGAATGCCAAACCTCCACCCTTGAGAAGCCCGATAGATTTCACTTGCTACTTGTTCTATTAACCTTGCCCCCAGCATCACAAGTTTTCCCCTGGGTCCTTTATCTGCAACACAGCCCAGTCCAAAATCCAGTTGCACATCAGTTTAATCAAACCTAAAGGATCATTCATTTTTTTTCCTATTAAACTGATACCATCATGACATCTCCAAACTGCCCAAAGCAAAGCTGAAGTGCCTACCAGAACCAATTTTTTAAATCATTTTTAGGGAAGCTATTTATCCATCTCCCAAAACAATCATTAAGATCAGCAGGAATGGGTCTCATATCAAAAGAACACCTAATTAAGTTCCAAACGAGTTTAGGAATAGAGCAAGAGAAGAAAAGATGATCAATGATCTCATCTTTTCCACAAAATACACAGTTTTTGTCCCCTTTCCATCCCCTCTTTAAAAGATTATCTCTGGTCAATATACTTTTTCTGTTCAGCAGCCACAAGAAAATTTTGATTTTCGCTAGGACTTGGGACTTCCACAAAAAATTCTGAGGAAAACCACAATTAATTTTGATCAAATGAAGATATAAGGATTTAACAGGAAATTTTATGTCTGCAGTGAGCATCCACATAGATTTATCCTTGCCCCCATGCACCAGAAATTCCTCACATCTGCTTTTAATACTAGCCCACAGATCTATTGATTCACCATACAAGGATTTTTCGAAGGAAAATTTACTCCATCCTTTGTTAATAGCATCATCAACAAAGATGCCATGATCATTATTAATGAAATAGAGAGAAGGGTAAGCATCTTTCAATGGTTTTACCTACCCACTAGTCCTCCCAAAACCTAGTGTTTTTGCCATCCCCTAAATGTTTTTTGATATGTTGGTAAAATATATCCTTCTCTTTGAGAAGATTGGACCAAAATTTAGAGTCCCCAGCTTTATGTACAATCCAAGAAACACATTTTTTTTTTGCATATTTATCAGTAAGAATTTTGTGCCACATACCTTCCTCGCTTTCCATTATCCATAGCCATTTAACAAGTAGGGATTTGTTAAAGACTTCTAGATTCGAGATCCCCAAGCACCCTTGTTGTCTTGGCATACAACAAGTTTCCAGATCATCAGATGATACTTCTTCTTATCTCCATCGGCTTGCCAAACCAATCTAGATCTATAAAAGTCAACCTTTTTCCTAACTCTAACCGGGAGAGGGTAAAAGGACATCATGAAAATTGGGATGTTAGTCAGACGGGATTGAACAAATCTGGCTCTCCCAGCTATGTTGAGCACTCTCCCCTGCCAATAAGCACGCCTCTTTTCAATTTTCTCAGTCATCATTTTCCACCATTTATTTCTAATTCTAACATCAGAAACAGGATGTCCCAAATATTTCAAAGGGACTGGACCCAACTCACAAGTAAAGATTTCCTGATACAATGTAGCTTTCTTGGTAGCTTCCCCAAATAGAAAACTCTCACTCTTATGGAAATTAATACTAAGGCCAGACATTTGCTCAAAGGATGTTAAGATAAACTTAAGATTCCTGGCACTATCCTCATCATCTTGCAACAAGAAAATGGTACCATCTGCACATTGGAGCATGTTAACCCCATTTTCATGATAGTCAGTTAACACACCTTTCATAAATCCTTATGTTCTAGCTTTATCTAAAATAATTGCCAGAGCATTAACATCAAGATCAAATAATAGAGGAGATAGGGAATCCCCCTGCCTCAACCCCTTGTATGTTTTGAAAAAGAGCCAATTTCATTATTAACTCTGATCCCCACTTGTCCTCCTCTCATGGTGTGCATCACCCAGTCACACCATTATCAGGGAAGTTTTTAAGTTTGAGCATTTTGTGTACAAAAGGCCGTTTGATTTCATCATAGGCTTTTTCAAAATCTACCTTAAACATCATTACATTTTGGTTTTTCACATGTATAGTGTTTAGAGCTTCATGTAGAATCACCATACCTTCCAAAATATATCTACCTTTCACAAAGGCAGTTTGGGTAGGAGATATAATTGGATTCACCACTTTACTAAGCCTATTCATCAGGACCTTGGTAATTATTTTGAAACTAACATTCAAGAAACATATGGGTCTGAATTTTTGAATTTGCTTAGCATCTTTTGTTTCTGGGACCAAACTAGTAATCCCATAATTAATTCTAGCAAGATCCACTCTGCCAGCATGGGAATTATCAAGCAAAGCCTTGAGATCCCATTTTATTATATCCCAAAACTGTTGATAGAAATCCACTAGAAACCCATCCAGGCTAGGCTTTTGCTTTTCCATAGAGAAAATTACTGAATGCAATTCTTTCATGGAAAAGGTCTCGGTAGGTGGCTTCCTGAGAGGAAATGGTTTCAACATTCTGAATGTTAAGATCAATGGAAGAGGAGTCAACATTTCCAAGCAGTCTTTTATAAAAATCAGTGATATATTTCAGAAGGTTTTACTCTCCCTCAACCACTCCCTCCTCTTGTTCTAGAGATAAAATTGTATTTTTTTTCTCCTCCTACGATTGACCTTAACATGGTAGTATCTAGTATTAAAATCACCCTCTTTAATTTCTCGGTCCATGTATCTCTTGAGCCATTTTACTTCTTCTTGTTTAAGAAGTTCATTTAATTGTCTTCTCAAATCCTTTTGTTTTTCTTTGTCATGGGCACTCAACCCAATGTTCTCAGCACATTTGTCTATCTCATTCAGTTGATCTAGTAACTCCCTTTTTTTATATAGGTAGCATTAGCATTCAACGCCCATCCTCTGATTTTTTGTATTAACAAACTTTTTTTAAAATATCCAAACTAGATCCCACATAGGTTATGTTCCAATGTTTCTCAACAAATTCTTTAAACCCCTCCAGTATCAAGAATTAGTGGGGTATGATCAGAAATTTCCCTTTCTAATGCATAAACCACTGCAAGGGGGTATTTATCTTCCCAATCAGGGCAGACTAATACTCTATCTAATTTCTCAAAGGTAAGGACAAGCATATTATTAACCTAAGTAAATTTTCTACCATTTAAAGGGAGCTCTCTAAGCCCAGCATGCTCAATGATTGCATCAAAAATGAAGCTCCAATGATCTGTGTCTCCAGGTTTATTTTTCTCAAAACTATTCCTAATGATGTTAAAATCCCTTCCAATCACACATGGCAGGGGGTTATCCTGGTAAATACTGGATGGTTTAGCTAGGAAGGAAACTTTACCATCAGTCTACATACATTGTCACTATATTCGAGTGAAATCTAGCAATTTTGTCAAACAAAAGCAACCTTACACAATAAACTCCCTTTTCTACATGAACAATGTCAAAGAGTCATTATTAACACCAACCAAAATACCACCATATTTGCCTCTGGGAGCAATCCATTCCCAAATGAGGTTTTTCCTAGCAGATAAATTGTGAAGCTCATTAGGAGAGAAATCAGTTTTAGTTGTTTCCTAGAGACCAATAAAATCTAACTTCTTATCTATAATGTTTTCCCTAACAAATCTTTTCTTAACATCCTGCCCAATCTCCCTAACATTCCAAAACATACCTATCGTGTTTTTTTTTCTTTCTTAATTTCTTAGCTCCCCCAATGGAGACAGTGTGCTTGATCCCACTATTAGATGGTGAGCCACATCTCGTTTTTTTTGTTGCTATAATTTTTTTTCTTTAAATGATCATAATAATCCATTTCCATCTCTGTATTAGTGTGGTCCTAGTCAAAACTTAATTCCTCTAATACAGCATCTCCAGTGTCAAAGGACCTGGAAAGCTATTCTCTTTCTCCTTATTATTGGCCAAGTTTTGTAGAGAGTATATATCTCTTCTAGCCTGTTCCATATTGGCAATCACATCTAGATTTTGATTGATCATCTCAATAGAACAACTAAGATCAACCCCAGGGCTATTAGACATTTCAAGCAAAGAAATTTTCTGAGAAGAAAGTGTTTCATTCCTACCATAGTTGTCCTTTCCAACAGCCCTTACTTTAGACAGGTCTTCAATCTTGGCATCCTTCTTGTCTAAGTTTCTGTCACTTCTTCTAGTAGGCCCTTCATTTTCCTTTTCCTTGTCCACCTCTTCTTTTTGAGTGATTCACAACTTGGTCCCAAAAGACTCCACTGAATGACTTGCATTGTAATCCACAGGCTCTACATAAGCATCATTGACCCCAGTTGTGTTTGGATGGATCTCACTAAGAGTGTTTTCTCACTATAGTCCTCTATATCCAAGCCCCTTTCTTCTATTTGATCTAACTTTTCCATACATCTATCAATCATTTCTTTCTGCTTGGAAGTCATCTCGGTCAGCTTGCTTTTCTCCTTATCCTAGGCTATATTCTTTTTATCTTCCACAGATCTCCATGCCTCCTGTATGGTCTTCCCCTCTTCCATCTCTTGAAGTTTCAATACGACTCTTTCCAAACCAGCTTACCCCTTTTTCCTTCTTTCATCTCACTCGCATAATTATTCTGAACTTGCAGCAGCTCCTCACCCCTTTTCTTTAATTCCTCAAATTGTTTTAGACCCAGACTCCCTAGAGTAATGTTTTCCTTGTTACTTTTAACATCACTTTCATTAGTTCTGAGTTTTTTCCTCATATCATCACCCACATCATTTTGATCCTCCATCAAAGTGTGTTTCATATTCTCATCATACCACCCATGCTCAACAACTTCCTCAAGTTCAAGATAAATTTTGTAGATCATCAAATCTTTATCAGTTACTTCAGTATAAACATGTATCTTCTCAAAGTCCTTCACACCCACTTTGGCTCTATTTTTTTCCTGGTATATAGTGGTCATATCAATCTCCAACACTGGCCCAAGAGTAGCAGCAACTTCACACATCCCAAAAAAATGTCTGAAGCACTCAGGCAGTTTTTCAAATCTGACCAATACAGTATGTGGTTTGCCCACTGCCTAAGTGTCATACGTCACTTTTTCCACATTTATGATAGCTTTGGTTCGTAGAAAATTAAAATCACCAAAATTTTACAACTCAATTAGTCTACATTTATTGGGAAATCTCATCAGATAGACACTTTTTCCTTGCTTCTTACATCTCCATTGCCAGTTTTAGCTGAACATATAGTTAAAACCCTCCAAAAACTGAGTTTCATTGATGTCACTAGAAACAATTCTAATGATTACCATTGGGTTTGCCTGCTCAATGTTTAACACCTCCTTAGAGTTTTAAACTAGCAACATTACAAGCCTTCTGGCAGCATACCCAACAAATTTGGGCACAAGCTTCATTTGCCTCAACCATGCACATTCTTCAGTAACGTGAGAGTTCTTCCCACAGACAACGCAGTTGCCCAGATTGCAGTCTCTAGTGACATGTCTGGGGTCTTTGCATTTATTGCAGCCAGGTATGAAATTGTTCCCCGTTTTACCAACATCTGCTCCATCTCTTGGCAAGTTTATGTTAGTTTGCCCTCCACTATTCTGCATAATCCTATTCTCACTTCGAGAACCTGAGTCATTTCCCATACGTGAACCATTTGTCCCTTGCATCGCCATCTTGCTCTTGTTGATCTCCTTGGCCCTCTCATTCGCTTGCTTGTAATTCTGGTTTCCCCAACAGTAATCCCAGCTCCCTGATTATTTTTCACGATCGGGCATGAGTGTCCCGAAGAAGAAATTGTATACTCCCTTTGGTCGGAAGGAGCGATCTGGGCCAGTGGTGCCCCATATTGTTGTTGTTGAATCAGATCCAGGCCGAGTGAGGGGGAAATAAGATTTCCCCCCACTCCCACCCCATTTTGCTTCCCAATCCATCATCCTTCTCTTGCACAGAAGCTGATCCTCCCAATCCATCAGCACCTGCCGCCCTCTAACTACTGTTGCTCTCCCTCCCCCTACAAATTTCTCTCTACATAGCTCTCTCTTGGTCTAAATCTCTCCTCTCTTCTTGCATCAAACTGCCACGAACTGCTGAAGAGATGAACCTCCTCCTCTTTTTTACGCTACTGAAAATTGTCTCTCCCCCTCTGTTAAATCTCCCTGTACCATGGCCACCACCATATCCCCTGTACATCTCCACCTCTCTCTCTTCTGTGGCTGGTAGCAGGCAGGGAAACCCTAGCTAGTTCTCCAAAATGGTCACACTCCCCTCCTGGCATGGGGAGAGGGGAGGTATTTATCTCGTCAAAGGCCCTAGAAGGCGTATTCCAAGAATACATCTCTGAGTATATCCTATTTTCCCCCTTCCCCATCATAGTAATATCTAACTTATCAACATTAGAGAGGACCAAGCAACCCGAACTAGAATTGCTTTGCCCGTATCTCTTTCTATCTCCGGAGACAAACTTTCTTTTGGTGTTGTTAACATAACAACTATTAAACACCATTTTCTCTAGAGCTACATCATAACCACACCATACATCTAGGATTTTAGAAAATTGTTTTCCTTCATTTTCTCACAAATAAATTCACCAATGACAAAATTTTCAGAGAATATTTTTCAATACAACCTTTCATCAAAGGGAGCATGAATATTCTCTGATTCATTAGTAAGAGTAAATCCCTTATGCCTTTTAATTTTTTTTGCTCTCATTGCAGGTCTAATTTTGACTAGAGAGGGAAAATATTTACCAGAGTCAATATTTGTACTTGAAATCTCCGATGAGAGCCCAGCCTCCTCATTGGATTTATCCCCGGCCAACAGCCAAAATCAACTACCAACCAAAGACGCCCCTACTCCATTGCCATGGAGAAAGCGAGGCTGAGCAGGCGTGCAGAGCATTGAGGGAACTTGGGATACCTCCTAGGAAGGGATTCCACTATGCTAGCCTTCTTCTTCCTCTTGGGTGGCAACATCGCCTCCTACTCATGCTGATCCTCTGCTCCCTCTCCACACTCCATTTCTGAATCTGGCTTGGTCACCACAGGTCCCACATTTGTCCCCAGCGGAGGGCCGGGCAGCGCCATGACCTCCCCCACCACCGTCTTCGATGGCCTCGCTGGGGCGTCGCAGTGAGATCTGAATGATCTCCACTTCCTTACTTGTTTGGGTTCATCAGAGGCACCTTCCTCCATCGCCCACGGCAACATCCTTAGAGATCCCACCGCTAGCCCATCGGGAGACAGGCGGAGGTCTTCCTCCTCGGTAACCATGCGGAATGCCCTCGTCCCCGTTGCTTGCATATCCTCCTTGTCCATGAATCAGAGAGGATCTCTCGCATCCTATCCATCTTCAGGGCGTCCTCACTGGCAATCTCCATCATCCTGGACTCTAGCTTCAGCTTTTAGTTCGCCATTGAACCCTAGTCGTGAGTTTGATTTGTTGAAGGAGGGGAGGGAGAATTAGGGTCGTCGAGTGGCGATGGGATGGAGAATAGAGCCTTAATCCCTCGCTCTGCATTAATAGCACACCCTCCATGGTGATCCGCATCCCCACGCTCCTCGAACCTTGCGACGTGTCGCACCGCCCCTGCAGCTGCCCAACCAGTGGTACGTGGCAGGGGAAAAATTGTGTGCCTTCTCCAATCACCTCTCACCCTCTCTCACCGCCCCATCATCGACACACATGCGTTGATTGTCGAGGAGCACCAGTCGGCGTGCTCTGGCTCGCTGGACTAGGGCCCCTCGTTGGAAAACAAGAAGAGCTGGAGCCCAGAGGTCGGAGACCAGGTGCACCACCCACTGCTAATCGCGTGGGGGCGACACTGACTCGGTTTCCGCGGGCGTCATTTGGTCCGCTATGGGTGAGAGTGAGAGAGTGATGGCAAAGGTCTCGCAAAATCACATGCTCCTGCCAATAGTCAATAGTTTCTTCCTAAGAATCCATAACTTATTTTCTTTTCTTACGAATAGCTACTTATCCCCATGCAGCTCTATCTACCATGAATTATATATGTAGTTTCAAATTCTTGTTTGAAGCTTTTTTTGCGGTATTTTTTAGCTTCAAGTTCTTATTTTAAGAAAACAAGACTCTAAGATGCCAATCAGGCAATTAAATTAGCAACTACTCCCTTTGTTACTAAATATAAACATTTTTAGAGATTTCAATGTAAAGTACATACAGAGTAAAATGAGCGAACCTACACTCTAAACTACGCCTATGTACATCTACATGTAGCCCATACAAAAACTAATGCATATCATTGTCAATTCACTTGTCGCGCATTTTTTCACGAGCTTATTTAATGACCTGACGGGTTGTGGTGTGAAACTACTGCGTGAGCCTAGAAAATCTCTGACCTCACCATCACCATAGTTCACCACATGATAGATAGTTCGGGAGTTTCACTGTCGTGATCAGTAGAGTCAAGCGCCTTCCGGCGTCATACAGGATTAGAACCAAAATCTAAGGCCTAGCTAAACCCTATCGATGCTAAACCCTACCGATATTATATTATTTTTTTTGTCACCGGCAAGCGACATTACATAGAATAATAGAACCATAAACATTAGCAATGCCTTAAACATACATACCGTGTCGGAGCTAATTCCAACAGATCCCTTGGTAGCATATTTTGGCGTGACGTTTACAGTTTACTCAGGTTCAGGCCCTCCTTACGGGGTAATTAAAACCCTACCTACTCGTGTATATAGCATTTGGGGTGTACAAAATACATGTATAACCGAGAAATTCTAATATGTTCTGTCGACTAGCTCGGCCCTGATTTATAATTTATATAGCATACCAGCGCCCTAGGGTTACACAACCTAATTGGTCATGTTCATGGAGGGAAGTCCTCCATGGATCCAGCTTCCTTCTCTTGAGCGCAAGACTTTCAGAGTCTTCCTTCTTCAAGGCCCATAAGTTGGCATGATGGCCACAGAACCGACCTTGGGGGCCTTGGGCCGACCTACATGGGCCGGCAACAGACAAGGTGAGGCCGGCCGAGCTGGATAGTTGACACTGGATGTGTGCGTAGGGAGGCTGGCCGAGCTGGATAGAGAGAGAGAGAGAGAGAGAGAGAGAGAGAGAGAGCTTTTACGCGCCTCCTCTGCTTCTTCTTCTTCCTCACGCTGCTGCTCCTTTTCTGATGCACTCTGTTTTCCGCTGCTCTACCGCACCACCGCATCAATGATCAAAATTTAACAAAGGCACAAAAGCTTATAAGAGGGCCCAACTTGGGGCAATATAACTATATTCAATACATATCTAATGTCTGATCAAAATAAACAACAATTTAAACAAAAAACAAAAGAGCTTAAGTGTAAAAGCAGTGAAGCAGGGCAATATTCCAGGAGTTTGGCTCAAGGATGTTGGTCTTCGCATTCCAGATCCAATATGCTCTCTTGTGCAACACTTTGTCGATGATGAAGGGTACGTCCTATAGCAGCAAAAACTTGTGCAACCCCTTCCTGTCCTGTATCAAACAATGAATGAAGTCGCCGACGTTGAAGGCTCAGCCTTTGACTTCACTCGCTTGATAGCAGTGAAGTTGCTACTAGTAGATAGCCAACCTAGGATTACACAACCTAGTCGGCTACATCGATGGAGGGGAGTCCTCCATGGATGTGTCTTCCTTGACTTGAACAACAAGGCTTCCAAAGGCTTCCTTCTTCAAGGCCCATGGGCTGGCATGATGGCCCATGGGCTGGCAATCGACAAGGTAAGGCACCCCTAGGCTGTAACACCGTCCTAATCTAACCCTAAAAATACTAGTGCGAAGGCCTGTAACACTTGGAAGCTCACTATGTTGGAGATGAACTCCGATGAAGGCCTTGATGGAGGTCGGCGACATTCTCCTCCGTGGATGGTGTGGCTCGCCGGATCTGCCATGACATCAGCTCTATTGGTCGAAGGCTTGGGTCGATGATGGAGCCTGACGGTTCTGCCATGGCGTCGGCCTATTTCATCGAATGCCTCGATTGACAGCGGTACCAGTGAAGACGCCTCAAGATCTAGCATGCTTGGGAAGGTGAATATGGTGGTAGTGGTGCTAAGGTTTCACCATGGATCAGGAACAAAAGTGAAGGGAAGGAAAATGAAGAGGGACGAAGGAGAATTCAGAAGAAAGAGAAGGAAAATTGTTGCAACCAATGTAATAGCAAACCAAATGTGGTTTAGAATGCAAAACCATCTGTGCTCGTCAGAAGTTAGAGGTTGTTTCAGAATATCAACCATCTCAAAGTTTTCCTACATGCGGTTTTGTTATATTAACCACCTCCAGAACTTTTGATAAGAAATAAACGCCTCCAAGGAGTTATTACGAGAAGCTTGAATGCTTTGTGCCAAAATCGCCTTCGAGTGATGCCTCTATTGCTCGTTTCTATACAAGTGATAGCCCTTCCAATTATCCTTTTTTCATAAGTTTGGCAGCCTAGAGGATCCTCCAAGTATTATTTTGGCGTTTCAACAATGTTGTTATCACCCTTCGAAAGAAAATTTCACTCTTATAAAAATTAGGCCCCCGGGTTGAACATATATTCAATATAGAGCAACAATTCAAAATAAGCGCTATATCAGGATCATGAGGCACCCAAATGGATTCATATGTCCGCCCCACTGTCAACAAGATGGTGAGCTAGCCTTTCAAAAAGTCATTCTTTTGTGCCTCTAACACCATCTTATACACATATTTCACAACCAAATTAAGTTAGGATGGTGACATGGGGTCACCTTGCCTGACACCCTTATGGTTCTAGAAACATGGGCACTTTTCATTATTAAGTTTTCCACATGGAATATTGGTTAATGGAATCTATTAATAAAGACGCACCACGGGTCACTAAAAACCACTGCTATTTGGCAGTTCAATAGGAAATTAGATTCTCCTTTGCTTCATCACAAGCTTTTCTAGAGCCTAACTTGAGGATAAACCCTACTTGGTTTTTTCTATGAGTGTCATGCATCACCTCAGGATGAAAAATAATCATAACCATGATATTTCTAGACTTAATAGAGACATTCTTCTCCATACAGATAGTCATAGTCTTGGATATCTAGATGTATGTGCAGTTAAGAAACACATGCATGTTTGAATTGTTGAATATTATCAACACTAGACACTTTAAGAAGAGTGATGATGGCATAGTTTGGTTTATGGACATCGCCGATCTCCTCATAGAACTCCTAAAAGCTTCTAAGACAACATCATTTATCTTGTTGCAATGAGACATGAAAATCAATCAGAAACAAATGGAGCCGAGCTTTGGACATTTATTCCGTTTTTAGTGCAAGCGGAAATAAATAGAAAAATCTCAAAAATAAATACAAACTTAACAGTGTGAGAAGAAAATTAACTGAATACTGCACATACACGTGATAATAGTGAAAAGCTCATAAGAACTGAAAACGTCTTGAACGATAACAATGTAATGAACAAATCCAGATGTTAATTGAGTATAAATATTATGATATGTCATGGATATGCAATAATATACGCTATAATGCATAAATTCTCATTTTGGGAACACAATTAATAATGTACAATGTTTAGAAGGAACATGGTGACGAGGAGGACACATGTTATTCTGTAGATAAGTATTCGTTTCCGTTTCCATATTTTCCCTCTATCTCGTATTTTACGGAAACGGGTGGAGAGTTCCAGCTCCACTTTCATTCCTAATTTTAGTGGTGTTGATAGAAATTAGATAGATAACTCATAAGGACAAGAGTTCTATTAATTAATCTTCATGGGAAAATGAAATATTTTTTAAATTTCTTTCAAAGTTAAGGATCTGATAAGGACAACAATATCCTCAGCAATCTTCAAGAGACATAAAAACAAGTTACCATCAACTAGGCCAAAAAGAATCTTATGCAAGGTTGTACCATGAGCATTTAGGTTAAGCTAGTTAGCAAAGGGCTCAAGCCTGATAGTCATAGTCTTGGATATCTAGATGTATATGCATTTAAGGAAAAAAGAATGTCTGAATTGGTGAATCTTATCAACACCAGACACTTTAAGAAGAGTGATGATGACATAGTTCTCTATACGCACATTGACAATCTTCTCATATAACTCTAAAAGCTTCTAAGGCATAATCATTTATCTTGTTGTAATGAGAGATGAAAATTGAGCAGAAACAAATGAAAAATGAATTATTTTTTAAATTTCCTTCGAAGTAAGGTATCTGATAAGAGAAACAATATTCTCACCAATCTTCAAGAGACAAAGAAATGAGTTACTATCAACCAGGCCAAAAAGAATCTTATGCAAGGTTATACCATGAGCACTTAGGTTAAGCTTGTTACCAGAAAGCTCAAGCCTAATAGTCAAAGCCTTGGATATCTTGATGTATATGCGGTTAAGTAAACGTGCATGTTTGAATTGTTGAACCTTATCAACACCAGACACTTTAAGAAGAGTGATGATGGCATAGTGTTGTCTATGCACATCACCAATCTCCTCATAGAAATCCTAAAAGCTTCTAAGACCTCATTATTTATCTTGTTGCAAGGAGAGATAAAAATTGAGCAAAAACAAATAGAGTCGAATGTTGGCACATTTATTTCCGTAATTTTAGTGGAAGCGGAAATAAATACAAAATCTCAAAATAAATACAAATGTAGATGGAGACAAGAGTAAATATACTGAACACCGCATGGACCCATGATACATAGCGAAATCTCGTTAGAACTGAAAACCTCTTGAACGATAAAGAAAATACAATTGAATGAACAAATCAAAATGCTAATATAAGCATAAATATTATGATATACCATGAATATACAAATAAGATGTACTACTATGCATAAAATTCTCATCTAGGAACATAATTAATAAGGTACAATGCTTGGGAAGAACAGGGTGACGATGAGGTCACATGTTGTTTTGGTGATAAGTATTTGTTTCCGTTTCCATATTTTCGCTCATGTTTTCTGGAAACGGGCAGAGAATTTAGCTCCGCTTTCATCCCTAATTTTAGTGGTGTTGGTAGAAATTAGATAGATAGCTCATAAGGACAATAGTCTAATTAATCTCCATGAAAAATGACTTATTTTTTAAATCTCCATGATATCCTCGCCAAACTTCAAGAGACGTAAGAAAACCAATACCTTTCTCATTGTAGAGTGCTTACAAAGAAAAAATAAACCAGATTTTTTGAAGCATTGTGCTTATTTCTCGAGTGTGGATGCTTATAAACTTATGTAAGCACCTAACATTATATTCATTCCGTAAAGAAATATAAGAGCATTTAGATAATTAAAGTAGTGATCTAAACGCTCTTAGTGGAGGGAGTTCATGGTCTTAGGACCCCTAAATGGCGAGGCTTTATCTTGCAAAAAAATTGTTGTAGTATATACTTCCTCCGTTCGGAATTACTCGTTAAAGAAATGAATGTATCTAGATGTATTTTAGTTGTAGATACATCCATTTTTGTGACAAATAATTTCGAACGGAGGGAGTACGTATTTAAAACACTACAAATTATTGGTTAGGCTGCGCCTGAAACCCTAGAAGAATTCGCAGCCAGGTCTTGCCGTTGATAAACTGGAGCTACACTACACAAGTTCTCAACGGTGCATCGAAGTGCAGAACTCCTGAATCACGAGGTGGTGCCCGAGGACTAGCCGGATCTCGGCAAAGACGGCAGGGCACGCCGCCGTGTGCCGCCGGGCTACCACGTCCGTGCAGTGCGCCGCCCGCTTCTTCCTTGGCCCCTTCCTCGCTCGCTGATCGTCAAATCTGGCCAGGCGGAGAGACGCCACACGCACACTAAACACAGCACAAAAAATGCGCCCCCGGCCTGGTTGACAGACGAGAGCCCCCTGACCCTCCTCGCCTTTCCTTCCTTCCTTCCTCTCCCTGCCGCAGTTCCACCCACCTCTTTGCGCTCCCTGTCCTCCCTCTCCACGAAACCACCACCCGCTCCCCGACCCGACGCCCCGCGGGCCGCGAGGGAAAAGCCGCGGCGAGAACCCCGGGGCGGGGGCCGGAATGCCCGCCGACAAGCGCCCGCTCCCGCCGCCCGCCTCTGGCGACGACGGCTCCCACGGGCACGCCGCGGCCCGCCACGCCGCCGCCAGCCGCGGCCGGGGCGGGGCCTCGCATGGGCCGTCGGAAGGCGGGCCCGCCGCGCGTCAGGCGAGGGCGCCGCCGGGGGAGCCGCACTACGGCGGTGAGACGAACGGCACCGCCGGTATCTCTGTCGCTCGATGCCCACGCGCATCGCGTTCGGCGCCGCGGGCTGTGCGTATCTCTAAGGGGTCTCGTCCGTGGTTGATTGGTTCCGCAGATCCCGACGCGGAGGGCGGGCGCGGCGGAGGGTACGGGAGCGGCGACGATAGCGACTCGTCTCTCAGCGCCGACGACGATGACGACGGCGACGCCGAGTAAGCCTTCCCTGCCCCTGACCCCTGCTCTCTTCTCCTCTGCTGGGCCATCTAGCCGTGCCCGTCAAGGCGATCCGAACTCGTCGCCGCTTCATCTCTCGTGCAGCCGTCCGCTAGGCGCTAGCCATCCTCCGGTGCTGCTGCTGCGACGCTCTCCTCCGGCGAGGAGATAGACACGGCCCGTCTAGCTGGTCAGCTCAGCGAAAGTGGTGGTATTTTATACATCCGCGATGCTCGACGATTGCATCGCTCCAATTGCTCGTGTTCCGCTCTGTTGTCTTTGGGCTAGCTGACTATCGCCACGAGATAGTCGATCCTTGCATAAACAGTGAGGCCTCGGGCATCATGATGGTGTGCATGCTTTCGCCACGAGGACACCATAGCGCCGGCCGCGAATGCCAGGGACAGCATTGTTCCATGACCACTGCTGTCATCCTGTCATGGCGTAGACGCTGATTGCACATCGATCTCCTGCTTGTCGTTGCCGTTCCTGAATGCAAGACCAGTTCTCGTTACTCCAAGTCACTGATTTGTTGATTACGATGTTATTACTACTAGTATTATTTTGAGCTCCCAGTTCATGACTTCTGCTAGGAATAGTTTCTTTCTGAAAATCCATAACTTATTCTCTTTTCTTACGATCGAATAGCCAGTTAGCTAGCTACTCCTTTCCCTCTGCAGCTCTATCCACCATGAATTATATATGTGGTTTCGAGTTCTTATTTTAAGAAATCAAGACTGTAAGGTACCAATCAGGTGATGCCAATTCGCAACTAGAAAAACCAATGCATATCGTTGTCACTTCACTTGTCGCGCATTTTGACACCAGCTTAATGGCCTGATAGGTTGCAGTCTTCTTGAGCCCAGAAAATCTCTGACCTCACTGTCACCAGAGTTCACCACAGGATAGATAACTCGTGAGTTTCAATGCCGTGCGGAGTAGAGTCAATCGCAATGCCTTGCAGTGTAGGATGACCCGCTAGCTGTCTTTCATCGTCCTCTTATACCTAGACTAGACGTGTTTCTTCCATCCCATGCTGATGGATCCTTTTTCATTTCGGAATTAGCGAGGAGGAAACGTTTTGTGTCTCCAGTGTTATATTTCTGTAAGTAGGATTTTCCTATAGAAGTTGCTTGCTTCCATCTATGTAAATTTGGTTAGGATTTTTCGATAGAAGCTGCTTGCTTCCATCTGCGTAAAATTAGGTTCTACTATACTGCATGAAGTGCCTAACTAGAAGCAAACTGCATCTTGTTATTTCACCGCGTAGATTTATCCACTGACTAGTGCTCGCTCTAACTTGCGGCGACTTGTAGCTAATTGCGGCGACTTGTTTCCTCTGCATCATCGATCAAAGTTTGACAGCACTCTGCTTCAAAGTATTGCTTTGCCCCCCCTGTTGGATGCCTTTTTTTCTCCTTTGCTCTACGAACTGAAGGACAGAGATGAGTTTCCCGGCGTGTGATCTAAGTTCAGCTTGTTTGTTTGATTCCCGCCGATCGGCAAAGAGGTTTGGTTGGCCGAGCGCCGGCAGGCGAGGGGAGGCAGTATGGCACCAGGAGCGGGAAGGGCACGGCGGCTTGCGCGGTGCGCCGGCCGGCCTGGGCGGCAGAGCCTCCAAGGGCTATGCCGTATGCGCCGGCGGCAGAGCCGGGTGCGCAAAATCGACGACGGTAATATGGCTACGACGGGTAGTAGTAGCTCGGGAAGCTGATTGCCGACGAGTCTTGTAGCTATGTCAGGAACACCCTTACACCAAATCGAGCGGCATGGAATGGAAGTACGGCTGCGCTCCGCTTTGTCCCCACGCAGGTGCTGCTACAGTCGGAGGAAGAGGAGCCCAGCAGAAGCGCAGGCGAGGCGGCGTGCATGTCCTTGGCGTCGCTCGCTGCCGGCCTCGCCACCTCCCTCCTCCCCGCGCTTCCCCAGGCCAAACAGTCAGACCGCGGTGGAGGGAGGCGACCCGAGCAGCAGGCCCCACACGCCACACGCAGGACGCCGGGCTCCCTCCCCCTCCACGACCGAGCACAACGCGAACACGCATCCATCCATCCATCCGGTTCCTTATTTATTTTCCGGTCCTCCTCTCTCTTTCTCCGCCCTCCCGTCCCGCACCCACCTGGCCTGGCCTGGCCACCTCCCTCCTCCCTTCCAGTCGTCCCGTCCTCCCCGTCGACCGCCACATCCCCCGCCCCTCCCCCGAACGCCTCGCGAGGGCGGCCCCCGCCGCGCCGCCGGGATCCGCGGCCCGGGATCCTACGCCGGAATGCCCGCGCAGAAGCGCCAGCTCCCCTTGCCATCGTCCTCCAAACCCCGCGACCACGTCGAGGCCAACGGGGCGGACGCTCCCTCGGCCGGCGCCGCCGGCGGGGGAGGAGGAGGGCTCCATCCGACGCCGGCCGGAGGCGCCGCCAATCGGGCGACCGACCCGCAGCCGCTGCGCGCAGGCGGTGAGCTTAACCGCATCCGGGCCCCTCGTATCGTATCTGGCTGGCAGGCAGGCGGGCTGCCGCGTTCTGTTCTGCTGCATGCCCCCGTGTGAATATGGCTAAGAAGCGTTCGTGTTCTGTTTCGTATGGGTTTGGCAGATTCGGGCGCGATGAGCGGCGGCGGCGGCGCGTACAGCGACACCGAGTCGTCGGAGAGCGACGGCGACATGGACGAGTGAGTCTTCCTTCCTCCCCCGGGGTCTCTCCGGCCCTGTCCGGCCTTCCGGTCTCGTGGATCCCGTCTGGCTGTCTACGCGATTTATCTTTTGGCGTGCTCGCGCTGCCATGCTTGATGCTCTAGTCCTAGCCCCCTCATCGCATCCTGTTCCCACCCACCCACGCCGGTCAATCTGCGACGTTTCTGCCGGAACTGGTGGTCTCAGATAGTCTGTTAGACTCTCAGAGCGGCGAATATCGTTGCTTCTTCGTTCGGTGATCAGGCCATCGTGCATCGCTACCCTATCTATGCAAGCATATGTTTTCCAACTAACAGTCTTCCTTCCTGTTTCTGCGAGCTATGCATCCGACCTCTTCGATGGTATGCATGCTTCGATCATATTGCACGCCACGCCATGCCCGTGAGCCCGTGACGGAGATTCCTTGGAATAGTATTCGGTCTCAGTCCCACTTGTCTAAGCTACCAGTGCTGCATTGTTATGCCTGGACTGGAGTCACCGGCTAACCACTTGCATCTGAACTGCTCTGTTTGTCTCGTGGTTTTTTTTGTACGTTACAAAGATCCGCAGCTTCGTTGCTCTTATCTTGCGGCTATATGTTGATAATTTGGCATAGCTTGTCAACTTCTAGTTGAAATTGTCCGTTAAGCTGTCCTAGACGATTTTCGTTGATGTCACCTTACTATCTTGTTAGCTGTTCTAACATTATCTTTTTATAGCAGCTTAGGTCTGTGTTCTAAGTTCTAATTTTGTTTCCTGTGTACAGACTCCTCTTTTCCTTATGATTTTCCCTATTAGTTCCATGCACATAGCACTTTGTTACAAATGCATATCATGCTCTTCAACCAGCAGTCCTATTGAAAATACACATGCTATGGAAATTTATATGGAGCAGCGTTGTAGATCAGAATTGGTCTCAAGACCATATCTATTATTCTTTATGTCAGATATCGTACGTTACTAGATTTGTTGCTACTGCTTTATGTTGAACTATTTAAAAAAATATCAGGATCATTTTGGTTGATAGATGCTATAAAAGACTTGATGTTTCACACAGCTGGAACCTTACATGAACTACTTTTTTCTACTCAGGTTTGTGCTCGTGAAATTAGCAGAAATCCGAAAAGAAGTCCAGTGCCCAATCTGTTTAGGTATATATACCTGTTGTCATTTTGATTAGAGGATGGATTCCATTTTTCTCTACATGTGTCACTTTCTGTCACATGAAGATATGACAGATGAAAAGTCCGATTCTTTAATTTGCAGGCATTATCCGGAAGACAAGAACGGTTATGGAATGTTTGCACCGATTCTGCAGGGATTGCATTGATAAATCTATGAGGCTAGGGTATGCTGCCAAACATCATTTGTCTACAAGCTTGTCACGTTATCAATATTGACACTGTGAAATTCACAGTCTAATTTTGTTTTAAAAATCATAAAATAAACCATTCCTCGTTTGACAGTACAAACTTATTTTGCAGAAATAATGAGTGTCCAGCATGCCGTACTCATTGTGCAAGTCGACGTTCTTTGAGGGATGATCCTAATTATGATGCACTTATTGCAACCTTGTATCCAGATATTGATAAGTATGAGGAAGAGGTGCTGTCTATGTTACATCGTCAACATTTTTTTTTCTTATTTAGCCCCATTTAGCTCTTCTTGTGGTGTTCTCATATACTTGAGGCTTCAGGAACTTGCTTTCGGTGAAGAGGAGAGGACTCGGAATAAGAAGGTAAGTTTATCTGCTGGGTAATAACTAATAGCTACAGCACTGTGTTTCACATCTTCTCATGCAGTATTTATCTTCCTTCTCATTTTTATTTTATCATCGATATCACTTTTTTGATGGAAGATTCAAGCAACCATCGAGGAGATGATTCGAAAGCAGTCGGAGGCCCTCGGTAAGAAGCGTCCTACGGCAAAAGCTACTGCCAGTGCTTTTGCAAGGAAGTACAGGAGAAATGTGCGTACCCGTGGGAGAGGTAGAACGGTTGCTCGTGATATTGCCCCTACTGGCTCTGATGATGAGGATAGAGAAGAAGAAAATGCTAATGTTGAGAGCAAAGAGTCGCCTTCTCCTGATAACCAGTCTCCAGATTTAAGGCAGAGAAGAGGTAGAAAAAGGCCTGCACCAACACCTTCTCCTGCTAGAACCATTGCCAGTAGTGACCACGGATCTGAGGAGAATGACGAAGTAGTATCTCTAAAAGAAGGTTTCACCACCTCTCCATTGCGGGGTGAGATGCTCGCATGGGGAAAAAATGGCACAAGAAGCCAAACTCGGTACAACAATGCTGGTGGAACAAACGGCAGGCTGGGGAAGGGTGGGCGTTTCGCGAAGTTGGTGGACCACCTCCGTGCAACTGATGAAAACAAGGAGGTACAATAGAACTGCATGCGCAATTATATAAATTCCACATTATTTTTCCTGGGCATAAATTTTGGCATTTATAATCAAGAAATTACTGAAAAACTGAAAGCTGTTGCAAAAGGGACACTTCAAAGAGGGACAAAAGTAAAACTTTCCTGAGCATGCCCCATGTGGTCATGCATAAATAGTGATGCTGGCCTTTTCTGCATAGTATGAGCATTCCTCTGCAATTTCCTCTCCTATTTCTCTTGTTCTAGTAGTTCCGCTCATGTAGATCTGCATTAAACTGTTTCACATTATTTTTCTTGTTTTATAAAAAATAAAATATTCTTGCAGTTCAACTTGTATCTTGTTCTTCTTCCTCTTGATGGACAAACAACGCCTAACTTGGAAAAGCCCTATCTAAGTTGTCGACCAAGGGTGTCCATTCGACATCTTCTACAGGTGATTGTTTGCAAGCCTCTCTCAGTTTTAAACTTTTGGGCAGCTTTGGTCCATGTAGTTAAAAATCAAATAACCAAAAGCGTTTCGTGTTTTCAGTTCATTGCTCTTCAGTTGTCTCGGCAAGTTGAAGAACTTGAGATGTATATAAGGGTGGACCTCCACAATAGAAGTGTTGCAGTGAAGGACTCTGGTTCTGCTGAGACAAAACTGTCTCTCTTTGATGGCTTGGAAAGATTGAGGGAAGACAAGCTTCTGTTGGACCTTCACCCTTCATTTGCCTCTGGTAATGGTGATCTGGTAAGAACCAACCTTGAAATGAGTTTAGCTGTCATTTATTTGCTCATTGTTGTGCCATCTTGTAACCTTGCATTTTTTCCCTTCAATTGCTGCTTGACAGGAATTGATATATGCTCTGAAACGCCAAGGCTAGATATCTATTTTGTGGCGGCCTTTTATCACTGTTATCAGTTTGTGGATCACAGCTGGTTTTATGGTGCATATCAGGTCTTCATCGGGATACCGGTGTGTGTATAAAGGATTCCATGTGCAAAATGGCGAAATTGCTTTTTCTCATGAGTTCTTGTTTAGACTGATCGACTGTCTTTGTAACATATATAGATGTTTATGGTGTTAATACTAGTGAATTGAATTGAAAGTGTTAGTTTTAAATTGGTAAAGTAAGATGTCTCCTTTTAGTTCATTTATATACCAGTTGCTGGGATCATGGAAAATTGGGAGCTAAAGTGGTCAAGAAATTATTTGTTGTTTTCATGTTCATGCTTTTTTTTTGTGGGGTTCATGCTCTTATTTCTGGATCATATATCCTCTGTTTGACATTTCGCTTCTACACGCAATTACAATTGTGACCGGTCAAATAAAAAGACCATGCAGCACTAAAAAAAACATGCGCGATGTAAATTTGTGAGAGAGGCTCATCATTTATGATTTTTCACAAGTACTCTCTTTAAAGTTAGTACAAAGTTGAGTCATCTATTTTGGAACGGAGGGAGTAGTATGTGTTATGGAGTAGGTACCTCAACTATTGGCCTCACTGGGCAAGCATTCGGCATTCCTGTTACTTTGTTTTATTGTTGTTGCTGTTAGATGTCTCCTTGTGCTCACTTTGGGTCTATTATACGCAACCTTTCTTTACATTTCTGCAAGAGGCTGTTTTCAGGATTTGAACCAAGGCAACAGCTTTACTACTGCGCCAAGGCTTCCCTTCTCGAAGAAATGTCAGTGTGATAATCTATGTCATAATCTTGGATATCAAACATTCTCGAAGAAATATCAGTGTGATAATCTATGAACACAAATCGAAAGTGTTGAAAAGATCTGGTCATAATGAATCATACCCACTTCCAATCCCAAAGGGTTTTTAAACCTTATGGTAAAGGTCCATACAAGCCTAGAGGCGGGGGAGGAAAACACTAGACGGTCTTCGGCATCATACTTTAGTGCCTAGAAGTGCTCACATCTGCAGCGGCATGAATCACCTCGTCACATTTGTAGTGAACATGTTGAGTGAGTTACCATGCAGATCTTACTAAATACTTCCTCCGTCCCAAAATAAATGTCTAAACTTTGTACTAACTTTAATACAAATTTGTACTAAGCTCAAGACACTTATTTTGAAACGAAGGGAATAGCATTAGGAAGGCATGAAGAATATTGCTTCAATATCAACCACTCTATTGAACGAATAAAAATAATTAGCCATAGTGGGATGTGCAGTCACATCCATGACTTGTTTATATTGAGACCACACACTTGAAGAGTACATATATAGGGAGGAACTACATATTCCCTTAAAATACTAAAACATAATGTAGTATCCACAAAGGGGAGATCACACTGTATAGAGAGCATCACCAGGATGTGGATAACTCATGAGAATTACATACCACATGTGAGAATCGGGTCGCTTGATGTCCAAAAGGCACCAAAAATTATCCAGCTATGTAATAAAGTATACGTTACACATGTCCAGAATATGCGAAGTCGCTTCAAGAAGCGGGTTGATCCAGAATTCTGCCATGATCATGAATTGCAAGTGGATGAACATTGAAAAGGACTACATACTAAGTGATGTAATAATCTACACATCTATTCACTAAGTGATCTATTCAGTAAGTCACTCCTACTATCACACTCGAAGATGTGCTCAAGGGATTTGAACGAGAAGACTTAAAGAATTGTGGTACTCAGAGAGAGAAACTTCATATGAAGGTCAGATTGTACAATTTTGTCTTGTTTGAGTTGTCCTAAAATTTATAAATGAAGGTATTTAACGAGGCAATTGGTGCAATACCCTTTATCTATTTATTTTTCATGGAAGAGTTTTGAGAGTTTTACTGGGGCTTAGACATATTATGAGTAACAGTCCAAGGGGGGCGTTAGAAAACTGACCCCATAAGCGGGCTTTCCCTTTATCAAGTCCATATATAAAAAGGGTAGGTTTACAATTGTACACACCTATTCTATCTGTAGATACTGAATAATAGAAACGAGACTGACACTCTACATCTTGTGTCTATTTTGTGTTTTCCTTCTACTTTTCGCACTTACGTTTGTTCCACCGTAGTCTCAACACATTTTTACTCTTTTCTCCTAGAGTAAAGGGCATTTTTAGTTCCTCGACTTATGCAAAGTGTGGCTTTGGATCTCATAGTAAAGCTCACATCTCACTGAGAGAATATCACCGTCTCTCTCTCGGTGTACTTTTCGGCAATAATATTCATGGGATAGCATACGCATAGAGAATCCAGATGGGTGCACACGAGATAGTATTTACCCAGGTTCAGGCCCTCATGGGGGAGAATAAAACCCTACTCATGTTTGATTGTATGATTATTGATGGTTGTCTCATATGAGATCTAGGGTTTGTGCGTGAGCACTGAGTATTCATCCTGCCAATCGGGAGGGCCCTACCTTCCCTTATATATGTGGATGAGGGGTAGGGTTACATGGTCCCAAGTCGGTTTACATGGACTACTAAATATACATATCTTGTAGGCCAAGTAGATGATGCACCCTAGTATATGTGGTGGGCTCTGAGTTGTGGTCCTGGACCAGCTCGTGGCGGTTGGTCCGAGTCTTCCCTCTATGCTATATCTCGGGGCATTGCATTGTCAGTAGCCCTGGAGCTTCTGACCGGCTCGAGGAGTTGGGTGGAGGTCTTCATTGACTTCTTGATTTTTTTGACATCATTAGTTGCCACTGAGGGTCCGATGAGTAGGGTGGAGGGTCTTCATTGGCACCATTAGTAGCCCTGGAGCCTTCGACCAATCGAGTATAATGAAACGACACTACTTTCACCCTCATGTCGCTAAGTTAATGGCGTTGCTTCAGCGACGGGAGTGATATAATCCCCAAGTGCAGGGAACTGTTGTAGCACTTACTAGTGTGGAGGTGAAAATATGATGTGTCGATATCCCAGAGGAGCTAAAGGTAGGAATCTTATTCTCTCGGGCTCTATCTATCACCGATACAAGCTTTGGTACACCAAGCGTTTACTTTACCTAGACTCTTTAATAAAAGATAAGTGCAAGTATAAAAGAGGTAATATGCAAGAGTATAAGGTGCAAGTAAATAAAGGTTAGGTACTGAAATTCAATCATCTTTATGGAGCATGACTTGGCAAAAGCGAGAAATATGAAGCTGGTGTTATGCTTATTTGAACAATTGACAGGGTTGAAGATTAACTTTCATAAAAGCGAGTTGTTCTGCTTTGGTAGAGCCAAGGAGGAACAAGAGGCTTATAGGCAATTGTTTGGATGTGAACTAGGGGCTTTACCTTTTACGTACCTAGGTATACTCATTCACCATCGTAAGCTAACAAACAGAGAATGGAAGTGCATCGAGGATCGGTTTGAGAAGAAACTGAGTTGTTGGAAGGGCAAACTCATGTCATATGGAGGCCGATTGATTCTTATTAATTCGGTGCTCACGAGAATGCCAATGTTTCTCTTATCTTTCTTTGAAGTCCCAATTGGGGTTAGGAAAAGGCTGGACTTCTATCGATCCTGATTCTTCTGGCAAAGTGATGAACTAAAGAGAAAGTACCGGCTCGCCAAATGGGATATCATCTGTCGACCAAAGGACCAAGGGGGCCTTGGTATTGAGAATCTTGAAGTCAAGAACAAATGTCTTCTCAGTAAGTGGCCGTATAAGTTATTAGTTGAGACTGAGGCAACGTGGGCGCAGATTCTCCATAGTAAGTATCTGCAGTCCAAGACTTTGTCCCAGGTGACAGTGAGACCACTGACTCGCCGTTTTGGAAGGGGCTTATGAGAGTCAAAGCCGCTTTCTTTAATAGAACAAAGTTTATTGTCGGTAGTGGCAATAACACTCGTTTCTGGGAGGATACTTGGCTTGGTGAAATGTCGTTGGCGCTCCAGTATCCGTCCCTGTATCGTATTGTTCAATGACGTGATGCTCTTGTTGCAACGATTATGCATTCCATTCCCCTTAATATTCAGTTTCGGAGGGTGCTTGTTGGCGACCGGTGGGAAGCATGGCTTCATTTGGTGAGTAGACTGATGGAGGTTCAGCTAGCTCATCAGCCCGATCAATTGTGTTGGAACTTACTAGGCTTGAAGAATTCACAGTCAAGTCGATGTATATCGATGTCATTAACTCTAGTGTTATTCCTAGTTCCAAACATGTTTGGAAAGTCAAAGTTCCTTTGAAGATTAAAGTGTTTATGTGGTTTGTGCATAAACAAGTTATTTTAACAAAGGATAACTTGGTTAAGTGCAACTGGACAGGATCTACTAGGTGTAGTTTCTGTGATCGGGACGAGACTATCAAGCACCTTTTCTTTGATTGCCCGTTGGCGAGAGTTTTGTGGCGCACCGTGCAAATTGCCTTTAACATTACTCCTCCAAATTCGGTCAGTATGTTATTTGGAACGTGGCTTGTTGGGATAGAGTCCGAAACAGCTAGACACATTCGGGTAGGAGTATGTGCGTTGTTGTGGGTAATTTGAAACTGCAGAAATGATTTGGCTTTTAACAGAACAACAACAATACATTTTTGCAGGTTTTATTCCGAGCTACTACGCTGATCTGTATGTGGTCCTTACTCATTCCGACGGAGGCCAGGGAGCGTTTGGTTACTGGATCTGTCCGGTGGGAGACGGTAGCGCGGGATATCTTCAACTGGTTTGGATGACGGTCATGTAATAGGATAGGCGATTAGTTTACCTATCTTTATTATGCCAGCCGGTTGTGACTTTTGGGCCTTCTGTTTTTGGCATTGAGGCTCTTTTGTGAGCTTGCCATTTTTATTGTTCGCAGACTATAGGACCTTGTTGAACTTCTTTTTATTTATAAATGTGGTCGTATGCATCGTTCTGATGCAGAGGCCGGGGCGTCCCCCCTTTTCGAAAAAAAGGTACTGAAATTCAAAGTTGCAATAAAGAAAGAGAGAGAGAAAGAGTGAAAGTAATGGTGATAGGCATTACAGAATTGTCCGTAGGCCATTGGTTATGATAAAACAACCGATAATCATGTTTTGCAGTTTTATCTGTGGAGGAGGCCTATGCTAATGTAGTACCCTTACTTGGACACATATATACTTATGGTTGAAAACTCACTAAGGATTCGCAAATACTAAGAATTTATTAAGGTAAACCCAACCATAACATTAAGTTATATGGGTCCTCTTTATCCCATATGCTTTGACTCTGATACTCATGTACGTTAATGTATGCCCTCCAGACCATCCCATGTATATTCATCGCAACACATTACTAACTCTCAAGTGTGATCCAACATATGCATACACTCATACAATTACACAAGAGACAACACCATATCACACCATACAATTCATATTAATCATAACAGATCACCAGTGACATAGGACAAAACAAAACTACCCAGACATAACGGTATTGCAACAAATCTTTGGATAGAAATTAATCACATAAAAACACAATGAGATAAGTTATGGGATTATGGAGGTTTGTGAATGAATGAATCACCGTATAGATGAAGGATTTGTCGATTGAGATGATGATGAAGTCGATGAAGACGATAAAGGTGATGATGGTTCCTCGGCGGTGTTCCAACACTACCAGAAGAGAGGGGGGACCCCCCCCTCTTTCATCTCCTTTCTTGGCCTCCCCTAGATGGGAGAAGGGCTTCCCCTCTAGTCCTTGGTACTCATGGCCCTGGGAGGTCAAGAGTCTCCTCCGACATTTGATTTAACCCTTTGTGGTAGAGTGCGAGAAAAGGCTTCTTTCTCGGCTTTGAAATCGCCTGAGGTGGTTGTGTAAAAATTCCAAAAAAAAATATGACTAGGGTTTTGGTGTATATATAGAGAAATGGGCCCTGAGAGGCAGTTGAGAGGATGTCCATGGACTCCATGCGATGGGCCCATGCAACCTAGGCCGTGGCCGCATGACTAGGGTGTGTGTGGAGCCCTGGTAGGTCCCCTCCAACTAGGCTGCTAGAGCAAGGTTTCCTCTAGTACATATATCAATGTCGAATTCTAAAAAAAACATACATCAACGTCGTATTTTTGTGTACCTAGAAAGATATTTTTCTGTTACATAAAAAATCCAAAAATAATAGCAACCGACATGTGGCAAAACTATGTATAAATGATATGTATATCACATGTACATAACAAAAATTATAATACCAAAAAATATAGATACGTCATGAAAGTATTATAGAGCAGCTCCTCCCGCTTTAGATGTGCAGTAAGGAACATGGATCGAGGTGGCGGCGCGGTTCTAGAGGTTGGCGATGGGAGCAACTCGTCTCTCTCTCTCTCTTCGCTGGCGACAACAATCTCCAACACCGGCCACGCTAGTTTCACCCCTCCACTACCGACCAATGACCAAGCCTTCCCATCTCCACCTAAACTCCACGGAGCACGACTTGCTCCATTCATGTGTCGTGTCGCTGAGCCCGTGCAACACCTCTCACTGCTAGTTACATGCTTTCGTTGTAACAATGATGGTGGCTCTCACAAGCAAAGGGGCGAACATTGACGAGAGAAAGGAGCGGGATGATTTGCTCACGACACCAATTGGACAAACGGCTGTAACTCACGAGAGGAATAGCGAGCGACTAAATCTACTGGCTCTTAAGCATTGAGGGATGAAGAATAAAAAGAGATAGTCAAAACCAGGTTTACCCGAGGAATACTGCTGTGAGAAAAAAGTCTACTCCGTTTTAGGGGTTGAGAAAGACATAGGTTAAACATAAGTTTTAGGGTTTCCAAAAAGGTCTTCACAATAAGCTGAGGACGAAAAATGCGCTTTCGTCTTTCTACTGTAGCCCTTGCAAAAAAAAAAGTAAAAATATTTCT